>NC_083320.1:102034727-102360463 GCF_963455315.2 Globicephala melas | reverse complement strand
GCGTTTAGGGATGTATCAGACTGCTTACACTTGATGCTAGAAAAAAGTTTTAAATTCTTTTCATGGGAAGTTTTTAGAATTTTGTGATTCAAACCAGATTAAGCAGGTGAAAGTGCTTTTTTAGACTGTCTTAACACTAAAAAATTTGTTCTGAATCCAAATCCAGTATAAATGTATTAGCCTTTTCTAGCCAAGAGTTTAGAGAAGTAAGAAGTAAATCAACATGTCTTCAACCCTAGGAGGAAATGTGAAAGAGAGAGATGGATGTTTGATCGGGTCTCAGAGGGCTCCTTTAGTTCCAACTCTGCTGGTAAACAGCTGTGTGATCTTGGATAAGTCCCTTCACCTCTCAGGACTGCAGGCTTATCTATGGTCAACTAAGGGACTAATAAACCTTGCTTTGCTTACTGCTCAGATATTGGAATCAAGAGAAATATGGAATTAAAGTACTTTCAAAATTTATAGCATCCAATTAAGAAAACATTTATGTTTGTGATGAAAATGTCCTACTTTCTGTAATAATGGAGTTTGAACTTTTCCCCATCTAATTTACCTAATTTTACTAATTTAATTTAATTTTCATCTTCCGAGATAACGTATACTTTTCTTGTTTAGAATTTCACTCAGCTTTTTTCACTTAGCTAAATGGCACTTTTCTCCCTTGGTTTGGCAATTGTGAATATTTTTCTGATTTTTTTTTTCTTTTTAATTTTAGCTCAATCAGAATTTACTGTTCTTCTCTAAGACAACAAGTCCAAGTACCTGAATTCATCTCAGAGAGCACAGAGAGTTGAGGCGACGTTTCTCTCTGTACATACATTTCTAGGGTTGGCCCCAGATATGAAATATAATTATGGTATTAGGCAAGTCTCAGGAGGCCTGGAGTACATTCCTTGGGCTCATGAGTAATTATGGTGTTGGTGATGATCAACTACTTTATAAGGTCTTGGGCTGCTGGTATTCTGGTTTTCACATAATGCACAAACCCCATGAATTTAATTACCACCATCTTGGTGCCTAAAAAATATGCTTCACTTGTAAGCCTTGTATGTATTTATGTTCAGGTGGGACTAAAGGGTGTGTGTTTGTGAGTATTGTGACCACTACACCCCATACATTCACAAAAATTGTCCCCCCAGATTCAGATTGGCTTTTGGTTTAATGGCCCATGCATTTGATATTCCTTTCTTGGTTGGAAAACTATTTTTCAAGTTCTCTTTTTCTCCACCTCCTTTCTTCTCCCTTCTTTGTCTAAACTGTATAATGCTGTGTTTCCTTTTGAAAGATTAGGTAAGAGGGAACACGTGTGTGAAAGTCGTGGCCAACTCCCATGTGTTGGGGGCTGGTGAGATGAAGGCCAAAGGCCAAATGACTTCAACACCTGACAAGTGTGTGGATCTCATTATGGCCATGGGGTCTGGAGGCCTTAAAAAATCAATGGATTTGCAGGATGCATGGTCAACATTTGGTGAGAAAGCAGGTCTTCAATGATTTTGTTTCTAATCCATGGCAGAGGTATGGCCCTTCAAGAAAAAAAAAAAATCCTTTCATCTCCTAGCAGCAAAGTTTCCATCTACCCCATATATTTAAGGGATTCACAGAGCTTGAAGCAGTATTTGAGATTATCTTGTCCAATGCCTTTATTTTATAAATGAGTAGCATGAGCTCAGGAAGGAAAGTTTCCCAAGTCCTCCTAACCGACCAGAGTCCCTGACTCCCAGCTCAGCCCTCCATATGTCACACCTGCTGTCATGGCGCTGATTCACATCCACTTATCCAGTGAGGGGCTTTTGAGCACCTACTCTGTGCTTGGGGGTAAGTGGCTTGGAGCTCACAAGGAGGTCATTCAGGCATAGTTTTGGCCTTCAAGGAATTTGTTAGCAATTTGGAGAGTCAAGACTAATATGACACAACAGTCTCATGTGCAAATGGCAGCTTACAGGTCAGAGTTGATGTAAGTGGAACAGTACCGTTCCTCAGGACGTCAGAGTGCAGAAGTTGGGGAAGGCTAGGCTTCTGGGAGGAGACTTGGAGGCAGAACTTGAAGCAGGTTTTGGAAGTTTGAAGTTTTGGAATTCCAGGAAGAAGCAGGGCTTGCGAAAGGCTCAGAAGTCTTAAGGAACAGCATGTGAGTAAGTGTTGGGAGTGAAGACAAGCCAACTTCTCAGTCCCTGTGGGGAGGATGTGGAAAGATGTTGGCTCCACAGCATAGGAGTGCAATGCAGACAGCCTTTCATCCAGGCTAAGGTGTCTACTTCCTTGTGCAGAGAATGGACATTGATTACAGTTTTAAGTAGGGCAGTGAGGAGAAAAAATGAAGATAACTGGTTCGAGGAAAGACTGGAGGGAGGTAAGATCAGAAACAGGGAACCAGTTGGGTTAGTTTGGAAAAAGTCCCAGCATGAGGTGATGAACCCCCTGAACAGGCAAGTGGGGAATACAGAGCAGCAGGTGCCGAGGGACCCCCTTAACTCTGCGGGGCTGCCTGGGTGAGGGTAAAATTTGCAATGCCAACTCCTAGAATGACTAAAATCTTTGCCTTCCAGGATCTTGAGAGCTTTGCTCTGGTTGTCCATATGGCTTTTCCAGGAGTGCTGGCACAAGGTAGGATTCTTCACCATTTAGAGGCAAAACTGAAGGCAGGGAAAGAGGAACCGTTGCCCCACAAGACCGGGACATCTCAGGCTGACACTAAAGTGCCCAGTGGCTGGATAGAGTGATGGGCCTGCATCCTGACTTGGCCTCTCACTAATTCCAAGCTGTTCAAACTCATTACAGTGAGCTGCCCTAAACCAGAACTGACCAGGCTCTGCTGACAGAACTTTCAGAACTTGGGTGGCCCCATATAAAGCTGAAAAATCATTGAAAGGATGGGGGGGGCAGTGAGATGCTCATCCCTGAAAAAAGGGGAGATGGTTTTCAAACTATATTTTTAATATATTTTCTAAATTTTAATGACACTCTGCCTGAAACTATTAACAGCTTCTCAAGTTCTCTGAGCAGGGCTTTCCTTGGAAATTGGCTTGATCATAGGTTTAATTCCCGACTCCTCTCTAAACGTAAAGAACCAGTTCATCTAGAACACCATAAACACCCCCTCCCAAAGGAGGAGGCTGTGTTGGCATCTGGAGACGGAGCGGGGACCCTGTGCAAAGATTTCTGGGTAATGGGGGGAAGAAGAACATTCAAAACAGAATCACTGGGCTTCCCTGGTGGCGCAGTGGTTGAGAGTCCGCCTGCCGATGCAGGGGACACGGGTTCGTGCCCTGGTCCGGGAAGATCCCACATGCCGCGGAGCGGCTGGGCCCGTGAGCCATGGCCGCTGAGCCTGCGCGTCCGGAGCCTGTGCTCCATAACGGGAGAGGCCACAGCAGTGAGAGGCCCAGGTACTGCAAAAAAAAAAAACAAAACAAAAAACAAACAAACAAACAAAAACAGAATCACTGAGCACCACCTGGTCTAGAGAGTGAGGGGCATAAAAATATATGTTTCGAGTGCTTGCTGAGTGCCAGAACTTGTTTTTGATTCTGATGGTACAGTGTCAGAGTTTAAGATACTCTAGATGTTTTCCTGGAGGCCAATGTGAATTCAGTGATAGGTTTTTCCCTGCAGAATGGCACAGATACAGCCTTGGAGAGCTCATCCAGGCTCCATCCAGAGGGTAGATTTGGGGCAGGGGAGGCTATAGAAGCAGGAGACCAGTGCAGGGTAAACAGCAGGAATCCCCTGAACTAGGGCAGTGGCGGTAGAGAAGGGGCAGATTTGGAAAATAGTTTGGTAGCAAACGTGAAAAGGGTTGCCCACTGAGAAAACAGTGCCTGTAGTTTTTGTTCCCTGTATTCCCCCTCACCCAGAACTTATGAGATGTTTAACCCCCTGGCCTTGAATGTTTGTTGATTAATTGCTTGGTTCATCACATACCTTAAGGTAAAATTTCACTGTTTATCCTATCCAGTGATGAGGACCAAAATTTAGCCATAATATATTTATCACAGTATCATTTTTTCTAGTTTCACTGAGATAGAACTGACATATAGCACTGCATAGGTTTAAGGTGCACAGCGTAACGATTTGACTTCCATACATCATGAAATGATTATCACAGTAGTGAACATCCATTATCTCACAGAGATACAACATTAAAGAAATAGAAAAAAATTGTTTTCCTTATAACTCTTAGGATTTACTGTTAAGAGCTTTCATTTATAATGTACAGCAGTGTTAATTACCTTTATCATGCTGTGTATTACATCCCTAGTACTTATTTATCTTGTAACTGGAAGTTTGTACCTTTTGACTGCTTTCACTTAATTTCCTCTCCTCCCATCCCTCTGGTAACCATAAATCTGATCTCTTTTCTGTGGGCTTGTTTGTTTTTGAAGTATAATTGACCTATAATACTATGTTAGCTCCTGGTACACAACATAGTGATTCAGTATCTCTGTACACTTCAAAATGTTCACCAAGATAAGTCCAGTTGTCATCTGTCACCATACAAAGGTATTACATAATTATTGACTATATTCCCCACATTGTACATTTCAGACTTGTGACATTTATTTTGTAACTGGAAGTTTGTACCTCTTAGTCTCCCTCACCTATTTCTCTCCTCCCCTCAATTCTTTCCCCTCTGGCAAACACCTGTTTGTTCTCTGTATCTATGACTCTGTTTCTATTTAGTTACATTTGTTCATTTGTTTTGCTTTTTAGATTACACATATAAGTGATATCATACATTATCTTTCTCTGACTGACTTATTTCACTTAGCATAATACATTCTATGTCCATCCATGTTATCACGAATGGCAAGATTTCTTTCTTTTCTTAATGGCTGAGTAATATTCCATTGTATGTATATATACCACATCTTCTTTATCCATTCATCTATTGATGGGCACTTGTTGCTTCCATATCTTCGTTATTGTAAATAAAGCTGTAATGAGCATAGGGCTGCACATATCTTTTTGATTTAGTGTCACGTTTAATTGCAAAATTATGTTCAAATAAGGGGAAAGCGCTTATGTTGGATAGAATGTTTACAATTATTAAAAATCACATTTTCAATAAATGTGACATAGGAATGACATAGGACATTAATGACATAGAAACTTCTCCTAATATAATGTTAAGTATAAACATAATACAAACTATGTATAGATAGTATGCTCCTAATCAATTAAAAATACACACAGAGGGGCTTCCCTGGTGGCGCAGTGGTTGAGAATCTGACTGCCAATGCACGGGACAAGGGTTCGAGCCCTGGTCTGGGAGGATCCCACACGCCGCGGAGCAACTGGGCCTGTGAGCCACAACTACTGAGCCTGCACGTCTGGAGCCTGTGCTCTGCAACAAGAGAGGCCGTGATAGTGAGAGGCCCGCACACCGCGATGAAGAGTGGCCCCCGCTCGACACAACTAGAGAAAGCCCTCGCACAGAAACGAAGACCGAACATAGCCTAAAAGCAATTAATAAATTAATTAATTAAAAAAAATACACACAGAGAAAAAAGAAAGGAAGAAAATATACCAACATGTTAATCATAGTTACCTTGAGTGGCAAGGTTAAGATTGCTGTTTATTTTCTTCTTTCCACATTTTAATATTTTTCTAATTTTACACTGTGGAGAGGAAGTTTTCAAATCAGAAGAATAAAAATTACTGTGGAAGAAAAAAAAACCCAACAGGATACCATTTAGAGATTCAGAAGATTGTGTTCAAATGTCAGCACTGCCTTATGACTTAGGCAAGTCACTTAACCTCTATAGTCTACAGTTTTCTTATCTGTAAAGCGAGCATAATAACATCTGCCTGCTAATTATGGGGCTATTGTAAATGTCAAACAAAATAAGGGGTGTGGAAGTGCTTTATCAGTTACTAGTTAAGTTGCTTCAGGAATATATGAGATTCTGGTTATTGCTATGTTCCCTCCCCTCACGGGGGACCCATAAGTGTCTGCTAGAGGGCCCTCCGGGTGGGTGTGGGTAGCTGGCAACCTACTCTGGAGAACGAGGGGAGGAGCTCATCCCAGCTGGAAGCTATTTTGATTGAATGGAGACTGTCAGGTCTAGCCAAAAATAATTTCATTGTGTTGAAGAAAGAGAGCTCAGAGACAAGCTGGGAGTGTTGGGGAAAGAGGAAGATGCTGGGCAAAGGAGAACTCTGTCCCGGCAAGCCTGTTGGGATTCTAATTCTCCCTCCCAGTCTGTCTGCGAGGCTGAATTCTCCTTCCAGTGCTGTGACTCCAGTCTTGAGTAACACTGGACCAGCCCTTACTCCCTCTGGGCCTAGGGATCATGTGTAGAAAATGAAGGCTTGTAAGGGCTGGTCCCTCCCTCCCACCCTCCCAAATACGGGAACATATTCTGTGCGTCTCATGTGAAATCATTCCTTTCATCAGTGCTGTAATAGAGTCACCATGAATGATCCAGGTGAAGAGGTAAAAGATATGAATGGAACATACACAAAGAGGGGCAGGGCAAGTGGGCAAGCCAAGAGGTGATATGGTATCACAACCAACAAACATATATTAAGTCTATGGTAAGTGTAGGTCCTTATGTTTCATACCGAGGGTTCAGAAACATGGGTCTCAATCCCTGCCTACCTGGGAAGAGATGATGAAGACAGGGTCACTTCCTAATTGGCAAGAATGAATCCCAGGGAGTGAGCACCCAGGAGATAAGAGGAGGCAGATGATGAGCAGGGTGATGAGGGGATGACTTGGTAGCCTAATGAGGTCTCCCAAGCTGGGAGTGAGCAGAAAGCACCAGTATGAAGATAGGTTTAGGGAACAATACACAGCCTCCCCCAGTTTGGAAGCTTCTAGTTGACTTATCTTGGAAAAATCGTTTAACTCAAATGAACCTCTGTTTCTTCAGTTGTGAAAATGAGGCTATTAATACTTCACAGGCTATTGGGATGATTAAATGAGGGAAAGAAGATGAAGTTCCAGTCATATAGTATGTGTTCAAAAATATTCATTTCCTTTTCTCTCTTTTTCCCTACATTATCTAATGGCTAGCCCCAGACCAATGATTGGAAACTGGGGGTCAATGAGCCAGATCTAGTTTGTAGATACTGTTTTACCCGGATCACAGAATTCTAGTTTACACTGTGTTTTAAAAATATTTGCGTTAGCTGGCGACACTTGAAAATTAGGAAATTTTATATAACCATCCAGATTTCCAACGTCTCTTGAAAAATCAGAAGGCCCACATGAACACTTGACACCTATTGGCTGGTGCTGAGTCAGGGCTGCTCCTGTGCAAAGGGCCTCATTCCCACTTCTCCACAGTCCGCACGGCTCCCTGCTGAGCCCCAACACTGAGGCCAGTGTCAGCTGTAGTCTGTCATTGTGTTTGCACCGTTTTTTATTCTCGAATTGAGTTTTTAGTGAAATTTCTTTTTAAAGCAGAAAAATGAAACATTGGCCAAGAGCATCACATGTTCAAAAACAAAAACAAAAACAGAACAGGAAGAGAGCATATTTCATTGGGGAGGTGAAGAAAATTCCTATGTGTTTAATATGCAGATGAAGTATGACTCTATTGAAAGAATACACTTGAATTGCTTCACTTGTTACCTGCTTGGCTCCTGTAGACATTGGAGTTTATTGCCCTTAGCCTGGGCCAGTCGCTCTTATCAGCATGTGTCTGTGGAAAATAGAAATCCCTCTTCATAATTTCCTCCTGCTGTGAAGGGGAAAATTCGGGCAGAACTGAAGAAGACATGCGGGCACCAATGGTGGTCAACATGAAGTCCAGGGAGTTGGCTACTGAGCAAGGTCTCTTGCCTCCATGAATGTATGTCAGTTCACCATGAGGGCAGACATTTCTAGGTCTTGGAAATACATGATGCTTTCAGAGCTTCCCAGTTAACACTTCCAAGATCAAAGATAACTCTAAGCTGATGAAATGATGGCTGGAACTAAAGGAAAAGCAATGGTTTAGAAAGGCACTGTCCAATAAAAATATGAGGTGAGCCACATATATAATTTAAAATTTTCTAGTAGCCACATTGTCAAAAGAAAAAGAAACGAGTGAATTGAATTTAAATATATATATCGAAAATATTGTCATTTCTACATTTTAACATATAGTTGATATAAAAAATAATTAAATGAAATATTTTAACATTGTTTTTCTTCTGATTAATTCAGTCTTCCAAATTTGGTGTGTATTTTCCATTTATAGCACAGCCTGGACGCATTTTCAAGTGCTCACTAGCCTCCCATGGCCAGTGGCCACTATACTGAACAGTGCAGGGTTAGAAGATAGATGGGGGCATTAGCACTTGTAAGAGCTTCACTGCTTCCTTGGCTTTGCTGCTGGCTGGCCCTGATCAGTCAGATCTTGGTCTCTGCCTTGTGTATCCCATATCTTCTGTATCATGTACCTGTATCTTCTTCTCAACTTTAAGCAAGCAATTTGAGGACACCCTTCCCACACTGGCACCATGTTTTCCTTTCCTTGCAGACTCTTCTGGATGAAGGATGATGTGGGACATGGTAGCAGGTGCTCACTATGTTTCCTTGACCTAGTATACTCTATTTTTGACTTGACATGATGGAAAATTCACAAATTCTCTGTTCTGAAACAGGATATTGACTTTGGCTACCCCTGTTAAACTTCTAAGATTAAAGATCCAACTGAATCTTAGACTTTCAGTGTCAACATCATTCATTCATTCTTCATAGATTCATTAACAAACATGCCAGGCATACTGCTAGGTACTAGAATTCCAAAGATCACAAAAGCACATTCATTACTCAATAATTACTCAATATGAAAAAAAATAAATGCTGTTTAGCATGACAAGTACGATAACAGATGTAGAGTGAGAGTGAGAGAAAGAGTAAGGGACAAATGCAGGAGTAGCCCTTTTGTTTGGAGAGATTAGGGAAGGCTTCACAGAAAAGGTGACGTTTGAGTGGGATCTCAAGGAATGAGTAGAAATTCAGCAGGCAGAAAGAAGGACATGAATTTACACTTGTGTGGCCAGCACATGCAAAACTCTGGAGGGCCCCAAATTGGGTCTGATGGCCAAACCAGATGGTCCAGCTGTGTCTTTCCATTGTGAGCTTATAGGTGGAACTGCAGTCCCCTGATATGAGACAACTAGTTTGATATTCATTCAAACTTCTGTTTTACTGTGACTTTATCAAGATTCTGCAAGGTGTGAGATGCGTAGTTCTATGATCAACTTCAGAAGACTTCTATGTCTCTGGGTAACCCACAGAAATTTAGACAACTTTACTCGTTGTCTAAAGTACACAAGAACTTCTTGAGCCCTATCTAAAAGTCATTTTTATAGGAGTACCGTAAACAGATTTCTGAATAACCCTCAAAATTAAGTACCATTAAACCATAACCAAAATGTACATGTGGATTTGAGATGTGTCAACATGTGTTTTGCATCTTTCCCTTGTGAAATTTATGTATCTTGCATGGCCTTTGGGCAGAGCCCATGTGTTTCACATATGGTTGGTACATTTCTTATTAGGAATGGTATAAAGAGGGTCAGGAGAATCAGACTACTGTATTGATAAACATAAGGTTAGAGATCCACTGATAAAAACTGGCTTCTGAGACACCCACATTAATGAGAAGAACATTTATCTTGAAGACATATAAATTTTTGGCTGGAAGGAATCTTGGAGAGATTTTGGTCCAACCCATTTATTTCACACTTAGGAAACTGAGACCTTGAAGGATTAAGTGATTCACCCAAGGTCCTCAGATACCAGTGGCAAAGCAAGGATGAGAACTTAAGCTATCTGATTTCCAGCCCAATGCTCTTTTTCTATTTTCCACATTGCTTGGTTCATGATTTTCATTAAAAGCACATTATCATTTTCCAGTTTAAAATGATTTCTTGATAGCACTTCTAGAGAGCTTTCCAGATTCCAACTATGAAAACGTAGGAAAAGATGGAAATTTATGGGAGCAGAGTTATGCATTTATGACTTTGAATTGTAGCCCCTAGGCTGAGCAAAATTCTTGGCACTTAGTAGTTTCTTATTAGTATCTGGGGAATGAACGAACCACATCAACAATCCAATTGATGAGCAATGTGCTACCAGAATCTCTGGGAATGCCCACAAAGGTTACAAGACCTATAAAAACTAAAGGGAAGACTGCAACTAGGGTGGGGGCAACATACGCTTTGCCAAAGAAACAGGGCAGGCTTGATCTCCTGTAGAATGTGTCTTTACTCGGAGATGATATTCAAAATATTCAATGACCATGGCCACACAGGCATTAGCCATCAGAGTGGAGGCTGCTGTGAACAACTGGAACTGGAGCCAACCAGTTAAATACCAGCACTGTCTCTTCTCCCATTTTACTGTTCTTTGGGATGCTCAGAAAGTGGTTCCTCTTCCCACCCACCCAGTAATTCTCCTTTCTATGTCCCCTCCTGAGAGAATAAAACTCTAATAAAACTACAGAGAAGGAAGGAATATAGACGAGGATGTGGATATTATTACATGGAAGATGTCGTCTCAGTGAGTAAAGTTCTCAGTGAGTAAAGTGAGGTAGGAAGAACCCTAGTAGCATTGCATGCTGGAGTTTCATTTGACTCTTCTTCACTTTAGAGTCAATGAGCTGGGGAATTGAAGAAGGACATTTTTGCAGTTGGGCTGCACTAGATCTGCTATCCACTGGAACTCTGAATCCTTGGGCATATCCTTCTGCCCTCTGGCTACATACTTGGGAAGGGCCTTTACCAAAACCAAAGTGGTCAGCAAATGAGGTGAACAGAACTACCCAAAGCACACCTGCAGGTGCATGCCAAGTCTGGATGCATCTCTGCTAATTTTAAGATTGGAAAAATCTAACATGGAGCATATTAAAAAGTTGCACAACAAGTGATAATGGGATAAAACTTGAGAAATTTCTTGATTGAGAAACTTCTTGAAATACTCTGAAGGATGCGTGAAGCCTTGTTCCATGAAAGGAACAAAATACTATGAGGAAGAAATAGCCTGAAATGTTGATAATGAGGACTGTAAAGAAAATAAATGTTCAAGTGCAGAATTTAAATGTTCACTGAAGACAGAAAATAGCAAAATTGATAATGCAGAAGACTGAAGCAACTATATTACAGACAAACTGGATAGTTGCCCCCACTCTCACTGCAGAATGGAGAGAAAAATGGACACAGTGATGAATGGAGAGGCAACATAGAATAGAATCAAGAGTATGGACTCTGAAGGTGTACTCTCTGGGTGAAAATCCTGACCCCAACTGTACTGGCAGTGTGGCATTGGGCTAGTTGTATAATCTCTCTGTGCTTCAGTGTTCTTGATTGTAAAACAGGCTAATAATAATTACCTGCCTCAAAGGGATTTGTGACATTTAATTAAAGTAATTACTATTGATAAGATGTTTAAACCAGGATTTGGCATATAGTAAACAATATAATATATTCGTTAAATAAAAGACAAGCAAGAAGATTACAGACATGGAGGATAGAGGGTAAAAAGTAAACTTAAGAACATAATCATCAAAATGGATGCAAGTTAAATAATCAGAGCAGCAATAATTACAAACACAGTTACTATTTTTGAATTCTTGGTTTCCAGCAGCCCACCTGAGCACCATCAGTATCACTGGCCTCGTACTCGTGCCTCAACAGTTTTTAGCAACACTGAGAGAGTGTCACTACCCTCATTACTATCTTTTCCTCTACCCTCTTCATTTCTCTTCACTGTTTATATCACTACTTGAAATTATATTATATTTTTGTTACTTTCACTTCCACTTGAATTATGTTCCATGAGTGCTAATCTCTCTCGTTCACCATTGTCATAGAGTAGATACTAAAAAAGTTATTGAATAAGTGAATGAAGAAAGACCTGCGTGTCTTGTCATATCAAGTCACATAAATTAAGAGAGCCATTCTTAGATACGCAATGGCAAGATCTTAGAAGAGAAAGATAATTGGAGGCATCAATGGAAGAAAAAATTAGTTTCCCTGCCTACAAGTGAACAATTTTTTTTTCTGACATCGTCCTTATCCTCTGTTATAGTATATGAAGGAAAACAATAGAGCAATGTCTGCAAAACTTTTGAAAGAATTTTATACTCATGTACTAGAGGATTAGATACCATAACTACCATGTGCCTTTCTTTTAAAAAGGGATGAATAGGCTTCCCTGGTGGCGCAGTGTTTGAGAGTCCGCCTGCCGATGCAGGGGACACGGGTTCGTGCCCCAGTCCGGGAAGATCCCACATGCCACGGAGCGTCTGGGCCCGTCAGCCATGGCCGCTGAGCCTGTGCGTCCGGAGCCTGTGCTCCGCAACAGGAGAGGCCACAACAGTGAGAGGCCCGTGTACCGCAAAAAAATAAAAAATAAAAAAAAAAATAAGACCTTGATAACGGGGAAGTGATGATATAAAGGGAGGGTGAGGGTACTCATATTCTGCTCCTGTAGCTTTAAAGGCCATTCATAGACAAAATACTCCCACATTTAGGTCTTTAGTCCTTTAGTTCTTATAGTAATATGAATAATGGTCCCCTATAGATGTCCACCTCCTCAGTCCTGGAACCTGTGAATATGTTACCTCAGATGGTAAAATATATATATATACACACACACACACACACACACACACACACACACACACACACAGGGAGGGAGAGAGAGAGAGAAAGAAATATATATATGTAAAGAAATTTTCAGACGTGATTAAGTTACAAATATTGAGATGAGAGGTTTCCTGCATTATCCAGATGGGCTCATTTGCAATCAAAAGTGTTCTTAAATCAATAAAAAGGAGGCAGGAGAATCAAAATTAAGAGAGTAATAGGAAATGTGACAATGGAAGCAAGAAATTGGAGTGGTGGGAGGCATGGATCATAAACCTAGAAATGTAAACAGTGTCTGAAAATGACAAGGAGACAGATTTTCCCCTCAAAGCCTCCAGAGGGGACCAGACCTGCTAACACTGACTTTAGTCCGGTGAGACTGATTTTGAAATTCTGACATCCAGATTGGAAGATAATAAAATAGTTTGTGTGTGTGTTTTTAAGTTGAGGTCAAATATACATAGTAGTTAATCATTTTAAGGGCTACAATTCAGTGGCATTTGGTGCATTCACAATGATGTGCAACCACTACAGCTCTCTATTTTAAAAACGTTTTTACTACTCCAGAAGAAACTCCTACCCATTAAGCAGTTACTTTTTGTGTCTGGCTTCTTTTACTTAGTATAATGTTTTCAAGGTTTATCCAAGTGGTAGCATGTATCAATACTTTATTCCCGGGGCCCTTCAAGATGGCGGAGGAGTAAGATGTGAAGATCACCTTCCTCCCTACAAATACATCAAAAATACATCTACATGTGGAACAACTCCTACAGAACACCTACTGAATGCTGGCAGAAGACCTCAGACTTCCCAGAAGGCAAGAAACTCCCTACATACCTGGGTAGGGCAAAAGAAAAAAGAAAAGGGCTTCCCTGGTGGCGCAGTGGTTGAGAGTCTGCCTGCCAATGCAGGGGACCTGGGTTTGTGCCCCGGTCCGGGAGGATCCCACACGCTGCGGAGCGGCTGGGCCCGTGAGCCATGGCCGCTGAGCCTGTGCATCTGGAGCCTGTGCTCCGCAATGGGAGAGGCCACAATAGTGAGATGCCTGCGTACCGCAAAAAAAAAGGAAAAACAGAGCCAAAAGAATAGGGATGGGACCTGCACCTCTGGGAGGGAGCTGTGAAGGAAAAAAAAGTTTCCACACACTAGGAAGCTCCTTCATTGGTGGAAACGGGCAGTGGGTGTGGCGGAAGCTTCAGAGTCATGGAGGAGAGCGCAGCAACAGCAGTGCAGAGGGCAAAGCAGAGAGATTCCTGCACAAAGGCTCGGTGCCGACAAGTACTCACCAACCTGAGACACTAGTCTGCTCACCCGCTGGGGTGGGCAGGGTCCGGGAGCTGAGGTTCGGGCTTCAGAGTTCAGATCCCAGGGAGAGGACTGGGGTTGGCTGTGTGAACACAGCCTGAAGGGGGCAAGTGCACCACAGCTAGCCAGGAAGGAGTCCGGGAAAAAGTCTTGACCTGCCTAAGAGGAAAGAGACCATTGTTTCACGGTGCATGAGGAGAAGGGATTCAGAGTACTGCCTAAAAGAGCTCCAGAGATGGGCGCGAGCCATGGCTACCAGTGTGGACACCAGAGATGGGCATGAAACACTAAGGCTGCTACTGCAGCCACCAAGAAGCCTGTGTGCGAGCACAGGTCACTATCCACACCTCCCCTCCTAGGAGCATGTGCAGCCAGCCACTGCCAGGGTCCCGTGATCCAGGGACAACTTCCCCGGGAGAACACATGGTGTGCCTCAGCCTGTTGCAATGTCACGCCAACTTCTGCTGCTGCAGGCTCACACCACATTCCATACCCCTCCTTTCGCCTGGCTTGAGTGAGCCAGAGCCCCTTCCTTAATCAGCTGCTACTTTAACCCTGTCCTGTCTGGGCGGGAACAGATGCCCTCAGGTGACCTACATGCAAAAGAGGGGCCAAATCCAAAGCTGAACCCCAGGAGCTGTGCGAACAAAGAAGGGAAAGGGAAATTTCTACAGGCAGCCTCTGGAGCAGTGGATTAAATCTCAACAATCAACTTGATGTACTATGCATCTGTGGAATACCTGAAGAGACAACAAATCATCCCAAAATTGAGGCAGTGGACTTTGGGAGCAACTATAGACTTGGGGTTTGCTTTCTGCATCTAATTTCTTTCTGGTTTTATGTTTATCTTAGTTTAGTATTTAGAGCTTATTATTATTGGTATATTTGTTTATTGATTTGGTTACTCTCTTCCTTTTATATATATATATATATTTTTTTCCTTTTTATCTTTGATTGAATGTGTATGTGTATGGTTCTTTGTGTGATTTTCTCTGTATAGCTTTGCTTTTATTGTTTCTCCTAGGGTTCTGTCTGTTTTATTATTTATTTATTTATTTGTATAGTTTTAGCGCTTGTTATCACTGGTGGATTTGTTTCTTTGGTTGCTCTCTTCGTTCTTTCTTTTCTTTTTTTTTTTTTGAATTACTTTTATATTTTTAAAACATTTTAAAAATTTTTTATTTTAATAACTTTATTTCCTTCCTTTCTTTCTTTCTTTCTTTCTTTCTTTCTTTCTTTCTTTCTTTCTTTCTCTCTTTTTCTCCCTTTTCTTCTGAGCCATGTGGCTGACAGGGTCTTGGTGCTCCAGCCAGGTGTTGGGCCTGAGCCTCTGAGGTGGGAGAGCTGAGTTCAGGACTTTGGACCACCAGAGACCTCCCACCTCCACATAATATCAAACAGCAAAAGCTCTCACAGAGATCTCCGTCTCAACACTAAGACCCAGTTCCACTCAACAACCAGCAAGCCACAGTGCTGGACACCCCATGCCAAACAACTAGCAAGACAGGAATATAATCCCACCAATCAGCAGAGAGGCTGCCTAAAATCATAATAAGGTCACAGATACCCCAAAACACACCACTGGATGTGGTCCTGCCCAGCAGAAAGACAAGATCAAGCCTCATCCACAGAACACAGGCACCAGTCCCTTCCACCAGGAAGTCAATACAACCTACTGGACCAACCTTAGCTACTGGAGGCACACACCAAAAAAAAAAGGGAACTACAAACCTGAAGCCTGTGAAAAGCAGACCCCAAACACAGTTAAAGAAAATGATAAGACAGAGAAATAAACAGCAGATGAAGGACCAAGGTAAAAACCCACCAAACCAAACAAATGAAGAGGAAATAGGCAGTGTACCTGGAAAATAATTCAGAGTAATGATAGTAAAGATGATCCAAAATCTTGGAAATAGAATGCAGAAAGTAAAAGAAACATTTAACAAGGTCCTAGAAGAACTAAAGAGCACACAAACAATGATGAACAACACAATAAATGAAATTAAAAATTCTCTAGAAGGAATCAATAGCAGAATAATGGAGGCAGAGAACGGATAAGTGACCTGGAAGATAAAATAGTGGAAATAACTACTACAGAGCAGAATAAAGAAAGAAGAATGAAAAGAACTGAGGACAGTCTCAGAGACCTCTGGCACAATGTTAAACGCACAAACATTCAAATTATAGGGGTCCCAGAAGAGGAAGGAGGGAAAAAGCAAGGGACTGAGAAAATATTTGAAGAGATTATAGTTAAAAACTTCCTTAATATAGGAAAGGAAATAGTCAATCAAGTCCAGGAAATGCGGAGAGTCCCATAAAGGATAAATCCAAGGAGAAACACGCTAAGACACATATTACTCAAGCTATCGACAATTAAATACAAAGAAAAAAAATAAAAGCAACAAGAGAAAAGCAACAAATAACATACAAGGGAATCCCCATAAAGTTAACAGCAGATCTTTCAGCAGAAACTCTGAAAGTCAGAAGGGAGTGGCAGGACATATTCAAAGTGAAAAAAGGGAAAAAACCTACAACCAAGATCACTCTACACAGCAGGGATCTCATTCAGATTAGACGGAGAAATTAAAATCTTCACATAAAAGTAAAAGCTAAGAGAATTCAGCACCACCAAACCAGCTTTACAACAAATGCTAAAGGAACTTCTCTAAGCAGGAAACACAAGAGAAAGAAAAGACCTACAATAACAAACCCAAAACAGTAAAGAAAATAGTAAAAATAACATACATATTGATAACTACGTTAAATGCAAATGGATTAAATGCTCCAACCAAAAGGCATAGACTGGTTGAATGGATACAAAAGCAAAACCTGTGTATATGCTGTCTACAAGAGACTCACTTCAGACCTATGGACACATACACACTGAAAATGAAGGGATGGAAAAATATATTCCATGCAAATGGAAATCAAAAGAAAGCTGGAGTAGCAATTCTCTTATCAGATAAAATAGACTTTAAAATACAGACTATTACAAGAGACAAAGAAGGACACTACATAATGATCAAGAGATCAATCAAAGAAGAAGATATAACAATTGGAAATATTTATACACCCAACATCAGAGCACCTCAATACATAAGACAAATGCTAACAGCCATAAACGGGAAAATCAACAGAAACACAATCATAATAGGGGACATTAACACCCCACTTTCACCAATGGACAGATCATCCAAACAGAAAATAAATAAGGAAACACAAGCTTTAAATGATACATTAAACAAGATGAACTTAATTGATATTTATAGGACATTCCATCCAAAATCAACAGAATACACTTTCTTCTTAAGTAGTCATGGAACATTCTCTAGGGTATATCATATCTTGGGTCACAAGTCAAGCCTTGGTAAATTTAAGAAATTTGAATCATATCAAGTATCTTTTCCAACCTCAACGCTATGAGACTAGATATGATTTACAGGAAAATATCTGTAAAAAATACAAATACATGGAGGCTCAACAGTACACTATGAAATAACGAAGAGATCACTGAATAAATCAAACAAGAAATCAAAAAAGTACCTAGAAACAAATGACAATGAAAACATGGCAACCCTAAACCAATGGGAAGCAGCAAAAGCAGTTCTAAGAGGTAAGTTTATAGCAGTACAATTCTACCTCAAGAAACAAGAAACACCTCAAATAAACAACCTATCCTTACACCTAAAGCAACTAGAGAAAGAAGAACAAAAAACTCCCAAAGTTAGCAGAATGAAAGAAGTCGTAAAGATAAAATCAGAAATAAATAAAAAAGAAATGAAGCAAACAATAGCAAAGATCAATAAAACTAAAACGTGATTCTCTGAGAAGAAAACAAAATTGATAAACCATTGGCCAGACTCATCAAGATAAAAAGGGAGAAGACTCAAATCAGTAGAGTTAGATGGAAAAGGCGAAGTAACAACTGACACTGCAGAAATACAAAGGATCATGAGAGATTACTATAAGAAACTATATGCCAAAAAAATGGAAAACCTGGAAGAAATGAACAAATTCTTAGAAAAGCACACCTTCCAAGACTGAACCAGGAAAAAATAGAAAATATAACCAGAAAAATCAGAAGCACTGAAATTGAGACTGTAATTAAAAATCTTCCAACAAACAAAAGTCTAGGACCAGATGGCTTCACAGGAGAATTCTATCAAACATTTAGAGAAGAGCTAACACCTATCCCTATCAAACTCTTCCAAAATTTAGCATAGGGAGGAAAACTCCCAAACTCATTCCACAAGGCCACCATCACCCCGACACCAAAACCAGACAATAATTTTACATAAAACAAAAACTACAGGCCAATATCACTGATGAACATAGATGAAAAAATCCTCAACAAAATACTAGCAAACAGAATCCAACAGCACATTAAAAGGATCATTCACCATGATCAAGTGGGGTTTATCCCAGGAATGCATGAATTCTTCAATATATGCAAATAAGTCAATGATACACCATATTAACAAACTGAAGGATAAAAACCATATGATATTCTCAATAGATGCAGAAAAAGCCTTTGACAACACTTAACACCAAATTATGATAGAAACCCTCCAGAGGGTAAGCATAGAGGGAACTTACTTCAACATAATACAGGCCATATATGAAAAACCCACTGCCAACATTGTTCTCAATGGTGAAAAACTGACACCATTTCCAGCAAGAGCAGGAACAAGACAAGGATGCCCACTCTTACCACTATTATTCAACATAGTTTTGGAAGTTTTAGCTACAGCAATCAGAGAAGAAAAAGAAATAAAAGAATCCAAATCAGAAAAGAAGTAAAGATGTCACTGTTTGCAGATGACATGATACTATACATAGAGAATCCTAAAGATGTTGCCAGAAAACTACTAGAGCTAATCAATGAATTTGGTAGAGTAGCAGGATACAAAATTAATCCACAGAAATCACTTGCATTCCCATACACTAATGATGAAAAATATGAAAGAAAAATTAAAGAAACACTCCCATTTACCATTGCAAGAACAAAAAAAATAAAGTACCTAGGAATAAACCTACCTAAGGAGACAAAAGACCTGTATGCAGAAAACTATAGGACACTGATGAAAGAAATTAAAGATGATATGAACAGATTGAGAGATAAACCATGATCTTGGATTGGAAAAATTAACATTGTGAAAATGACCATACTACCGAAAGCAATCGATAGATTCAGTGTAATCCCTATCAAACTACAAATGGTATTTTTCACAGAACTAGAAAGAAAACTTTCACAATTTATATGGAAACACAATAAACACCGATTAGCCAAAGCAACATTGAGAAAGAAAAACGGAGCTGGAGGAATCAGGCTCCCGTACTTCAGACTATACTACAAAGCTACAGTAATCAAGACAGTATTGTACTGGCACAAAAACAGAAATATAGATCAATGGAACAGGATAAAAAGCCCAGAGATAAAACCAAGCACATGTGGTCACCTTATTTTTGGTAAAGGAGGCAAGAATATACAATGGAGAAAAGACAGCCTCTTCAATAAGTGGTGCTGGGAAAATTGGACAGCTACATGTAAAAGAATGAAATTAGAACACTCCCTAACACCATATACAAAAATAAACTCAAAATGGATTAAAGACCTAAATGTAAGGCCAGACACAATAAAACTCTTGGAAGAAAACTTAGGCAGAACACTTGATAACATAAATCACAGCAAGATCTGTTTTTACACACCTCCTAGAGAAAGGGAAATAAAAACAAAAATAAACAAATGGGACCTAATGAAATAAGCCTTTGCACAGCAAAGGAAACCATAAACAAGATGAAAAGACAACCCTCAGATTGGGAGAAAATATTTGCAAATGAAGCAACTGAGAAAAGATTAATCTCCAATATATGCAAGCAGCTCATGCAGCTGAATATCAAAAAATCAAATAACCCCATCCAAACATGGGCAGAAGACCTAAGTATACATTTCTCCAAAGAAGATATAGAAATTGCCAACAAACACATGACAGGATGCTCAGCATCACTAATCATTAGAGAAATGCAAAACAAAACCACAATGAGGTATTACCTCACACCAGTCAGAATGGCCATCATCAAAAAATCTACAAACAATAAATGCTGGAGAGGATGTGGAGAAAAGGGAACCCTATTGCACTGTTAGTGGGAATGTAAATTGATACAGCCACTATGGAGAACCGTATGGAGGTTCCTGAAAAAATAAAAATAGAACTACCATATGACCCAGCAATCCCACTGGGCATATACCTTGAAAAAACCATAGTTCAAAATGAGTCATGTACCACAATGTTCATTGCAGCTCTATTTACAATAACCAGGACATGGAAGCAACCTAAGTGTCAATCCACAGATGAATAGATAAAGAAGATGTGGCTCATATATACAATGGAATATTACTCAACATGAAAAGCAATGAAATTGAGTTATTTGTAGTGAGGTGGATGGACCTAGATTCTGTCATACACAGTGAAGTAAGTCAGAAAGAGAGAAACAAATAGTGTATGCTAACACATATCTATGGAATCTAAAAAAAAAAAAAAAAAAAAGGTTCTGAAGAACCTAGGGGCAGGACAGGAATAAAGACACAGACATAGATGTGGAGAGTGTACTTGAGGGCAAGGGGAGGGGGAAGGGTAAGCTGGGACGAAGTGAGAGAGCAGCATTGACATATATTCACAACAAAATGCAAAATAGCTAGTGAGAAGCAGCCACATAGCACAGGCAGATCAGCTCAGTGCTTTGTGTCCACCTAGAGGTGTGATATAGGTAGGGTGGGAAGGAGACGCAAGAAGGAGGAGATATGGGGATATATGTATATATATAGCTGATTCACTGTTATAAAGCAGAGACTAACACCACTGTAAAACAATTATACTCCAATAAAGATGTTAAAATAAATAAATAAATAAAATGCCTAAATAATAAAACAAACAAAACCCTTCATTCCTTTTTATGGTTGAGTAATATTCCATTGTACATACATACTTCAATTTGTTTTTCCATTCATCTACTGATAGACATTTTAGTCATTTCCATGTTTGGGGTATTATGAATAATGCTTCTATGAGCATTGTAGTACTAGTTTCCATGTGAAGAGTATTTCATTTTTCTTGGCTATAAACCTAGGAGTAGAATTGCTTGGTCATATAGTAATTTTATGCTTAGCTTTCTGAGGAACTTCCAAACTGTATCCTACAGTGGCTACATTATTTTACATTTGACCAGGAATGTACAAAGGTGTACAATTTCTTCACATTGTTACCAACACTTGTTATTTTTCTTTCCATTAAAAGAAAATTATGGCCATCCTAGTGGGTGTGAAGCAATCTCTCATTCAGGGTTTTATTTGCCTTTCTTGATTATCAATAATGTTGAGTATCTTTTCCTGTGCTTGTTGGTCCATTTGGAGAAATGACTAAGTATTTTGTCTACACTTAAATTAGATTTTTTTTTTTTTGCTGTTGTTGAGTTATAAGAGTTCTTCATATGAAAGATGCCTTTTCACTTTCTTGAAAATCACCTTTGATGCACATAAGTTTAATTTTTATGAAGTCAAATTTATCTATTTTTCTCCTCCTGTTGCTTGGGTTTCGCACAAAATCTATGAATACATTGCCAAATCTGAGGTCATATAGATTTACTCCTACATTTTATTCCAATAGTTTTATAGTTTTAGCTGTTATATTTAGATCATTGTTCCATTTTGAGTTATTTTTTGTATAGGGAGTGAGTTGAAGATCCAACTTCATTCTTTGGCATGTGGTTGTCCAGTTATCCAAGCACCACTTGTTGAAGAGACTGTTCTTTCCTCTTTTAATGGTCTTGGCATCCCTGTCAAAAATCAATTGGCCATATATGTTTGGGTTTGTTTCTGAACTCTCAATTCCATTCCACTGGTCTATATGTCTTATGGCAGTATCACATGGTTTTGATTTTTTGTAACTTAGTAGTAAGTTTTAAAGAGGGAAGTATGAATCCTCCAAATTTGGTTTTTCTTTTACAATATTGTTTTGACTATTTGGGGTACCTTGCAATTGTATGTAAATTTGAGGATCAACCTTTTCATTCCTACAGAAAATGTCATTGGAATTTTGATAGGGGTTGCATTGAATCTGTAGATAACTTCAGGAAGTAACAATAGGTCCTTCAATCCATGAAATCAGATGTATTTCCATTTATTTGGGTCTTCTTTAATTTCTTTCAGCAATGTTTTACAGTTTTCAGTGTACAAGTCTTTTACTTCCTTGATTAAATTTATTCCTAGGTATTTTATTCCTTTGGATGCCATTATAAATGGAATTGACCTCTTAATTTTCTTTCTGGATTGTTCATTGTTGTTATATAGAAACACAACTAATTTTTTTACTGTAATGTATATTTTATTTATTGAAATATATTTGATATATATTATATAAACTACAAGTGTACAATATAGTGATTCATAATTTTTAAAGTCTATTCTCCATTTATAGTTATTATAAAATATTGCCTTTATTCCCCTTGTTGTACAATATATCCTTGAAGCTTATTTTTATTATTTATTTATTATTTTTTTTAGCTGTGCTGCATGGCATGTGGAATCTTAGTTCCCCAGCCAGAGATCAAACCCTTGCCCCTGCAGTTGGAGCATGGAATCTTAACCACTGGACCACCAGGGATGGGCCAAAAGCTTATTTTATACCTAATAGTTTGTACCTCTTAATCCTCTACCCCTATATTGCACCTCCCCACTTCCCTCTCCCCATTGGTAACCACTAATTTGTTCTTGACTTCTGTGAGTCTGTTTATTTTTTGTTATATTCACTAGTTTGTTGTATTATTTAGATTCCACATGTAAGTGATATCATGCAGTATTTGTCTTTCTCTGTCTGCTTATTTCACTTAGCATATTGCCCTCAAGTCATCCTTGTTGCTGCAAATGGCAAACTTTCATTCTTCTTTATGTCTGAGTAATATTTCATTGTGTATATATACCTCACATTGTCTTTATCCATTCATCTGTTGATGGACACTTACGTTGCTTCCATATCTTGGCAATTATAAATAATGCTGCTATGAACATTGGGATGCATGTATCTTTTTAAATTAGTGTTTTTGTTTGTTTGTTTGTTTGTTTTCAGTTATATACCCAGGAGTGGAATTGCTGGGTCATATGGTAGTTCTATTTTTAGTTTTCTGAGAAACCTCCATACTGTTTTCCATAGTGGCTGCACCAATTTACATTCCCACCAACAGCGTATGAGTGTTCCCTTTTCTCCAAATCCTTACCAACATTGTTATTTGTGTTCTTTTTGATGATAACCATTCTGACAGGTGTGAGGTTATATCTCATTGTGGTTTTGATTTGCATTTTCCTGATGATTAGTGAGAAACACAACTGAATTTTATGACTTTGCTGATTTTGTTTGTTAACTCTGATATATTTGTGTGTGTTTGTTTGTGTGTGCATTCTTTGGGATTGCCTACACATAGAATAATGCCATCTGCAAATATTGATAGTTTTACTTTTTCCTTTCCAGTTTGGATGGCTTATCTTGCCTCATTGCTTTATGTAGGACTTCCAGTGCAATGTCCACTGCAATAGCAGTGGCAAAAGTGGGCATCCTTGTTTTGTTCCTAGTCTTAGGAGAAAGGTTTCAGTTTTTCACCATTTTGTTAGCTGTGGGTTTTTGGTGTATGTCCTTTATCATATTGAGAAAGATCCCTCCTATTCCTAGTTTGTTAAATGTTACTTTTTTTTTCCTTTTAATCATGAAAAGGTCTTGAATTTAGTCAAATGATTTTTCTATGTTTATTGAAATGATTATGTGGGTTTTTTTTCCTACATTCTATTAATATGATGTACTGCATTAATTTTCTTTTGGTGAATCTCCCTTGCATTCCTTGGAAAAATCCCACTTGGTCATGGTGCATAATCCTTTTAATGTGCTGTTGGATTCAGTTTGCTAGTATTTTGTTCAGGACTTTTGCATCTGCATTTATAAGAAGTATTGGTCTGCAGTTTTCTTTTCCTGTTGTATCTTTGTTTGGCTTTGATATCAGTGTAATGCTGGCCTCAGAATGTGTTAGAAAGTGCTTGCTATTCTTCTATGTTTTGGAAGAGTTTGAGTAGTATTGGTGTTAATTTTTCTTTATATATTTGGTAGAATTCACCAATGAAGCCCACTGGTCCTGGACTTTCATTTATTGGGAGGTTTTTGATTGCCGAATTTTTCTCATTACTTTTTATAAGTTTTTTGGGATTTTCTATTTCTTGTTGGATTTTTATTGGTAATTTGTGTGTTTCTAGGAATCTGTCCATTTCATCTAATTTACCAATTTTTTTCACATACAATTGTTTATATTCTCTTAGAATGCTGTTAATTTCTGTAAGGTTAGTAGTAATGTCCTTACTTTCATTTCTTATTTTAGTTGTGTCTTCTCTCTCTTTTTTTTCTTAGTCAATCTAGCTAAATGTTGTCAATACTTTGGTCTTTTCAAATAACCAAAAAATTTTAATTTTCTCTGTTGTTTTTCTATTCTCTCTTCTATTTATCTCTGCTCTAATATCTCCTTTCTTCTACCGTGTTTAGTTTATTCTTCTTTTTTTCTAATTCTTAAACATATAAAGTTAAATTGTTGATTTAAGATTTTCCTTCTTTTTAAATGTAGACATCTACAGCTATAAATTTCCCTCTAAGTATTGCTTTCCCTGCATCTCATAAGTTTTGGTATGTTGCCTTTTCACACTGTTCTTTTTTAGAGCAGTTTTACATTCACAGCAAAATTGAGGGGAAGGTACAGAGATTTCCTGTATACCTCTGCCCCACACATGTATTCTCTCCCTCATTATCAACATTGCTCACCTGTCTGGTATATTTGCTATATATAGTGAACCAACATTGACACATCATAATCACCCAAAGTCCATAGTTTGTATCACAGTTTACTCTTGATGTATATTCTATGGCTTTGGGCAAATGTATAATGACATGTATTCATCATTATGGTGTCATACAGAGTATTTTCACTGCCCCCCAAATCCTCTGTGCTCTGTCTATTCATCCTTCCAACACCTACTGCCCCCTTAAAAACCCTGGAAACCACTAATCTTTTTACTGTGTCTATAGATTTGCCTTTTCCGGATGTCATACAGTTGGAACCATACTACTGTATGTAGCCTTTCCAAATTGGCTTCTTTCACTGAACAATATGTACTTAAGATTCCACTAGGTCTTTTCATAGTTAGATAGCTCATTTATTTTTATAACCAAATAATATTCCATTGTCTGACTGTACTCTAGTTTATTTATACATTTGCCTTCTGAAGGACAGTTTGAAACATGCTTCCAAGTTTTGGCAATTATGAATAAACCTTCTATAAACATCCATATGCAGGTTTTTGTGTGAACATGTATTTTCAACTCCTTTGGGTAAATACCCAGGAGCAGGATTGCTAGATCATATGGTAAGCGTATGTATGTCTACTTTTGTAAGAAACTGCTAGACTGTCTTTCAAAGTGGCTGTACCATTTTGCATTTCCACCAGCAATGAATAAGACTTCCTATTGCTCTGCATTCTTACCAGCATTTGGTGTTGTCACAGAATTTGGCCATTCTAGCAGGTGTGTAGTGGTATCTCATCATCACAGTTATAGTTTTCATTTCCCTGATGACATATTTATGAAGCATCTTTTCCTATGTTTACTTGCCGTTTGTATATCTTCTTTGGTGAGGTATCCTTACAGTTTTGGACCCATCTTTAAATCAGGGTTTTCTGATAGTTTGTTTGTTTGTTTTGTTTTGTTTTGTTTTTTACTGAGTTTTAGTGTTCTTTTTATATTTTGGATAACAGTCCTTCATCAAACCTGTCTTTTGCAAATATTTTCTCTGAGTATGTAGCTTTTCTTCTCATTCTCTTAACATTGTCTTTTGTTGCACCAAAGTTTTTACTTTTTATAACATACAGCTTATCTATTATTTTTCTCATGTATTGTGCCTTTGGTGTTATATCTAAAAAGTCATTGCCATACCCAAGGTAATCTAAGTTTTCTCCTATGTTGTCTTTTAAGGGTTTTATAGTTTCATGTTTTACATTTATATCTGTGGTCCATTTGAGTTAATTTTTGTGAAGGGTGTTAGCTCTGTGTTTAGATTTATTTACGTACTTATGTATTTTGCATGTAGACGTAAGGCTTTTTCATTTTCATTCATCTCAAGATACTTTCTAATTTCACTAGACATTTCTTCATTGATTCTTTGACTGTTTAAATGTGTTAATTCCACCTGTTGGTGAATTTTCTAGTTTTCTTTCTGTTTTTATTTTCTGACTTCATTCTACTGTGATTACAGAAGGTGCTTTTTATAATTTTAGCATTTTTAAATTAACTGAGAATTGCCTTATGACTTAATATACGGTCTATCCTGGAGAATGTTTCATATGCACTTGTGTGTGTTAGATTTAGTTGGTCTGTCTAGATATTCTATCCATTATTAAAAGTGGAGTATTGAAGTCTTTAAAATGCTACAGGACACAAAGAGTTACAAACCAAAACCATAATCATACTAGCATTTATATTTAGCTATGTATTTATCTTTATCAGAGATTGTTATTTCTTCATATGACTTTGTGTTTCTGTCTAGTGTCCTTTCATTTCAGCCTGAAAGATTCCCTTTAGCAATTATTTTTTTGGTAGGACATGTTTACTACTGATGAATTCCCTTAACTTTTGTTTATCTGGGAATGTCTTAATTACTTCTCTATATTTAAAATAATTAATTAATTAATTAATTAATTTTTGGCTGTGTTGGGTCTTTGTTGCAGTGTGTGGGCTTTCTCTAGTTACAGTGATTGGGGGTTACTACTGTTTGTTGTGGTGCACAGGCTTCTCATTGAGGTGGCTTCTCTTGTTGCAGAGCATGGGCTCTAGGTGTGTGGGCTTCAGTAGCTGTGGCATGCAGGTTCAGTAGTTGTGGTGCACGGGCTTAGTTGCTCCATGGCATGTGGGATCTTCCTGGATCAGGGCTTGAACCCATGTCCCTTACATTGGCAGGCAGATTCTTAACCACTGCACCACCACGGAAGTCCCACTTTTATATTTTTGAAATATACTTTTTCTGTATATGGAATTCTTTGTTGATAGTTTTTAAATTTCATCTATTTAAAAATATTAATATATCATCAATCCAATAGAAAGTGGGTTCCAATCAAGGTGGTGATATAAGAAGATACATGATCCTCCTGTGGACACGCTGAGTCTACAGCTACATATGGAAATATTTTCTCTTTAAAAAACATAAAGGCTGGCTAAGTGACAATTACACATTGGGCAAGCAAGAAGAAAACCACATCAAAGTGGGAAGGAGGGGCTGGGACACAATCTCAACATAAACCCCACCCCTGGAAGGAGGGAACTCAAAACGTGGAGCTTCTCCCTGAAACAACAAGAGGTTGTTGTTTCACCTACTCTATAGAAACCAACACAGAGAGTCAAGCAAAATGAATAAACAGAGGAATATGTTCCAAATGAAAGATCAAGATAAAATCTCAGGAAAATACCTCAATGAAATGTAGATACAAAAGTTACCTAATGAAGAGTTCAAAGTAAAGTTTATAAAGATGCTCACTAAATTGCAGAGAAGAATGGATGAGCACAGAGAGTACTTCAACAAAGAGATGGAAAATATAAGAAAGTACCAAATAGAAGACACAGAGCTGAAGAATATACTAGAAGCATTCAATAGCAGACTAGATGAAGCAGAAGAAAGGATCAGTCAACTTGAAACCAAGGCAGTGGAACTCACCCAATCAGAGCAGCAAAAAGAAAAAAGAATAAAAAAAGTAAAGATACTTAAGGGAATTATGGGACAACATCAAATAGACTAACATTCACATCATAGGGCTCCCAAAAAGAGAAGAGAATGAAAAAGGGGCAGAAATCTTATTCAAAGAAATAATGGCTGAAAATGCTTCTAACCTGAAGAAGGAAAGAAACATCCATATCCAAGAAGCCCAGCGTGTTCCAAATAAGAGGATCACAAAGAAACTCACACTAAGACACATTATAATTAAAATGTCAAAATTAAATACAAGGAGAAAATATTAAAAGCATCAAGGGAAAAACAACTTGTTACATAAAAGGGAACCCCATAAGACTATCAGCTGATTTCTCAGCAGTAACTTTACAGGCCAGAAGATAGTGACACAATATACTCAAAGTGCTAAAAGAAAAAAAAAAACACCTTCCAATCAGTAATACTCTGCCTAGCAAAGTTATTATTCAGAAGTGAAGGAGAGATAAAGAGTTTTCCAGACAAGCAAAAGCTAAAGGAGTTTATCACCACTAAAACAGCCTTACAAGAAAAGTTAAAGGTATTTCTTTAAGCTGAAAAAAAAAGGGTGTTAATTAGTAACGAGAACACATGTGAAAGAATAAATCTTTACTTTCCTATCGTTAAGGCAGTGGATCAATTACTTACAAAGCTAGTATGACAGTTAAAAGAAAAAAGTGGTAAAAATAGCTATTAATGAAGGGATACACAATATAAAAAGATGTGAAATGTGACACCAATATATAAAATGTGTGTGGGGGAGAGTAATATTTAATTTTGAGCTTTACAATGGGATCACATTTAATTTGTTATCATTTAAGAACAGACTGTTATAAATACAAATTATTATATGTAAGCCTCATGGTAACAACAAAGCAAAAACTTATAGTAAATACACAAAAGATAAAGAGAAAGGAATATAAGCAGACTATTAAAGAAAGTCAGCAAACCACAAAAGAAGAAAGTAAAAGAAGAAAGGAAGAGATAAGAACTACAAAGGCAGCCAGATAACAATTAAGAAAGTGGCAATAAGCACATACCTAACAATAATTACTTTAAATGTAAAAGGACTAAATTCTCAATCAAAAAACATAGAGTGGCTGAATGGATTAAAAAAAAAATCATTTGTATGTTGCCTACAAGAGAATCATTTTAGATGTAAGGACCAACAAACTGAAAGTGAACAGATGGAAAAAGATATTCTGTGCAAGTGGAAAAAAACCCACTGGAGTAGCTATATTTATATCAGACAAAATAAACTTTAAAACAAAGACTGTAATAAAAGACAAAGAAGGGTGTTACATAATATTAAAGGGGTCAATTCAACAAGAAGATATAGCATTTGTAAATATTTATGCACCCAACATAAAAGCACCTAGATAAAATAAGCAAATTGAAATAAGCATTGAAATCCTATGAAGTCTTTCCAACCACAATGGTATGAAACTAGAGTTAATTACATGAAGACAACTGGAAATTCACAAATATGTGGAGATTGAACAACATGCTAATGGGTCAAAGAAGAAATCAACAGAGAAATAAAAAAATACCTTGAGAGGAAAGAGAAGGGAAATGTAATATACTAAAATTTATGAGATGCAGATAAAGCATTTCTAAGAGGGAAGTTCATAGTGATAAATTCCTACCTCAAGAAACAAAAAAAGTCTCAATTAAACAATCTAACTTTACACCTCAAGGAACTAAAAATGAAGGACAAATAAGGCCCAAATTTAGTAGAAGGAAGGAAATAACAAAGACTAGAACAGAAATAATGGAATAAAGACTAAAAGTACAATAAAAAAGGTCAGTTGAAGTAAGACCTGGTTCTTTGAAAAGATAAACAAAATTGACAAATTTTTGATAGAGTCACCAATTTAAAAAGACTCAAAATCAGAAATGAAAGAGGAGATATTATAACTGATAACACAGAGATACAAAGGTTCATAAGACATTACTATGAATAATTATATGCCAACAAACTGGACAGCATAGAATAAACGGATACATTTCTAGAAACATGCAATCTTCCAAGACTAAATTATGAAGAAATAGAAAATTTGAATATACTAATTACTAGTTAGGAGATTGAGTCATTAATCAAAACCTCCCAACATACAACAGTCAGGACCAGATGGATTCACTGGTGAATTCTGTCAAATATTCAAAGAAGATTTAATACCTATCTTTCTCAAATTCTTCCAAAATAATTGAAGAGGAGAGAACACTTTCAAACTCATTTTATGAGGACAGGTTTACAGCTTTACCCTGATACAAAACCAGAAAAGGACACCACAAAAATAAAATTACAGGCCACTGTCACTAATGAACATAGATGTGAAAATCCTCAACAAAGTATTAGCAAGCCAAATTCAACAATATATTAAAAGGATCATACACTATGATCAAATGGGATTTGTTCCAGGGATGCATGGATAGTTCAATATCCTCAAATCAATAAATGTGATACACCACATTAACAAAATGAAGGATAAAAATCATATGATCATCTCAATAGGTGCAGAAAATGCATTTAACAAAATTCAACATCCATTTATGATAAAAAACTCTCAACAAAGTGAGTATGGAGGGAATATACCTCAACATAATAAAGGCCATATCTGACAAACCCAAAGCTAACATCATACTTAATGGTAAAAGCTGAAAGCTTTTCCACTAAGATCAGTAGCAAGGAAGGATTCCCATTCTCACCACTTATTCTCAACATTGTATTAGAAGTCTTAGCCACAGCAATTAGGCAGAAAAATAAAGAAAAATTATCTAACAGGAAAGAAAGAAGTAAAACTGTCACACTTGCATATGACAGGATAAAAAGAAACCCTAAAAACTTCATCAAAAAGTATTAAGACTAATAAAAGAACTCAGTAAAGTTGCAGGGTAAAAAACTATTGAAAAAATAAATTAAGAAAATATTCCATTGACAATTGCATCAAAAAAAGTATAAAATACTTAGGAATAAATTTAACTGAGGAAGTGAAAGACCTGTACAATGAAAATATAAGATATTGAGGAAAGAAATTGATGATGACACAAATAAATTGAAAGATATCTCATGTTCATGGTTTGTCAGGATTAATATCATGAAAACGTCCATACTACCCAAAGCAATCTACAGATTCAGTGCAATCCCTATTAAAATTCCAACGGCATTTTTCAGAGAACTAAAACAAATAAGTCTAAAATTTCTCTGGAATCATAGAAGACTCTGAATAGCCAAGGCAATCTTCAGAAAGAAGAACAAAGCTGGACGCATCAAATTCCTTGATTCCAATCTATATTAAAAGCAGTAGTAGTTAAAACACTATGGTATTGGTATAAAAATAAGACACAGAGATCAACGGAACTGACTAGAGGGCCCAGAAATAAACTCACACTTGTAAGGTCAATTAATTTATGGAAAAAAAGTCAAGAATATACAATGGTGAAAGGATAGTCTCTTCAGTAAAATGTGTTTTAAAATTTGGACAGCCACATGCAAAAGAATGAAACTGACTTCTATGTTACATTACCTAAAGATTAACTAAAATCGGAGTAAAGACCTGAATGTAAGACATACAGCCATAAAACTTCTAGAAGAAAACGTATGTGGTAAGGTCCTTGACATAGGTCTTGGTGATGATTATTTTTTAATCTGACACCAAAAACAAAAACAACCAAAACAAAAGTAAACAAGTGAGCCTACATCAAATAAAGCAAAGGAAACCATCAACAAAATGATAAAGCAAACTGCTAAATGGAAGAAAATATTTGCAAATAATATATCTGATAAGGGGCTAGTATCCAAAATATATAAAGAACCCATACAACTCAATAGCAAACAATCTGATTTAAAAATGGGCAGAAAATCTGAATATATATTTTTATGAGGAAGACATACAGATTGACAACAAGTACATGAAAAGCTGCTCTTCATTATTAATCATCAGGGAAATGCAAATCAAAACCAGAGGAAGACTCACCTCACACCTTTCAGAATAGATATAGTAAAAAAGACAGTGTTGGAGAGGATGTAGAGAAAAGGGAAACTTCATCCACTATTGGTGGGAATGCACATTGGTGCAGCCACTATAGAAAACAATATGGAAGTTCCTCAAAGGGTTAAAAATAGAACTACCATGTGATTCAGGAATTTTACTCTGGTTATTTATCTGAAGAAAACAAAAATACTAATTTGATAAGATATATGCACCCCCATGTTTATTTCAAAATTACTTACAATAGCCAAGATAAGCAAACTACTTAAGTGACCATTGATGGATGAAAGGACAAAAAAATTGTGTCACATATATATAATGGGATACTATTCAGCTGTAGAAAAGAATGAAATCTTGCCATTTGCAACAACATGGGTGGACCTTGAGGACATTATAAGTGAAATAATTCAGACAGAGGTAGACATATTCTGAGTGATTTTTTAAATATGTGGACCCTAAATATATATATTTATATATAAAACCAAATTTGTAGATATAGAGAACAGATTGGTGGTTGCCAGAGGTGGGGGTTAGGGTGTGAGTTGCATGGGTGACAGGTTTCCTTCATTTCTTTTTTTTTTAGTTTAAATAAACTGAATATAAAATAAAGAAATTATCCTACTGCCTTTTGGCTTCCATGGTTTTCGATGAGAGATTAGCTGTTAATCTTACTAAGGATATTTTCTACTGAGGAATTGCTTCTCTCTTGCTTCTTTCAAGATTTTCTCTTTGTTGTTTGATAAAGAGAAATTATGATGTGATTTTGGTGTGGATCTTTTTAAGTTTAACTTACTTGGGGTTCATTGAGCTTCTTAGATTTTTAGATTCATGCATTTCATCAAATTTCAGGAGTTTTCAGCCTTAATTTCTTCAAACTATCTTTCTGTTCCTTTTTCTTTCTCCCTTTTTAGATCTACCAGAATGAATATGTTAGTATACTTGATGGTGTCCCATAAATCTCTTAGACTCTGTTCATTTTTATAAAATAGATCTTTATTGGAGTATAATTGCCTCACAATACTGTGTTAGTTGCTGTTGTACACCAAAGTGAATCAGCCATATGCATACATATGTCCCCGTATCTCCTCATTCTTGAGCCTCCCTCCAACCCTCCCTATCTCACCCATCTAGGTCAACGTAAAGCACTGAGCTGATCTCCCTGCACTATGCTGCTTCTTTCCACTAGCTAACTATTTTACATTCGATAGCGTATGTATATCAATGCTACTCTCACTTCACCCCAGCTTCTCCCTCCCACTCTGTGTCCTCAAGTCCATTCTCCATGTCTACATCTTTATTCTGCCCTGCCACTAAGTTCGTCAGTACCATTTCTTTTTTTTTTTTTTTTTACATTCTATATATATGTGTTAGCATATAGTATTTGTTTTTCTCTTTCTGACCACTCTGGATGACAGACTCTAGGTCCATCCACCTCACTACAAATAACTCAGTTTTGTTTCTTTTTATGGCTGAGTAATATTCCATTATATATATGTGCTACATCTTCTTTATCCATTCATCTGTTGGTGGACATTTAAGTTGCTTCCATGTCCTGGCTATTGTAAATAGAGCTGCTATTCTTTTTGAATTATGGTTTTCTCAGGGTATATTCCCAGTAGTGGGATTGCTGGGTCATATGGTAGTTCTATTTTTAGTTTTTAAGGAAGCTCCATATTGTTCCCCATAACAGTTGTATCAATTTACATTCCCACCAACAGTGCAAGAGGGTTCTCTTTTCACCAAACCCTACCCAACATTTATTCTTTCTAGATTATTTTTTTCTTTTTTGTGTTACGCGTGTCACTGTTGTGGCCTCTCCCGTTGCAGAGCACAGGCTCTGGACGCACAGGCTCAGTGGCCATGGCTCACGGGCCTAGCCGCTCTGCAGCATGTGGGATCTTCCTGGACTGGGGCACAAACCCGTGTCCCCTGCATCAGCGGCAGACTCTCAACCACTGCACAACCAGGGAAGCCCCTGTTTCTAGATTTTTTGATAATGGCCATTCTGACTGGCATGAGATGATACCTCATTGCAGTTTTGATTTACATTTCTCTAACAATTAGTGATGTTGAGCATCTTTTCACGTGCCTCCTGGCCATCTGTATGCCTTCCTTGATGAAACGTCTATTTAGATCTTCTTTCCATTTTTTAATTGGATTGTGTTTTTTTGATATTGAGCTTCATGAGGTGTTTGTATATTTTGGAGATTAATCCTTTGTCTGTTGTTTCATTTGAAGATATTTCCTCCCATTCTGAGGGTTGTCTATTTGTCTTATTTATGGTTTCCTTTGCTGTACAAAATATTTTAAGTATAAAAGTCCCATTTGTTTATTTTTGTTTTTATTTCCATTACTCTAGAAGATGGGTCCAAAAAGATCTTGCTGTGGTTTACATCAGAGTCATTTTCCTATGTTTTCCTCTAATAGTTTTATAGTGTCTGGCCTTACATTTAGGTCTTTAATCCATTTTGAGCTTATTTTTTTGTATGGTGTTACAGAGTGTTCTAATTTCATTCTTTTACATGTAGCTCTCCAGTTTTCCCAGTACCACTTATTGAAGAGGCTGTCTTTTCTCCATTGTATGTTCTTGCCTCCTTTGTCATAAATTAGGTGACCATATGTGCATGGGTTTACCTCTGGGTGTTCTATCCTGTACCATCGATCTATATTTCTGTTTTTGTGCCAGTTCCATACTGTCTTGAATACTGTAGTTTTGTGGTATAGTTTGAACTTAGGGATCATGATTCCACCAACTCCATTTTTCTTTCTCAAGATTGCTTTGGCTATTTGGGGTCAATTGTGTTTCCATACGAATTGTAAAATTTTTTGTTCTAATTCTGTGAAAAGTGCCATTGGTAGTTTGACAGGGATTGCATTGAATGTGTAGATTGCTTTGGGTAGTATAGTCATTTTCACAATATTGATTCTTCCAGTCCAAGAACATGGTATATTTCTCCAACTGTTTATGTCACCTTTGATTTCTTTCATCAGTGTTTTATAGTTTTCTGAGTACAAGTCTTAGGCAGGTTTATTCCTAGGTATTTTATTCTTTTTCTTGCAATGGTAAATGGGATTGTTTCCTTAATTTCTCTTTCTGATTTTTCGTTGTTGGTGTATAGGAATGCCAGAGATTTCTGTGCATTAATTTTGTAACCTACAGCCTTACCAAATTGATTGATTAGTTCTCATAGTTTTCTGGTGGCATCTTTAGGATTTCCTATGTATAGTATCATGTCATCAGCAAACAGTGACAGTTTTACTTCTTTTCTAATTTGGATTCCTTTTATTTCATTTTCTTCTGATTGCCATGGCTAGGACTTCCAAAATTATGTTGAATGAGTGTCGAGAGAGGACATCCTTGGCTTGTTCCTGATCTTAGTGGAAATGCTTTCAGTTTTTCACCATTGAGTATGATGCTTTCTGTGGGTTTGTCATATATGGCCTTAATTATGTTGAGGTAGGTTCCCTCTATGTCCATTTTCTGTAGAGTTTTTATCATAAATTGAGGTTGAATTTTGTCAAAAATGTTTTCTGCCTCTATTTAGATGACCATATGGCTTTTATTCCTTAATTTGTTAATGTGGTTTATCACATTGATTGATTTGCATATACTGAAGAATCCTTGCACCCCTGAGATAAATCCCACTTGATCATTGTGTATGATCCTTTTAGTGTGTTGTTGGACTCTGTTTGCTAGCATTTTGTTCAGGAGTAAACACAGACCATTCTTCCCGTCAAGAGGGAGAGTCCCTTTCCTCTACACTTAAATCTGGGCTGGCCCTGTGACTTGCACAGTGTGGGGAGAGTGACACTGTGTCATTCTAGGCCAAACCCTTAAGAGACTTGCCAGCTTCCCTGCTCTCTTAGAAGCCAGATGCTCTGCTGTAAAGAAGCTTGAGCAAGACTCCTCCAGCTAGGAACCAAATGAAGGGAGGCCCTTCTCACCCCAGATCCCTTAGCTACTCATAGAGCTGGGTCCATTCTCTGATGAGCACTTTGAGAATCTTCTCAGTAACAAATTCTATGACAGACATGGGGAATATGACAATAAATACTCAGTTTCTGTCCTTTAGAAATTCCCAGTTTTATTTATTTTTTCAAGATGGGATTAGAAACCGTCAGTTCAGCAGAGAGCAAAGTATGGTGACAGAGGTAGGCAAAGAGTGTGGTGGAAGGGCCAGAGGACGACCTTGAATCCCAATTTCACACTTCAGAGTCAGAGACATTTTCCCGGAAGGGAAGTAATTTCACCTGAAACCTGAGGATGGAGAGTGTGGTGGTTGTGAAATGTGTCCAAACATTCTTTGACCATTCTCCCCTCACGAGTTGGAGCCTAATTCCCCTCTCCTTGAGTGTGAGCTGAATTTAGTGACTTGCTTCTAGTGACCAAATGTGGCAGAAGTGATGTATCGCTTGTGAGATTAGGTCATAAAATACATTGAAGCTTCCTCCTCCCCGCTCCCTTGTCTGCCTCTCTCTGTCCCTGTCTCTCCCTCTCACTTGCATTGGATGAAATCAACTGCCAAATTGCAAAGACCCTCAAGCTGCCCCATGGAGAGGTCCATCCATATGGTGAAGAACTGAGTCCTCCTGCCAATAACAAGCAAGGAGCTGAAACTTGCCAATGGCAATTGAATGAGTCACATTTGAAAGTGTCCTCTAGCCTTCATCAAGCCTTTAGATGACTGTAATCTAAGTTGATTGCAACCTTATTGAGAGAGCCTGAACAATCCAACCAAGCCACTTTTTCAAGGCCACTGACACCTTGCCTGGTCTCCAGCCTAATTTCCAGTGGAAGAGGCTGCCTTTGAACTTGACACCAGACCTAAGACCACAAAGCCCAGAAAGAGATGAGAATTCCCAATCTGCAAGTTTAATACCAGTCTCCAAGTTGTTGCAATTTCCTGGCTGAGGGTCCATCTCTGTCTTGGAAGATTGACAGTGGAAATGATAATACCTCCCCCTGCCTTGGGAAAAGCCTACTTCTCACCACGGAGTTGTAACTTTATCTTGCATCAGTAGTTTCAACCTTGGCTGCATATTGGAATCACCTGGGAAGCATTCCAAGCTTCCAAATGCCCAGGTCAAATCACAGAATAAATTATAGCAGAATCTCTGGGAGTGGGGCCTAGGCATGAGGAATTTTTTAAAGCCCCCCTGGTGATTCTAGTATATAGCCAAGGTTGAGAACCACCGCCCTATCCCCTTAGCTGGGTAAGCATCTCCCAGTCAAATAGTGGTGCTGAGGACTTTCATACCAGAGATTTTCATATGAGAGAGAAGAAAATATGTGTGGGGCTTGTCAACTCAGGTTCATGGGTCAAGAGGCTCCAGGGTCCCAACACAAAGGGTCCAGGACTTTGTAGCTCAGAGAGTGTTCAGCTGTTATGCATGAACTGTCTTCTGATAGTAACAAAATTGCTATACTTATCCAGCATTTACTATGGCCAAGAACTGCTCTGAGATCTTTACATGTATTCAGTGAAGTCTCATAACATCTTAGAGATGAAAAAATTTAAGCCCAGAGAGGTTAAGCAATTTACCCAAGTTTACATAGCCAGGAAGTGATAGGGCTGAGATCAGAATCAGGTATCTGGCTCCAAAGCCATCACACTTTCTAACTTTGACATACTGCCTCCCTGGACCTTTGGCACATCAGAATCTGCTGGATTGGGTGGGTGAATGGGAATTAAAAGTAAGAGTGGTTCCTCGAATTTGAAGACTTTAGGGAGTCCTGGAGACAGAAAACATTTGGGTTCTACAAATTAGGGCTAATTCAACCATCTTCCCGGTGAGTTTAGGCTAAGGATCTGAAGTGAGTCAGAAGGATTTTGTGTTATTATCCAGTAGACAGCCATGGGTTCTGGGTCCCTGAGTAAAGGAAGGAGGATGCTACAGAAAGCTGTAATTAGAGGCAATAGCTTTCAACCAGCCCCACCTGAGGAGAACAGCAAGCTCTCCTATGGGAGCCTAGCTGCTTTCAGGGAGAAGCAGCGCTATCCAGGCCTGCTTTGTGGAAACTCAGGGACCTCTTGGGGCCCTGGAGTCCTCCTGGAATCGGGAGTCCTGATGCTGCATCTGTCCAGAGCCCAGGTAATTTGTGGTGTCAGGGACACTTGAATTTTCTGGACAGACAAATAACCCCCTGCCAGATTCACTTAGGCGGAGGCCTCAGTGATTTCCTCTTCTACTTTGGTGTTCTTGCTTTTGCATGAATGTCGGGTCCAGTTGTTGTAGCCTCCCTCACTCCTGAGCAGTGGATTACAGTTTACATAACTACTTCACACACACCTCTTTATTGTTACGGTGGCCTTCTGATGCAGGCCAAGCTGGAATTCTTTTCTTTAATTAAAAAAAAATTATTTTTATTGAGGTATAGTTGATTTACGATGTTGTGTTAGTTTCAGGTATACAGTAAAGTGATTCCGTTTTATAAATATTCCTTTTTTAGACTCTTTTCCGTTATAGGTTATTACAAGATACTGAATATAATTCCCTGTGCTATACAGTAGGTCCTTGTTGTTTACCTATTTTATATATAATAGTGTGTATCTGTTAATCCCAAACTCTTGATTTATCCCTCCCCCGTTTCCTCCTTTGGTAACCATAAGATTGTTTTCTATGTCTGCGAGTCTGTTTCTGTTTTGTAAATAAGTTCATTTTTATCATACTTTTAGATTCTACACATAAGTGATATCATATGCTATTTGTCTTTCTCCAAACAGGAATTCTTATTTCCTTTTTATAGGTGGGGAGACTGAGGCTTAGAGAGGGGTTCAGTAACTTGCCAAGGACATCCAGCTGCTAAGGGTAGCAGATATACTGTGCTAAAAGTCAGCTTTCTTGTTTCCAGGTCTTTTATTTCATAGGCCTCAGTTCAGTTCTTTCTTGAGAACGTTAACCTTTTCTAGGGCAGGGAATGTGTCTGCTGTTCCGTTAGCCTCCCCCATGAAGTCTTCTGGGTCTGCTGTGCAGTGCCCAGTGCATACTGTTCACTGAATGTCTGCCTTTCCAGAGCCGTCTTCCAGGGCCATCCGTTCACTTGGCCTGTCCCCAAACTTGAGCCCAACATTACAAAGTGGATGAGTTGGATAAATCAGACATCACGATGCTGTCTTCTTATAGGGAGACCAAGGAGAAAGACAGGAAGAGTGGCCTGCTGCTAGACCTACGTACAGACATCACATCACTCAGTTTTCCAGAATGCTTGCTGAGCATCTGCTACATGCCCTGCTCCGTGCTTGGCACCTGGGGCACAGGAATAAACCAGGCAGACATGAGCTCTATCCTCCTGGAGCTCACAGTCTACAGGGGATGAGGCACACATCGCCAAGTCCTTTCAGATCACTGTGGTGACATGATGATTGAGGACAAAGAGTGCTGTGAGAGCAACATCCTGGAGACCCAGCCTCTTTGGGGGGGCCAAGGGAGGCTGCCCAGACAGTGTGGTTTCTAAGCTGGAACCAGAGGGATGGATAGTAATCTGGAGTGAGGGGGAAGGAGTGGGTCAGGAGGAAGGAGCAGCTTGTGCAAACCCCCAGAGCAGGAAAGACCTTGGTGAAATTCAAAGAACTAAAAGTGTCTGGAACAAGATAAGTGTCTGTATGTGATGGGTGGTGGGGAGGGAAAATGGGGAGCATTATAAAATGAGAATGAAGAGGTCGGCAGGGACCAGAAAATGCAGGGTGATGGGATGAAATTAATTGAAGGATCTTAAATGGGGAGGAGCAGACTCTGATTTTCACTTTAAAAAATCTTTCTGCCTGTCATAGAGGATGCTTTGTGGCACAAGGGATGCAGGCAGGGGTGGAAGTAAGCAGGCTGTTGCAGTGTCCAGGTGGGGAATGGGGGTGGGCTGGACCAGGGTGTTGTCTGTGGAGGTGGAGAGAAGTAGGCTGATGTGAGAGGTGTATAGGAGGCAGGATGGACATGACTTGGAGAGGGAACTGTTGGTGTCAAGGATGATGCCCAGGGTTCTGGTTGAGGCACAGGGTATTGTGGCATCCTTCCTGAAATGGAGAAGAATGGAGGGAGGGCAGTGTGGGGGTGCTCAGATTGGGCTGTGTCAACTTTGAGATTCCCGTAAGATGTCTAAGAAGAGGTGCGCTGGGGAGCTGGATACATGAGTCTCGAGTCCTGGAGTGAGACAAGGGACTGAGATGGGGATATTGACTTGGGAATACTGATCCTGTGGTAGAGGATACAACTACATAGGGAGGGGGTGAGGGGCTGGGACTGAAGCTTGAGGATGTCCCTGCCAAGATAACTGCTAAGAAGCCACAGGAGAGGCTGGAATCATGCCAACCAGAGGAGGGGTGTTTCAAGAGAAGAGGAAACATTAAATGTGCCGGATGATTCCTAGACAGCAAGTAAGGTAGTGACTGAAAATTGTCCCTAGTGGCCTGGAGGTAATAGCAGAGAAAGTTTGGAGGGAGTTACCTGGGTTTGCCAGGGAATGGGGATGAGGAAATGAAGTTAGTGCAGGAAGTCAGATTCAAGTTTAACTCCGTGATCCTGCAAAGGTGATTTCCCTCTCCTGGGTCCCAGGGTTTTTACCCGAAAAATGAAGGGGTCGAGCTGTCAAGTCTAAAAGGCGTTCTCTAATCCCACCAAAGTGGGGATATTCCCATTAGCAATGTATCACATTAGCAATGTAAGAAGCAAGAGCTTCTTAATGACATGAGTTTCCACTGGCTCCTTGGGGCTGTCAAGCCTGGTGTAACAAGCCAACTGGGGAATTTCCTGCTCAGCACCACATCTCCTCAGCTTGATTCAGGTCATTGCCCCTAGTGATGTTCCTCTCTAGACTATCTCAGATATGCTGATTTCTGCACCTCTGGAGCACTTACATAGTGGCATAATATTTTCCATTGTTCCTTGTCTGAATCTTTTGCTCCATCTCTTCTATGGCCTTGCTAAACACATGTGTGAAAAGCCAATCCTTGAGCTTTTATCAAACAATAATTGTGTTCTAGGTACCAGTCCAAGTATGTGGTGTGGGTGTTTCTGTGGTGATGACAACAGTGGGGCATGGGGGTTCAACTACAAGTACAGGTGGTCCATAGAATCTGATGGACTTTTGAAGGTCAGTTTTTAGATTGGACCATTTAGAGAAAATTCTGGAAAGGAAGCATTAGAAGAGGCTTTATGATTTAAAATGATATACGATATGCCCTCTGCCAGTGCAGTCTAGCAGAGATCAATATTTTTGTTTTTATCCCTCTGTCTTGCAGGTATATAGGGGACAAACTGGGTTTCAGAGCATTAAGCAAGTTACACAGCTAATTGGTAGCACTACAGATAATGTAAGACTTGTGCACAATGCTCCTAATGTCTCTTCTCAGATCCACAGAGCACCCACTACATGCTACACACATGTGTACATGTGGAAAACCTTGACCTTCACTGGATCTAACGGGGAACAAAAATGAAACCCTTGATGAACAATCTAGGGCTACATTTATAGTCATTATATATAAGTACAAAAGTACAGCAGAGAAGAGAGGCATGCTGTGGGCCTCAAAGCCCTGAACTTTGAAACAGACAAAGAGGGTGAGCGAAGGAGCCGGGAGACCCTGAGGAGAGAGGTAGGAACAGAGTGGAGATGCGGGGGTGGCTGGAAAGACCTCACGTGGCAAGAGACATGTGTGAGGAGAAACGAGGGGGAGATGGATGGACTGGAAGTGTGGAATGAGGCTGGAGGGAGATTCAGTGGGGCAGGCAAACCAGGAGCTATTATAGAAATGTAGTACCGTTACCAATTTTCTATAGATACGTATACAAACAAGAGAATAACCGGAAGGAGTTCATGGTTTTCTCTTTCCACTCCTGCAGCAGAACATTTGGGCATTGACTGCTCGCTGCCCCCTTTTTCCCTGGGGAGAGAATCAAGCTCAAAGATCCACATCCCCCGCTGGTTGTGGTGAGAGGGGACCCACTGCAGTCAAGATGGTGTGAGCAAGATGGCCCTGGATGAACATTCTCCTGGGGAAGGGTGACAGTTTCCCAGGGGTTGGGGACTATATACTTGGATCATCTTAAAGAGCAGGGAGAGAGAGTAAAATTGGAATTTCACTTTGGAGTGTGTCCCTAATTGGAATTAGTCCCCATTGTGTATTTGTCCCTTGCTTAGCAAACACCTTTAACCAAAATAAAGACCAATTATACTAAAGCATGGAAATAACACATGTCCATAATGAACATAGAATAGAGAAGCTGCCACCTCTTCATCTCTCTTGCTTGGTGTACACAAACCAAAATGCTTTGCATTTATTCACATATGAATTCAAATTTGTCCCTGATGATATTCTACTAGAACCTGTGGTGTCAAGTAAATTGATGAGTGAGTCTTTTCCTGAAATCATAATGCTGAAATCTCATTTCTTATAACATGTGTATTTGGAGATTTTGGACTGAACAACTTGCTATACTGAATAAAAAGTTGCTATCTGGGAAGTGGTACAACTTTTCAAGAGCCTTTATGGTGAAAAGTCATTAGCAGCTGCATAGGGAAAGGCATAACCTAGGGTATCTCTCATTGTCAAGCTTTTGCCCATGATGGTTTCCCTGTGCAAGACAACTTCCTCCCCATATCCCCTGTGCATTTTTTTGGCCTGGCACACTGTGTTAGATTAATATTCTTTCCTTTTTATTGCTAATCATTATTCTATTGAGTGGATATACCACTACGTTTTTAAGCATTTACCTGTTGATAGACATTTGGATTGCTTCAGTTTGGAGCTATTTCCAGTAAAGCTACTATGAGATATATGTACAAATATTTGTCTGGTCATATGCTTCCATTTCTCTTTAGCAAGTACCTAGAAGCAGAAGGGCTGACTTATATAGCAGATGTACATGTAGAGTTTTAAGCAATTGCCAGATGGTTGTCCAGAAGGGTCATATGGTTTTATACTCCCAGCAGTATATAAGAGTTCTAGTTTGTTTGCATCCTTACCAACACTTAGTATGGTGTTGGTAAGGATGTAAACATCTTTTCAATTTTAGAACTCTAGTAGAATTTTAACAAAATTTTCTAATAAAATTTTTAATTTTAGGGCTTCCCTGGTGGTGCAGTGGTTGAGAGTCCGCCTGCCGATGCAGGGGACACGGGTTCATGTCCCGGTCCGGGAAGATCCCACATGCCGCGGAGCAGCTAGGCCCACGAGCCGTGGCCGCTGAGCCTGCGCGTCCGGAGCCTGTGCTCTGCAACGGGAGAGGCCACAACAGTGAGAGGCCCGCGTAACACAAAAAAAAAGAAAAAAAAATTTTTTTTAATTTTAGAATTCTCATTGTAGTTTTAAATTGCATTCCTTAATGACTAATAATATTGTTTTAATCTACTAGGGCTGCCATATAACATAGATTTTTTGTGGCTTAAACAGCAGAAATGTATTTTCTCACACTTCTGGAGTTTCGAAGTCCAAAATCAGGGTGCCAGAATAATTGGATTCTGGTGAGGTTCTTTTCCTGGCTTGTAGATGGCTACCTTCTTGCTATGTTCTCATATGGCCATTTTTCAATGTGTGCACTTGAATGGTGAAAGGGAGAAGAGAGAGAGCAAGAGGGAGGGAGAACCCTTCCTCTTCTTATAAGGTCACTAATCCCATCATGAGGACCCCACTTTTATGATCTAATCTAACCCTAATTACCTCCCAAAGGTCCTATCTTCAAATACTATGACATTGGAGGGTCAGGCTTCAACATATGAATTTGGGGAGAACACAAACATTCAGTCCATAACAGATATTGAGAATCTTTTTACCATCCATATATCTCTTTTGGCAAAGTATCTGTTAAAATTGGAAAAAATATATATATATTTGCATATGGATGTCCAGTTGTTCCAGCACTATTTGTTCTGAACTGCTTTTGCCACTTTGTTAAAAACCAATTGTCTACATATGTGTGAGTCTATTTCTAAACTCTCTATTCTGTTCCATTGATCTGTTTATGTGGTTTTGCTGTGTACTATATCCCATAGTCTTGGTTACTAAGGCTTTATAATAAGACTTAAAATCAGGCAGTATTTGTCCTCCAACTTCGTTCTCTTTCAAAGTTGTTTTGGCTACTCTAGATTCATGGTATTTCTATAAAAATTGTAGAATCACATTGTCAATTTCTAGAAAAAATTACCAGTGGTCTTTTTATTTTAAAAATTGGCAAGCTGATTTTAAAATTTATTCAGAAATGCAAGGAACACAGAAGAGCCAAAACAACTTTGATAAGGAAGAAGAAAGTTAGAGGACAAACACTGCCCCATTTAAAGGCTCAAGACAAAGATATAAAAATTAAGACAGTGTGGTACTTGTGTAAAGATAGAAGTTCAATGGGACAGAATAGAGAGTTCATAACTAGTCACATATATATTTGAATAATTGATTTTCAACGAAGACGCCAAGTTAATTCAACAGAGAAAGTATACTCCTTTTAACAAGCCATGCTATAAGAACTGGACATTCATAAGGAGAAACAAAAACAAAAACAAAATACAACTTCAACCTCTAGCTTATGCCATACAAAGAGGTAAACTTGAAATGAATCATAGACCTAACTGTAAAAATTATAACTATGAAACTTCTAGAAGAAAACATGGGAAAAACATCTTTACAACCTTAGAAGAAAATATGCACCATTCATAAATGTATCAGAGGACTTGTGTCCAGAATATATAAAGAACTTTTATAACTCAATATTGAGACAACAAACAACCTAATAAAGATGGGCACATTATTTGAACATTTAACACAAGAAGATATAAAATGATCGATATGCATAAGAACAAGTGGTCGACATTGTTAATCATCAGGGAAATGTGAATTAAAATCACAATGAGGTGCCACTATATACCCATTAGAATTGCTAAAAGTAAAAAGACTGATAACCAAATTCTGGGAGATTTGAGGAAAAACTAGAAATCTCATATGGTGGCAGTGTGAAATGGTACTGTTGCTTTGGAAGACAATTTTTGTTTCTTATAAAGTTAAACATACGTTTACTACATGACCCAGCAATTCTACTCCTAGGTATATACCCAAAAGAAATGAAAACATGTGCCCACACTAAGATTTATACAAGGCTGATTATGGCAGCTTTGTCCTAATAGCCCCAAACTGGAAGCAGTCAAAATGTCCATCAGTAATGTAATGGATGAACAAATTATGGTGCATCCATACAATGGAATACTGCTCTCCAATAAAAAGGGAGCAAATTCATGATACACACAATCACACGGATGAATCTCAAAAGGGGTTTATTGTGTAAAAGAAGCCAGGCAGAAAAGAACATGCAGTGTCTGATTCCACTTTTATGAAGTTCTAAAACAGGAAAAAATAAACTATATTGATAGAAAGCACATCAATGTTTGCCTGGGACCAGGAGGAAGGATTGACTAAAAAGGTCATGAGGGAGGTTTTAGGGTGTGAGAAATATTCTATACCTTGATTGGGGTGGTGGTTACAGAGATATCCATATTTGTCAAAACTCATCAAACTATACACTCAAAAGATGCATATATTCTTTTTATTTTATGCAAATTATACCTCAAAAAGTTTATTAAAAATAAGAATAGTATCCTTACGTGTTGAATAAAGACAGGTGCCTGCTGCTTCTTCAGCAGGACATCAAGATACATATCTTTCATGGATTCGACATCTAAACTCAGAATATAGGCTAGAAATGGCTGGGCTCCACTGGAGGAGTGACCAGCTGATCTAGGGTGCCTGACCCATATGATCCAGAGTTAAAAGTTATCTTGCAAGTGCTCTTTTCATTACCTTTTTCTGTTGGAAAATGGATGCTGCCATATTGGACCATGAAGATGAGGGCTCGCCTTGCTAGGGTGAGCGGGTGGGGAGTTGAAGGAGCCCAGGTCCCTAAGGATTCCATACTACATAGATATCTACCTACCTCTGGACTTCTAGGTTGCAGAAAGTGAGAAACCTGCCTTATTTAAGTCACTATTATTTTGAGTCTCTTTTATGGCTTAACTTAAACTGGTGTAATTATCCAAAATTGTCCAAGCAATCAAACCGTGATTTAGCCTTCAATTCTACTTTTGTCAAGCACTTCCTACCTAGACTGGTATTCAATCCAAGCAGTATATGAGAATCTTGTACCATTAATGAATTCCTCCTCAACTCATCCCACCTGGTCTTAAGGTCTGAGACCAATTTGGCTGTAGTTGCCAGCCAAAGCCCTGTAAAGGTTAGATTTCCAAAGTAGAAAATGTTAACCTATTCTAGAGGCAAAGAGAGCACTGGATCCAATGCAAATGTGTGGTTCAGAAGTTTCAAATTCTGTCTTTGTTGTCTGAATAGTACTATGAAACTTAAGAAGAACTTGGAAGGGGACTGTTAGAGAGGTTGTTGTGTGTTTTGTGTTCAAAGCTCAACCGGGACTGAGAAAACTTACAAAGCTCTCCAAGACCATGATTGATCTCTCTACTGGAATGAATAGTGTCTCCCCAAAGTACATGCCCTCCCAGAATCTCAGAATGTAACTTTATTTGGAAACAGGGTCTTTACAGATTTTTATAATTAGTTAGGATGAGGTCATACTCGATTAGGGTGGGCCTTAAATCCAATGACTGGTGTCCTTAAATGGAGAGAAATATCAGAGACTCAGATACAGATGGGGAAGAAGGCCATGTGACAAAGGAAGCAGAGGTTGGAGTGATGGATGCATCTACCAGCCAAGGAATGCCCAGGATTGCCAGCCACCACCAGGAGCTGGAGGAAGCAAGGAAGGATCGCTCCCTAGAGGCTTCAGAGGAAACGGAGGCCTGCTGACACCTTGGTGTCGGATTTCTAGCCTCCAGAACCATGAGAGACTAAATTTCTGTTGTTTTAAGCCACCCAATGTGTGGTAATTTATAATGGTAGCCCTAATAAACGTGTAACCTGAATTTTCTTGTTTTACCAAAGGGTGCTGAATCCGTCCTGTCATCTGGGTAAGTGAACGAGGTTTGAAGGCTCTTGCCTTTGTCAGTATGATGCGGGAGGAGCAATATCTTGTGGAAAGCATGTTTAAGATGATGTCAGGACCTTACTGGTGTCTGGTTCTGTTGAAATAACACATCTCAGTCCAGCCAATCTGTTATGCTTCATGCAACTCTAATTGACACCATTGCAACAGAGACTTACAAGCTGTTGTCCAAAATCCTTCAAATTTCCTGAAATGCAAATCTCTTTAGCTTAGTAAAGCTATGGTAGAAATAATGACATCCAAATAAATCCTGAAAAAGTCCTCAGAACATCCTAAGACAGTGTCAAGATGCTTCAGAAGGCCACTGGTAGTCATGCAAACATTGGCTGTCCTGTTTTCAACTAAGTGGAAACTAAGCTGAAAGCTTCTTCTTTTTATGAATATTTTTATATTCAGCTACAAGCTCTTTATGTTGCTGACTTTGAAAGCAAGGAAAACTCTGGACCACTTCACATTTGGGTACGGCAACCCCATTTGTGAATCAGGACAGATCCCCACATGGGCCGTAGGAGAAAACTGCGGCAGTTTACGGAATGTTTCCAGATGTTAACATAATTGACGATTTTCTAAAAACGAACACCAGTTGTTACATGTGGTTTCAACATTTTTGTTTTATTTTCTATAATGGTTGCCTTTCCTAGTTGAGTGTTTTCCAGTTCTCCAGGACGCGTAACACTTACCTTTAAAGGTGTGATCTCCTAACACTTCATTCCCTGGATATGTTTCTTTTTAACAAGCTAAAACAGACATAACTAGGGCACTGTTTCAGGCTGATATGACAAATGTGAAACTGAAGAATATTGAAAGCCATTCAAAAATTGGTTTTGTAAAAGACAGTGCTGTATAATGAAACCAAATGCATAGACTGGAATTTTAAACGAAATCCTAGTGTGAAGATAAAAGAACACGAAAGATAATAAATGTTGAAATGATACACCACCTAATGGTATCCTGTCAAGAAAGAAAGATAATATGATAACTTACAGAGCATCCCCGAGCCTCTATAGGTACTTGACCTATAGTTTGCAGGGAAACAATCTTTTTGTTTCATCTGGCTCGTATTAAAAATAGGAAAAACACAATCAGCATTTTTTTCCCCACTCTCACACAGATGGTGGAAAAATCCATGCAAGTTTTAACTGTCTGAAATTCTTTAAAGCAATATAAGACAGAAAGAATTATTAAATCACTTTTCCATTTCATATAATGAAAAACTGCACCACCACGGTGGGGCTGGAGCCATCAATTTTGGAACAAATGGGAGCTCCGATTGGTCCTACAGGCAATCAATCACCTGGCAGTCCTGGATCCCTATCTCTGAAGTCATCTTGCTGTAGGAAAAATAAATTTAGAAAATAATCAAACTAAAGTCAAACTGCTCATTAGCATTTATATAATCCCATTTTTGAGATTTACTTAGTATATAATTTACACACTTGGGGGTGTTTGGGGGACATATCTACATTTCATTCACTCGTTTGTTTCTTCTTTTACTTATTAATTTGTTCATCCACTCATTCAAAAAATATTTAGCAATGATTACTCCAGGCATTGGGGATCCAAACTCTCCCTTTGAGCTCATAGTCCATTGGGACAGAGAGATGGACAAATAAGTGACTACAGTGTATCCTGATAAATTGTGTAATCAGTGTTATGTATACTGTTGACAGTGTTATGTATTTGGCTATTTCCAGGTATTCTGGCGCCAAATACAGAGCTGTTAGAAGGGCAATGGGGATTTATCTTGCTTCTTGTTTACTTAATATTTGAAAGAGTGATACCTTATTTTTTATTTACTTCTGCATTTAGACTTGCCTTCAATATAAAGAATGTTTGATGTGACTTTTCAAAGTGCATGTGGTACCAAATGCTCAATACTTGCTTGAATCTGGCTAGGAGAGACCATTTGCTTTTGGAGAGAGAATCTGGTTAGAGAGACTTATTAACAGTTATGCCCTTCATAGCCTGCTGGATATGTCAATTCCCTTGGTTCTAGTCTCTAGGGGTAGCAAGCACTGCCTACCGACAAGGCTCCTCTCTTCTAGGATCTCATATCTAGGTGGCAAGGCTAGATAGGTAGCTAAAGTCAACTAACCATATGCAAATCATCACTTTTATGGTGCCTCAGTTTCTCCATCGGTAAAATGTAGTTAGAGCTAATTATCTCAAGGGCAATTCATTGGGAAGAGAGAACAGTGTCTGCCATGTCACAAGGCTAGGAAAGTGTTAGCTGTTCCTATCCACATTACTACCCAAGCTTCTCTTGCAAGAGCTGAACACACTAATGAATGGACAGCCAGTAAATGCAGCCTCAATTTCTACTGGGTCTCTTTTCACTTGCACATGCCCTGTTACCCTGCATGCCTTCCATTGGAATTGGAGTTCCCCCAGACAGGAGTGCTTTTCCTCTTTTCTCAGTCTGAGCTCCCAGAAGGTGGAATTTGTGTTTATACCATCCAACTACCTGTTCCCTGATCTTATAATGAAGAAACAGTCATTGAAGGAGGTTGCTGACTGGTCATCCTTCCTGTGGGACAGAGAGGAAGTGAGCTTGAGTTCAGCAAGAGGAGACTTTAGCAAAGGTGATTTGAGGACGTTAAATCAAGGAAGGCTTGGGGGAGACTTTGGAATGGGAGGGAAGTCTGTTGGGTGCTGTGGCAGAGGGGCATGAGCTCAGGGGGCAGGAGGGTGGAGGAGATGATCTCTCGGGTCTCCTTTTCAAGCTCTCTGAGTGAGGTTTCCTCCACATTGAGCAGATGGCACTGTGAAAGTTTTTCTTGGTGGAGGCTGTGGATTTCTCCTTCCCTGGGTCCCATGAAACAAAGCCACAGATAGAGCTATATCAACAAACAGAAAAATAATGTTTGCTATTTAAATAATTGGGAGCCATTTCTATATTCAAGGCTGGAGAGTAGAGGGGGAGTGCGCTGTGGAAAGGTGTCCTTGGCAAAGGGAAGCTCCTACTTTATTTAGGAAAATGCTTTTTGGGCTGTTAAGTGGTGGCAGTGTTAGCCCCTGAGTTTCTTCCAGAACAGCAAAAGTTAGGGTGATAAGGGCTATCTTGCTCTGTGTGCAAGAGTCAAAGAGTAGCCAGCTTGAGCAGACCAATTGCTTTCTGAATTTTAAGGGATTTTTAGTGTTTCCTTCACAGACCAGGAGCCTGGATTTTGTGATTCTGGAACTGGCAAAAGAAAAGGGGAGAAAAGATGTACAATTGGGAACATACCCCCTCAGCATGGAGGCATGAGAGGGCCAAGAGAAGAGAGAGACCGCACTAAAGATTCTTTCTGGAAGGGCACGGGAAAGAAACTAGAAAGAGGACTGCAGCGTCTCTCCTTAATACTCAAGGCTTCAGCAAAGTAGCATTAACCTTGACAACTGAGCAGGACTCTTAAGACTGAAGAGGTGGGAGAACCATATAAGGTTAACGGGGGTCCTTTATTGGTTATTAAGGAGAAGGCATTTCAGAAGATTGGAAACCTTGTGGACACTTGACTAGATCACTCCTAAAAGGGTCTCAGTAACCCAGTTCCTTGGGTGGAGATGGAGGAGAATGTCTAGAGGCTGTGGCAGAGCTGGCTGGGTAAGAAGCACTGGGTCCATGGAAGGGACGTGGAATCTGCCTGAGGCCTGGCTACAGGGCAAATGAAGGAGCCCAGGTGGGGTTCTGCAGGCTGTGTCACTCACGTGCATTAGAGTTGCTAACATGGTGCCCTGCTTCCCAGGGCAGTGATGGTGGTGGTGGGGATGTATCTTAGAAACCACACTGTCTTCCAGAAGGGACCTCAGGGGCATGCATCTCATCAAACCCTTTCTTTGGAAAGTTAAGCACCCCAGTGGGTTCCAGGAAGGCATAAATGAGGCTTCTTTCTCTTAGAGAAATATTTACATCTAAAACTGCCAACTGTTGGTCAATTCCAAGCGTCTGGTTTGTCTTTTCAGAACATATTTGATGAGCACCTACTATGGGCGAGGTACTGGAAGCAGAGATGACAAGACACTGTCATCATCCTTAAGGAGCTCCAGTCTAGTGGGGAGAGAGATGGGCAGGGTCAGATTCTGCCCACAGGCTCCAAATTGTACCAGGAGGAAGCCTGGGTATGATGGGGACACAGGAAAGGGTGGGAGCACTGGGGAGGCAGGGAAGGCTTGCTGAGTCTTCAAGGAAGTGTAGGAGAGAGCCAGGTGGAGAAGTGTGCTACCTGGGTCAGGTGCAGGGAAAGGCAAGGACTGCAGGGAGAAAAGGAGCTCCCAGCCCAGGCTGCTCTCAATGCGAAAGGAAGAAGGAGGCACACTGGCCGGCCACCTACAGGAGCCGTTTCTCATCCTGACTTTCATGGGCTTTGCAGAAACAACTAACCTCTCTCTTGGAGACTCTAATCTGGCCGAAAATGAAATAAACACACTGCCCCTGGTGGCTTCTATCTGGGCACATGGAGCTCATGGGACAAATAAAACGAAGAGCCAGGGCTGAGCTGGAGGGAGCTGGCCCTGCACATGGTGAATATTCAAACCCACAGATGGCAGTCTGAGGCACAAGGCTTCTTTCTGTGTCTATTGTCTTGAGGTGCTGAGGAGACGCTAATCCACGACCATTGTGTGGGCCTGCAGCCCTGCCACTGCTGCCGTGCATTGTGTTTCCAGAGCCCCAAGAGCACCCGCAACCCAGGTAGGAGCGGGTTATTTCTGCCTTTGCTTGCAGAGAAATATAATAACCTCAAGGAGAGGATTTCACAGCTCTTTGAACTGAGTTGAATGTTTGTTCTGGGTTATTTTTTCTGTTTCCTAATATAACACACATTTGCTGTTGAGTAAATATTGATCCCGTTGCAATCAGCATTAGCGGCAGAGGATGCTGAAAAATAGTCAGCCAGGTAATCAGTTCTGCTCTCTGGACTGAAAGTGAGTGTGGTGGAGGCCATGTCCACACCACAGACAATTTAATCGACATTTCTGTAATTACTAGGTTCATTTTGGTCCTTTATACAATATACAAATCTTCCCTGAATAACACCTTTTTTTTTGAACAGCTATAAATCAGTCTATAATTTAGATCCAGGTCATGTGTAACAGAAAGTAGAAATCTTCCTCCCCTACTATTTTTTTTTTTTTTTTTTTGGTGGGGTAAGTACTAGCTGCAAATTAAATTACAATTAGATTATTTGGTGATGTGATAAAATCCTCCTAAATTAAAATGCCACTAATGCTGAAGTAATGGTAATTTTGGCCAAGGATGAGCTCCAACTACATAAAGAAGAATTAACCAAACAAATTAATAGTGTAATCAAGTTTACAAGGGTTATAAGCCTGCTGCTTTCTCGTTCTTCTAACAGAGTAGTAGTTATTTATGTTATTTTCCAGAACCATGGAGTCTAGGGTCATTACGTGTGACTACTCCCATTTAACTCCCTCTACAATATCCCCTTCAACTGCCTCTCCATCTTATCTTGGATACTCCGGGTGGGAAGCTTGCTGTCTTGCACAGTGATCCTCTTTATTTGGAGAGATCCAGCAGAGAATACTTCCTGGGTAGAGCCAAAATTGTTTCCTTACTTTTAGTCATGGGCTGTACAGAACTAGCCTAATTAATCTTCTAGGTATTCACAGACATAAATATTTGTGTGCTTTTATGCGCACTTAGAATCTAGGATCTCGGAATATGAAGGGAAAAACCTTGAGTCAGTTATTACAACACCCCTTCCCTTCACCACTCTAACCTAGTGCCTAAGTTGCTGGTCTCACATCCTATTCAATATTCACATAGCTTGTGACTTCAAGCAGTGTTGAAGAACTCACTACCAAATGGTGTTTCTTTAATTTTTTTCTTTAATTTAGACCAGGCTCTAATGCAGACTGATCTTTCCCCTGAATTTATCAGAATTAATGAGATGAGACTGGGAAGATAAAATCAATTCTACAATGTTCTGTGGTGGTGTTTTCCATACAAGATTGAACCTTCTTGAAAACTCTCTGGAGGAAGGTCTAAATACATGAATAAATTAAAAAGCCTATAATAAGCCAGGTGGACCCTTCCATCAGACCCCCATGAGTCCAGGAAGGCAGGACTAACACGTCTACTGCTGTTTTAGGCATTTGCTGTGGACGTCCCCATCAGCCCCATCCCATCCTAACCTACTCTCCCATCGGCTTGACAAATTAGATTTCACTAGAGCTTAATTTCTCAATTCTAAGTCCCAAAGTTTAGACTCTGAGACTGACTTTGCTTCTTGCCTTTGATGCTATTCATCCCTGTGGTCCCTGTAGCTGGGATCTGGCTCAACCACTGTGCCCCCAGCACCTCCTGTTATCTTAGCTGGGTCCTCCCTACTCAAGCCCCGCAGACCCAAACCAAGTAGATAGTGCCAAAGCCTGGCACCCCTGTTAATGAAGAGATTTGATCCATCACACGTATTTCTTCTCTTACTATTTCCTGCTCTACCTACACATTTCCTATAGAACTTAATCTTCCATGAAGTCCACATTTACTACTACCATATTACCAAGAAAAGAAAAAGCAAGTTCATTTCCATTGTGAAAGAACCTTCAGTGGGGATGTAGTAGGAAGTCACTTTAAGTAGCTAAAGAAATGAACAATGCTGTGTGTCTGTGCAGCCTGACCTTCCTTCTGGGCACACCAGTGGCTCCATTTTCTGGCCTTCTTAGAGGGTAATTAGGACCAAGCTTCTCCAGATAGGAAATATGTTCCCTATTCAAGAAGTTTCAAGAATTAAAGAGTGGCAGTGGGTAGGAAAATGTGAAGTGACTCAAGTGAACTCTGCTGAGATGCCACCTGGAAGATATTGGTGACAGTGGATAGGGTTTAGAGCTGGGTTGAACCTGAGGGGCTGCCTCAGGTGGACCAATGTAGCTTAGAGAAGGGAGTCAGTGCTTGGCTGGATTTGTGGGAGGGGAGGGCAGGAGATGGGGGTGGTTAGGAAGAACCCAAGAAGAAAATGCCAAGGGTCAAGTTTGAAGGACAAAGGCTGAAGATAGTGAATGAATTAATAGTGAGGACAGTAGCTTCAGTGATCAATAACAAGAATGGAGAATGGGAAAGAGACCAGCAGTTCATAGCTAAGGTTGTGAATATGCTGCCATTTTTGTTTTATGTGATGTCTGGCGTAAGGCTTGGGTTGAACGTACCTGAAGAATGACGTGGAGCTAGATGGAGGGTGGTGAGGGGCTCAGCAAGATTTCCCAGGGACTCCTGGGAAAGCATTATGGGCAAGAATTATGGCAAGCATTATGGGCGGATGGTGCGGAAATATATCTCATTTTTTTCCAAGTGGGGTGAAACAGGAATTGCTGTTTGAAATAGTTTTTATTACTTATGTCTACTATTTAGGGCAATGGGGGTTGGGAACAGTTAATATATCTGGAGCACTTTATTTCTCGATGGATATGTTGTTCAACTGTTAGAGGCAGATTTGAACATCAAATCTCTAATTGGCTATAGCATTTATGCAAGAGAAGAGGCTGGATGTGACAAACTTCATGCCATGGGACTGAGAGGCAGATCTGTGTGTACTGAACAGTGATAAATCCTTGACCGCTTGTCTGGAGGCTCCTCTCTCACTCCTTGGAGAAGGAAGGCAATTCAGGCCTCAGTTTCAGCAGGAGCAGGTACAGGCAAGGAACCTGTGATCCTGAGGGTCCCTCTAGCTCCACACTTTCTATGAAAACCAATTTGCCCTCAGCTCACTTAAGAACACACTTTAGCAAAAACCTGGATAAAGTAAGGCTCATTCTGTCACATGTGGTTTAGAGTGAAGGTCCTTTAGGACATTTGCTTAAATGAGTACCGCTTGACATTTGCACACAGGCTATGTTTGTGACAATATACTTTCATGCAGATCATCTAAAAACAATCCATAAAAGTATGCTGTTGTCAGGATCGTCATCCCTATTTTACAGAAGAAGAAATGGAGTCTCCCAGAATTTGGGAAACCTGCATGGGATTATGCACATATCACATCATTAACAAAAACAAGAACAATAACAAGATAAGTCTGTGCCTTTTAATTTCTAGTCATACATGGCATTATTTGCTAAGTTACTATCATTTAGATTTATAGTACAATTTAGGTGGCACATACTGCCTCTGTCTTTTCATTAAATCATGACTAGTTCTATATCTATATGTTTATATCCTACTTTGTTTCAAAAAGGTTTTGAAGTGGCTTCAAAAGTACAATATAATAATGCCTTCAAAAATAAAAACAAAATAAGCTGAACACGTAACTTATTTTTTTAGTGCAATAAATGGTTTTCACGGAGCTGATAGTGGTGGTGATGATGATGGCAGAGGTGGTGACGGAGGTGTTGGTGTTTTGGGGGCTCGAGGGGGAGCTGGAGATGCTGAGGTGGTGGTGGTGGTATTGGTGGAGGTAGAGGTGGTGGAGGTGGTCCTGGTGCTGGTGTTGCTGGTGGAGGTGGTCCTGGTGCTGGTGCTGGTGTTGCTGGTGGAGGTGGTCCTGGTGTTGGTGTTGATGGTGGAGGTGGTCCTGGTGTTGGTGGTGGTACAGGTATTGATATTAGCGATAGAGATTATAGGGCGTGGCTATTAACAGTAAGTGAGGCAACCACAGCAAATGGAAAAGAGGGGTAAGGAAAATTACGGTCCGGCTAGAGATAAAGTTAATAGACTGGAGGTGAAAAAGAGAAAGTAGAGTTAGAATTAAAAAGAACTAGAAAAGTTTTTGTTCTACTTTCTGTCCTAACTGGGAGTGAGTAGGCTGGGTTCGCAGCAGTCTTGCCCATGGGAATAGCTATAGAAGTGATAATATTAGCTAATATTTATTGAGGGCTTACAACATTCCAGATGCTATTACAAACAACTTCAATGCAGATCTCATTTAATCCTTGTAACAACTCATGAAATAGACGTCTATTATTATTCACACTTAACAGGTGAAGAAATGGAGGCACAGAGAGGTTTAAGTAACTTGCTCAATATCATAGTGACAGGAAGTGATAGAACAAGATTCTGTCTACAGCTCAGTTTCTTTTTTTTTTTTTTTTTTTTTTGGCGATACGCAGGCCTGTCACTGTTCTGGCCTCTCCCATTGCGGAGCACAGGCTCCAGAGCGCAGGCTCAGTGGCCATGGCTCATGGGCCTAGCCGCTCCGCGGCATGTGGGATCTTCCCGGATTGGGGCACAAACCCATGTCCCCTGCATCGGCAGGCGGACTCTGAACCACTACACCACCAGGGAAGCCCTACAACTCAGTTTCTTAACCACAGAGCTTTGGGAAACATGACAGATAGTGAGGTATGTACACATGGCTGACCAGTGTCCCAGGTGGAGGGTAAATGAGAGATTGTCCTTGCTATTACTCTTGGTTTATGAAGACTCAGCTTTAAGTATGCAAGTTAAGAGCTCAGGGAAGGGTCTACAGCCACAAATCAACTCATAAACCTCTAATCTTCAAGAGCAGGAGGAAAGAGCTCCTCATCTGTGGACCATTTCTGGAGGTCCGCTGGAGGCCACCTGCTCGTTGCTTGTAAGCAGGGCTGCTGCTCTGTGTCTGGGTATAGATATCCACTGGAAGAGTGTGGTCTGGAAAAAAGTATTAGCTGTTTTCCATTTTTAATAACTGAGCAGCTAACTCTTATTTTTTTTTCCAGGTTCATAATTTATTGTACAAATTGAGTATCACATGATGAGTTGACATTAGCTTCTTCAGGCATGGGAGCATAATAGATGAGGTACAGTTTAGAAACCATTTATGTTGCTTTCACAGCTGGAGTTCTTTTAGACCTTAACTTAAAGTATAAGACTATCAAAGCAATATGTTCGTATGTGTCCAGTACACAATTCATTCTCCCTGTGAGAGAGTGTAAGTGTTGAAATATTTTTTGATACCAGTGAATTGGAACTGAGCATCAGTTTCTGGACCGGCCATGATTTCAATCTTCCAAAATGCACAGACTTCGCAGCTGGTGTCCTTCAACTTATACACCTTCACCTTAGCCCCACCAGAAGAAGCTGCCTCTTTTTTTTGAATTTTATTTTATTTTATTTTTTTATACAGCAGGTTCTTATTAGTTATCTATTTTGTACATATTAGTGTATATATGTCAATCCCAATCACCCATTTCATTCCACCACCCCACCCCCACTTTCCCCCCTTGGTGTCCATACATTTGTTCTCTGCATCTGTGTTTCTATTTCTGCCTTGCCAGCTAGTTCTCCTGTACGATTTTTCTAGATTCCATATATGCGTTAATATATGATATATGTTTTTCTATCTCTGACTTACTTCACTCTGTATGACAGTCTCTAGGTCCATCCACGTCTCTACAAATGACCAAATTTCGTTTCTTTTTATGGCTGAGTAATATCCCACTGTATATATGTACCACATCTTCTTTATCCATTCATCTGTCGATGGGCATTTAGGTTGCTTCCATGATCTGACTATTGTAAATAGTGCTACAGTGAACATTGGAGTGCATGTGTCTTTTTGAATTATGGTTTTCTCTGGGTATATGCCCAGTAATGAGATTGCTGGGTCATATGGTAATTCCGTTTTTAGTTTTCTAAGGACCCTCCATACTGTTCTCCATAGTGGCTGTATCAATTTACATTCCCACCAACAGTGCAAGAGGGTTCCCTTTTCTCCACACCCTCTCCAGCATTTGTTGTTTGTAGATTTTCTGATGATGCCCATTGTAACCAGTGTAAGGTGATACTTCATTGTAGTTTTGATTTGCATTTCTCTAATAATTAGTCATGTTGAGCAGCTTTTCATGTGCTTCTTGGCCATCCACGTAATAAGGACCATGTACGACAAACCCACAGCAAACATTATTCTCAATGGTGAAAAACAGAAAACATTTCCTCGAAGATCAGGAACAAGACAAGGATGTCCACTCTCGCCACTATTATTCAACATAGTTTTGGGAGTCCTAGCCAGGGAAATCAGAAGAAAAAGAAATAAAAGGAATACAAATTGGAAAAGAAGAAGTAAAACTGTCACTGTTTGCAGATGACATGATACTATACACAGAGAATCCTAAAGATGCCACCAGAAAACTACTAGAGCTAATCAATGAATTTGGTAAAGTTGCAGGATACAAAATTAATGCACAGAAATCAGAAATCTCTTGCATTCCTATACACTAACAATGAAAGATCAGAAAGAAAAGCTAAGGAAACAATCCCATTTACCATTGCAACAAAAAGAATAAAATACTTAGGACTAAACCTACCTAAAGAGGTCAAAGACCCATATGTAGAAAACTAACTGTAAGACAATGATGAAAGAAATCAAAGATGACACAAAGAGATGGAGAGATATACCATACTCTTGGTTTGGAAGAATCAATACTGTGAAAATGACTATACTACCCAAAGTAATCTACAGATTCAATGCAACCCCTATCAAATTACCAATGCATTTTTTACAGAACTAGAACAAAAAATCTTAAAATTTGTATGGAGACATGAAAGACGCCGAATAGCCAAAGCAATCTTGAGAAAGAAAAATGGAGCTGGAGGAATCAGACTCCCGGACTTCAGACTATACTACAAAGTTACAATAATCAAGACAATATGGTACTGGCACAAAAACAGAAATTCAGATCAATGGAACAGGATAGAAAGCCCAGAGATAAATCCATGCACCTATGGTCAACTAATCTATGACAAAGGAGGCAAAGACATACAATGGAGAAAAGACAGTCTCTTCAATAAGTGGTGCTGGGAAAAAGGGACAGCTACATGTAAAAAAATGAAATTAGATCACTCCCTAACACCATACACAAAAAATGAACTTAAAATAGATTAAAGACATAAAATGTAAGACCAGACACTATAAAACTCTTAGAGGAAAACAGAAAGAACACTCTTTGACATAAATCACAGCAAGATCTTTTTGACCCATCTCCCAAAGTAATGGAAATAAAAACAAAAATAAACAAATGGGACCTCATGAAACTTAAAAACTTTTGCACAGCAAAGGAAATTATGAACAAGATGATGAACAAGATGAAAAGAAAACCCTCAGAATGGGAGAAAATATTTGCAAATGAAGAAACTGACAAAGGATTAATCTCTAAAATATATAAACAGCTCAGCTCAATATTAAAAAAAACAAACAACCCAATGAAGAAGTGGGCAGAAGACCTAAATAGACATTTCTCCCAAGAGGACATATGGATGGCCATGAATGTTTTTTAAAAGAAGTTTTGATATTGTAGTGGATGCCTGTGGTCTGAGTTGTCAGTGGCTACACACATTACTGGCCAGCCACCCTCAGGCCCATTTTGGGAGAGTCTGTGTGCTATTTCGTGGCTCTGCCCTTCTTTTGCTACAAACACTGCCTCTGTCCCATCTGAGCAGGCTTTGTGATGCCCTGACACACTGACTTTCACACATACTTTTATGATTATCTCCCCTTCCCCCAACTTTTATGATTATCTCCCCTTCCCCCAGCCTTGCTGTAAGAACATGTACACCCAGGTCGATTTTTGTTCCTCATCTTCTGCTTTTTTTTGGTCTGTTGATTTCATTGATAAATTCTTTCACGTTTTATTTTTTTTTTCTTTTACTTCTTCTCTTAGAGAAAGGGTGGAGGAAGAGCCAACTGCATTACTGTCCTCCATGCTTCTCTCGACCTCAGGAGACATGCCTCTCCCAGCACCAGTGGAGCTGTGGGCCTGTGACACACTGAAGCTGGGTTTAGAGGAGGCTGAATGCCTGTGGCTGGAGTTTAAACAAGATTGTTAACTTAATCTTCTACCTCAGAGAGCACCATACAAAAACGATTTTGTCTCATAAAATGTCCCATAAAAATGTCACTCCCACATACCATGGAGAGAGAAGGTAGATGCATTAATAATCAATTAATTTCAGAAAATTAATGTGCCTTGGCTTTTACACTAGAGCCTGAGAAAATAGGAAATATCCTTCTCTGTTAAATTTTGCATTTTTTTTTATAGTGGAGGTAAAGTCACTGACTCTTACATTAAGAGGAGTGGGCAGATGAGGAGTGCATGGAAAATATGTTTGCACTCAGCAGACGACTGGAGTGATGAACTTTTTTTTTTTGCGGTACACAGGCCTCTCACTGCTGTGGCCTCTCCCGTTGCAGAGCAGAGGCTCCGAACGCGCAGGCTCAGCGGCCATGGCTCACGGGCCCAGCCGCTCCGCGGCATGTGGGATCTTCCCGGACCGGGGCATGAACCCGTGTCTCCTGCATCGGCAGGCGGACTCTCAACCACTGCGCCACCAGGGAAGCCTGATGAACTTTTTTTTTGGTCAATGTTTATGGGAATGTCAAATCTGAGGATTTTTTAGCATTAAAAAGTCTTAAGATTGTAAATTACTAATAAAGTTTTTATGTGGTAACAATGCCACTTGTAGAACTTGTACTGTAACCTCAAATCTAGGTTTTTCTGGGGAAATAGTGGTAGTGGAACACCTAAAGAACATTCCTAAAACAAACATGAGCAGCATTTTTCAGAACCAATTATAGATTTTTACTGCTGCTTGGGAGTGTGCCGGTAGGGAGTGAGGAAACCAGTCTGCTGCTTCAAATAATGTCCAAAATGATGCCAAAGTTAACAATAACTAGCATATCTTAACATTTGCCAAAGTTTTATATGTCAATTACAAATTTCAACACCATTGAATAAAATTGCACAACTTATAGCAATTACTGTCACAACAAAAATCAGAAGGACACCTGTCAGAATTTAATAATCACATAATTTCTACACTTACCAGGCTTTGATATCAGCCACGACTTTCTGACTAATGAGGAAACTGACTGGTGATTGTGCCCATTGACTTGTGATCAGATTGAAAGGCTAGAAGATGGTAATGGGTATACATAGAAGCATATTTACAGAAATGCATCTATTTGCAGAGATGCCTTGTTCAAGTTCACAGAAATGCTTAATTAAGAATGAGCAAAGCAATAAAGTGAATTTAAAAATGATTTTTATTGAATTCAAAAATTGTGAGCTAAAAGCACTTGAGTTAAATTAAAAAGCAATTTTACTGAGTTAATGGTGAGTATAAAGAATGAAATCAATAAAAACCCCACTTGCCATTAAGTTCAAAAACAGTAAAAAAACATTTTATTAACTGTGTTGTTTTAGATTCAACCATATATGTTCCCTCAATTTGCAAAGCTTTTTTTTGCTACTGAATGTGGGCTTTAAAATTTGCTGGTATATGTAAACACACATGTGTATAATCTAAACCATGAGCAGCACTGACCTTGGGTGGGCCATTGAACTCCGCTGCTTGGTTTCATCACATATGAATCAAGGACAGTTATATGTACTTCACGTGTGTTACATTTCTGGAGATACTGTATGGGCTCCCAATGAGTGAGGTGAGCCTGCACTAACAGATGGCTTCTTATGCCCTTTATAATATATAAATATAAATTTATCATACGTAAGTGAAGGTAAATTTCCCATATGGTAAATATTAGGTCAAAACATGCAGTTGCTGTTTTTGTAGGTTGAAGATGATTGAATAACAGCAATTTTATATGGTTCAACCTGATAAGCCCACTGGAATTCATTCATTCATCCATTCATTTATTCATTCCATCAGTCATTCAACAAATCAAGTGACTGCTCCACCAGGTGCTGAGTGTACAGTAATAAATGAAGAAGATGATAAAATAGAGTGAGAGACAGCAAATAAACCAACTTTCAAATAAGCATATAACTAAAAATTGTGATAGGTGCTGTCACAGTAAAAACTCGGGGTGACAAAAGAATAATGGAGGAAACCCAGGAGGCTGGCTCACAGGCAGTGCCATTTAGGCTGCACCTAAGTGATGAGTTGGGTTGAGCCAAGAGAAGCAGGGGAAGAGCATTGCAGCAGAGAGAGGAGCAGGTGTGAAGGGCTGGAGCGGGATATAGGTGGTCACACACCTACCTGAGTCCAGAAGGTCATGGGGAGAATGCTGAGGTCTGTTTCTTGACTTCATACCTGAATGATCAGCCCTATGGGATTGATGCCCAAGTGAGATGGTCTGGCCATCTTGACTGTCTACCTCTGCCCATATGCTGCAAGGAACTCTTCACGGGGCAAGCACGACTGGCCTCCAGTAAATGATGCCCTGTTACTCTGCCAGACCCCTCTGCAGAGTCTGGACTCAGAGCCTCAGGACCCAGCCTGAAAATGAGGGAGTGCTGGGCAGCTAAGGCTGATTGGCCAGTAGAAACTTTGTAGTTAACCAGAAACTTTTCCCTAACAGAGCATTGTTGGAATATATCAATAAGAACAACATATTTTATTTACTGAGGGCTTATTATGTACCAGGCACCAAAGCATTTGCTTCATTTAAACTTTTATTACTCAGTTATAATCTAATGAGATAGGCATTATTACCACCCCATTTTACAGGTGTGGAAACCAAGGCTCAAGGAGGTTGAGCGACTTGCCATGGTCTCCCAGTTGGGAGGTGGTGGGCTAGGCCGTCTGATCACGGAGGCTCTGCCCTTAACCTCTCTGCTATGTTGACCTTCCCATCCCATTCCACGCCACCACAGCTGTTACTGAGCATGCTGCATCATTTGTGCCTTGGTTTCCTTCAGGGGATGTTGCAGTCAAGCCACGACCGTGTGGGTCAGAGGTGGGGTCTCCCACAATGAATGCAGTATTTTTTGTTGGACTCACTTAAGAAAGAGACACATTCTCACATGAGAACTTGGACGGTGAAGGCTGCAGTTTCCAGCAGATTGGGAGAGCAAGCTTAGCTTCTGACTCTTGGTAGAGACCCCAAGAATCCAGGGATCTGTGCATATCTTCCTGAGTGATGTGCCTGAGAAGGGTCTGGGGAGACCAAGAGCTCTGCAGGGAGCCATCCCTTGCAGCATACGTTACAGATCTCCTAGCTCCATGCCTCTCTTGGGCTCCCAGACCAGTCTCTGCAGGGCATTATATTGGTCCACCTTGGGCCAGACCAACAGGTGGGGAGGAGGTCATTGCAACAGTGACAGCAGGCACAGGCAAGCAGGGATTCCAGGGAAAGCTGACTTTCCAACTCAATTCATCTTCTCCACTGAGAACTTCTCCTTTCCAGTGCCAACCCACAGAACTATGTTTTGGGGGCAAACACTTTTCCTTGCCTTATTACAAATGACTGAACGTATTTCATAATCCCGTAAGCAGAGTTCCCAGTCTACATTATCTCTGCTTCCTGGGGGCTGCCAAGCAAGAAAAGATGCCCGTGAAACCACTGGCGCCAGAAGTAAACTGAATGCCCTGCAACTGCTATCATCTCCCGAGTTCCTAGGCAGCTGGGGGGCCTGTTTCAGGCAGCAGAACTAAGGCACATCCTGCCGAGGCACTTTTGGATGGGGGCCCTCCTGTGTTCTCCAGGGCACATATCGATTTCAGGGCCCTGCGTGGAATCAGGGCTGGGAAGGGGAGGCCTGAAACACTGTGAAATGTGATAAAGCTGGTTTGATTCAGGGCATCCATGCTTTGTGACACCTGCCTATCTGTTACACTGAGGCTGTTACACAACTGTCTGGGAATTCATCTGCATCCTCATGTGTGCCATGGTGCCAACCGACCTCAAAGTGGGTGGGCACCTGGAGGGAGGGGTCAGGCTGGCTTTTATGCCCCCTCTTTGGCTGTGCAGAACTCCCACATCCGCCAAATGACACACTGGCAGGAATGATCAGCACAAAACTAGATTGTTGGTTTCAGTGACGTGCTTAGCTTTACCCTCTCCAAAATCCAGGTCGCTGGGATATTCGTCTGTCTCTGTCACCCTCACAGAAAACTCAAGCAAATTTTGAAGGCCAGGAAAGGAAGTTCTCAAATTTCCCTGGAAACTTCTTTTGGTATTTCAAACTTATGGGGAAATAACTCAGATGTCCACTACCAGGTGAATGGATAAAGAAGCCGTAGCACCTACATGATGGAATACGGCTCAGTAATAAAGCGGAAGGATCCATTGGAATATAGACCAGTGTGGATGAATTTCAAAAGAATTGTCCTAAGTGGAAGAAGCCAGACTGCATGCTGTATAATGCTGTATAATTCCATTTATACGACGTTCTGGAAAAGGCAAAGTTTGGGGGAAAATTACTCCCATGTCAAGTAGTTTTCAATCCCAGGTGTATCTCAGGGACCTCAGTGGGGAATAAGGGTGAGGTAGCATTGGGAAGAATCTAAGCCTCCGCTTCATTTAGAGAAGCTTCACTTTTATATATTTTATACACTGAGGTTTTGTTCCTTTGAAACACTTGTTCTATACTTTAAAAAGAGTTTGAATAAGCTAAACCAGATGAAACAGCATCTAGAGTGACAAAAAGGAGATTTAAGTCTTCTCCACTCCTTGTCTAACCCAACTGGCTTGGGAACTCCTGAGGTGAGATAATCTGATTAATTTTATGATCTCTTTCCCTTGAGAAGTGTACACACATGCAGGGACTTACAATTTGCATGTCCATTCAGGGAGAGTTGTAGGCTCTCTGAAGTCCATCCTCAGAGCCCCTAAAAAACCCAAGGATCTCCATCCAGTTCAGTATCTTTGCCTTAGAGAGTGGGGACCCTATATTTTCTTCCTTAAACACAATATCATATCATCCAGTCCAGGTGTATCAGTTATCTATTGCTGTATAACAGGCCATCCCAACAGGACGTCTTAAAACAATAATATTTTATCATTTCTCTCAATTTTCTGTGTTAGTTGGTCTCAATTGGGTAGTTCTTCTGTTCCATGTGGTGTTGGCTAGGGTCACTCATATGGCTGAATTCATCTGGGAGCTTATATGGGTGCTCTGCTGGGTCTGGAATGTCCAAGATGACCTCAGCCACATGTCTGGGACCTTGGTGCTGACTGTCAGCTGGAGCACCTTAGTTCTCTTCCATAAGGACTATCTCTTTCTTCATGCGGTCTCTTGTCTACTGTTTAGCCCAGATGGCTGGCTTCCAAGAGAAAGACACTAGAGGCTGCCAGTTCTCTCTCTCTCTTTTTTTTTTTTTTTTGCGGTACGCAGGCCTCTCACTGTTGTGGCCTCTGCCGTTGTGGATCACAGGCTCCGGATGCACAGGCTCAGCGGCCATGGCTCACGGGCCCAGCCGCTCCGCAGCATGTGGGATCCTCCCGGATCGGGGCACGACCCCACGTCCCCTGCATCGGCAGGCAGACTCTCAACCACTGCGCCACCAGGGAAGCCCTGCTTCCTGCTTTTTAAGAATCTATTTTCCAATGTGTTTCTTCTCTTGTGTCGCAATGAAGGCCATCAAAAGGTAGGTGCACCCCTGTTCCTCAAAGTTTATCTTTTTGCCCTCCAGCCTCATTATTCTGCCAGTTTCCCAATGACATACCCTTATCACCTGTAAACTTGACTGTCTATTTTAGACTTCATTATATTTTTCATTTTTCTCTTCCCAGAAACACATGTCTCCTTTCTCTAGACAAACCGGAAGCTCCCTAAGGCAAGGAGCCACACTCCTATTTCAGGAAGCTAGCATAGTTCTAAATGGGAATGACCCTGTGACCTTGTTACAAGGGCAACAGTTGTGCACAGGCACTGACCTTCAGGATGTCCCTTCTCCTCCACAAATGATAAGGTGAATAGTCTTTGGCTTCTGTGGATACCTGAGGTGGATGAGCTATCTGGCTGCCTGCCCAGCTGACCTGTGCTTTTATTGTCTGTATCTATCTGATGTGTTTCTTGTGATTTCATTAGAAAGCATCTCCCGTTGATTGGGGCAGGGTACAATGAAAACAGAGTCCCACTGCAAACACTCCTGGGAAGCATTGATTCCACCCTCAGCCTTCACTGTAGAGTCAACAGCATTATCTCAGTGTTTTACTTTAGCTGGAAAGCCACTTTCTTGCTTCCTGACATTTCTGCTCCTTGCCTAGAATACTTCCTCCTCTATCATTCCTTTATCCCAACTTGGCCCATTCTTCAAAGCCCAAGTAGTCTTACCATCCACCCAAACCATAGGTTCTCAAATCCATGGTGTCACAGAGCTTGAGAGCTAGAAAACTTTTTTGAGCCTCTAGACCAGCAGTTTCAAACCTTCCAAGTATTGGGGTCCAAGGAGGGGCCTCAGCTGCATATGCGTGGGTGATGTGTGGGTCCTATAAGCCAAGCTTGGTTCTTGCCGCTTCCATTTCAACTTGAAGACTCTCTTATACCTGTTTTAATTTTGAGCTTCCATGTAAAATATTACATGATAATAAAAAAAAGATTTCATGCTTAAAACAATAATTGAAAACCATAGATCTAATCTAACTTCTTTGTTTTATGAATAAGAATATCTAGTCTAGAGACCTGGAGTGAGCTGCCCACCTTTAGGTAAGCAGCTAATGGTAGGAGACTCAGGTCTCCCCATTTTGGCTGACTACTGCCTACTATTCCTAGATCATTCTGTACAAGAATGGGATCTATCCAGGCCTAAGAATGAAGCTAAAAGTCTTGATACTGCTTTGCCTTGTCTTAAGAAATCTTTTATTTGACTGGGATTCTGCCTCTGCCTTGCTGGAATTTTCTGTGCTACAGAAGAACGATTATTGCAGGATTATCTTGTGCTGCGGCACTGTCTCTAGAGCCTCCTGGGAGCTTGTTTTGCTAGCTCAGCTGTTTCTCAGCCTGCCCTGCCTGAATGATGTCAGCTGTGATGTTGTTTCACTCAAGAATCCCCCCTCCCACTGCTCACTGCCTTGGAGTCTCTTGGTCCAACTAGCGATGTCTTCATCTTTCCCCCCTTTTTCCTGTTCCCTCCACTTTTGATATCCTTGAGGCTGATGGTGTTTGTCAGGTCTGTCTCTAACTCTGGGGAAAGAGCTGGTGGAGCCATCTGCGGGGTTTGGAGAGCATCCCTGCTTGTAATTATTTTTCCTACAGTCATCCTTGATGGGGCAAAGGCTCACTGTTGCATGAATCCCAGTTGTTACCAAGGCTTTCCCATCATAGAGTGTGTCCTGTGGGGCAACAGTAGCACGATGGGTCTTAGAGAAACAATAGCTGTTGATTTCCTCACCGACAATTGGATGAAGAAATTGGTTCCCAGGATGTTGCTTGGTTTGGCCCCTAACATTATTTAGCTGCAGAGTTCCCCACGGTGGGAGTAGGATTTTCGTCACTTCTCTTCAACCCAAATGTGAATGAGCTGTCAGAAACTGGGAGAGAAAGGAGAATGGGCACTTTCTTCACAAGAGCACGAAGTCCTTGCCCCAGAATGATGGGCAGAGATGAAATCATCAGAAACCCTCTAAAGCCTTGGTAATTTGTGTGATTATTGTGAAGGACAGTGAGACTTATTGAAAGGGCTAAATTACATTAAATCCAGCTCAACATTTGGAAGAGAGCTTGATGTTAACAGAGCATAGACAGGGTGTTGAAAATCCAGGTTTTAATCCAAGCTTGGCCATTAATTGCTGGATGACTTTGGGTGGAATCCTTTCTCTCTTCGTATTTAAATTTTCTCACTCACAGAATGTGGAGTTTTGAATAAGTGATCTATAAAACCCTTCCACATCTCCTAGTCTATCATTTGGAATATGTGTCAAGTATCAGCCCTGGGCAGGCAGTGTTCTGGGCCTTGCAGGGGAAGCCATGGAACATCCCTGAGCCAGTCTACACTATCAGTCTTTCGGTAAAGACCTGCCACTGCGTTCAGTTCAAGCAGAGACAGTTATGCATCCGGCTAATGAATCACTGCCCAAATGAACTGGCTTTTTTGAATAGAATGTTAGTAATTAGAACGTTCGTTGTTTAAATGTAAATGCTTGCTTATAAAGAGCTAAAAACGATGCTTATCCTAAGTAAGTTGAGTAACTGCTGTTGTTCTTTGAAGTTGTTCAGCTCCTGCTTTTTTTCATGGACTGTTATTGTAACTATTGATGATTTATGTCTCCTCCAAAAAGAATGTGAGGTAGCTTAAAGCAGAAAACACATAAAAACCACGACAATTAAAATTTTTTAAAGAAAAAAAAAAGACAACAGAAAAACTATAAGCGGGGAGATAGGCTTTCCAAATATCCAGGGTGAGTTGTTTCTGCACTTGATCCCCAGGTTAACTGCACTTCCTGGCTCTCAAAGCACAGAGGTAGCCAGGAGGAAGATGATGCCCAAGCTTCCATAAGCGAGGCCAGACTTACTAGATGCATTGTTCCCTGAGAAGCCAGATTCCTTCCCTGAAGGACAAGCGGGAAGATAGATCTGCAGAAAAATTCTTAGGATACAATGTTCTTAGTGTACATTTCTCAGTGGTCTCCAAATTATTTGATTGTGTACCTCTATCAGAAAACTATTTGGTACATGTACCCTCCAACTAGGTGCATATTTATTTGTATATAAATTTTATATGTGAACTACTGTGTTAAGATGCTGTGTACATCATGAAACATACCCAAAGAAATAAAAATGAGATAAAAATAAATAAGTTCTAACGTTCTTTTCTCACATTCAGATGGTGTGGCTTTATTTGGATGAAATGTTTGTAAGGAGAACAATAGTTATTTAAATGTTAATAAATGAATGAATGCTTATAAAATGCTTAAACAGAATGTCTTCTAAATATGTAAAGCAGTTCACTTGCGATAGCATTGACCCTTAAGTTGTGCAGCAAATGAGTTTTTTAAAAATAAACTTTTTTTCGGGGGGAGGGGACAACTTTAGATTTATAGCAAAGTCGCAAACATGGTACAAAGAGTTCCCTTTTAGCCTTCACCCAGCTTCCCCTAACGTTAACATCTAGCAAACATTTTTTTATAGGTTGTTATCAACTGAGCACCCCCTGGGATGTCTGACCCAAGCCCTTTTTGGGGACCATTATCTTGTTTTGGGCAGAGCCTGAAAGGTGAGGCCCCAGCTCTCTTGTTCACAGCTAGACCGTCAGAACCTAAAAAAAGGTCCAACACAGAAAAGGCACTTAATGAATACTCACTAAATGACTAAGTTATGGACTGAGAAAACAAAATTTTCTATATGTGTCTTAGAAAGTAGAGAGGGGCCATAAATATTTTTTCCTGTTACATGTTCAAATGAAAAAACGGCTTTATTTGTCACAGAAAAGGAGATTAATGAGAGTTTTGTCATTTATGTACGGGATTGCATGTTAGCGGATACCATAGTTCCAACTTACTCCAGTGATGGTTTGGATTTCTGTATAAATGGGTGTCCTGAGTAGGTGTCTGCTTGACCCCCCTCTTATCCTGGCCTAGGTATCCAAGTGATAGCATGTGTTTTTTCTGTTAGAGCTTAGCTTACACAGGGATGACTTTCCTAGTCCGCGCATTGGTCTCTTCCTCTTCTGAACTTGCCACAGAACTTTCCACCTGTACTGACTCTCCCATAATCGCATTGTCTTCTATCGCCCCTCCAGGATCCCACCTGTACTGACTCTCCCATAATCGCATTGTCTTCTATCGCCCCTCCAGGATCCCACCTGTACTGACTCTCCCATAATCGCATTGTCTTCTATCTCCCCTCCAGGATCTTTACGGTTTAGTGGGTGAGGCTGTGCTAAATTAATTAGTTTCATATATGCAATCCTTGCGTCACCAACTATGTAATGAATGAGCTCCTTGCGTATAGGCCAGTGTCTTCTCATCTTCAATGTCTAGCAGGTTTTACAGTATAGCAATATCGAATTAAGATGCTGGAGTTCTCAGCTATCATGCAGCTGTCATCCAGAAGGGTCGCCACTGTGAGTTATCATTACCTGGTCATTCCACAACTTTCAACAGATATGCATTAAGCACCTACTGTCTTCAAGGCACTGTTTACTGCCCTTCAGTGTGTATACATGTGGAGTGTGTGTGTGCGTGTGTGTGTGCATGAGTGTTAGATGGGGTGGTCAGGGAGGACCTTTCTGATAAGTCAACCTGTGAGCAGAGACCTGAATGAAGCGAGAGAATGAGCCTTGAGGATGTAGAGCAGTCAAGCAGAAGGAACAGCCAGTGCAAATGCCCTGGGGTTACAAAGCTAATGCTGAGCCATTAACACCTTCCTTTAATTTCCACATTTAGAAGGTTTGATTCCACATTCAGTCCACTCCCCTGGGACCTGAGAGAGCCCTTCATCTCTGCACTTCAGTGCCCTCACTAGCCCACTAGGTGAGTCAATTGGACCAGATTTCCAAGCTAACCTATTTGTAACTTTATGGGAAAACTATTATGTGATGGAGTAAACGTATTTTCTCTCCTCTAGCTGAGATGAGCCCTCTCCTCTCACATACTTCATTCCATTTTCAGATGTTGGTCTTACCCATTGAGTCTTCATACAGTTATTCCAGGGAGGCTTGTGAGGCCCACCTCCATGGGAAGGAGTAGTGACCAAAGGGGAGGTCATTCACTAGGGCAAGAGGCAATCCTTAGAAATAAAATAGGGCCTGAGTAGGGAAGAGGATGGCTCAGCCTGCCGAGTTCTGGATATTGTGTGGTCTGGAGGGAGGTCCTTTAAAGTGAGTTTGTTATCTTACATGATAAAAAGGACTCTGCAGATGTGATTAAATTAATGATCTGGAGACTGAGCGATTAGCCTGGATTATCCCAGTGAGCCCAATATAATCAGAAGGGTTCTTTTAAGAGAAAGAAGGAGGCAGGAGAGTCAGAGCCTGAGAAAGAGATATGACAGTGGAAACAGAGACTACTATGCTGTCTCTGAAATGACAGAGATTTGAAGATGCTGTGCTTTCTATGAAAATGGAGAAAGGGGCTACAAACCAAGGAATGCATGTGGCCTCTAGAAGTTAGAAAAGACAAGGAAACAGATTCTCCTTTATAGCTTCCAAAAGGAACACAGCCCTGCTAACACCTTGATTTTAAGACTTCTAAACTCAGAACTGAAAGATAATAAATTTTTGTTGTTTTAAGCCACCATGTTTGTGGTAATTTATTATAGCAGCCATAGGAAATAGCATCAGCTGTGGAAAATGCATGACTGTTTTCCTTTTCCTGTGATCTAAGGCAGGACATCTGTGCGAAGACATCATCTCAAGGATGCCTGCCAGCCATGGCCAGTCCCATCAGGATCATGTCTTAGGAAATGTGGGCCAGCTCAGAGTTTGTGTAGGGCAGGTTACTGCTGTGGGAAACAGAAACTCCCAAAATGTCCTGGCGGCATGGGGGAGAAGGTCCTCTTGTTTGCCTATTAACTGCTAAATTATCATTTCATGACCTAAGTGTAAATAAATCAAAACTACATGTTCCATTTTAATCCAAATGAACGGACTGTTCCAAATTAACAGAAATCATGCCTGAGGATAGAGTGATCCAGAATGGGGGCTTTGGGCTATGTGGTGTTAGCTCAACTTCTGGAGGGTCTGGAGACTAAAGTCAGCCCTTGGTTGGTCACAGTCAGCCATATCTATGTGACCAAACCCCAATAAAATCACTGGACACCACAGCCCAGGTGAGCTTCCCTGGTTGGCAATACTCAGTATATATTGTCACACATCATAGTCAGAAGCTATGACCGTCCATGGCTCCACTGGGAGATGATAACTGGAAATTCTGCATGTGGGGCTCTCCTGGGCTCTGCCCTATGTGCTCTTCCCTTTGCTGATTTTCATCTGTATCCTTCTGTTGTAATAAACCATAATTGTGATTATAACATCTTTCAGTGAGTTCTGTGAGTCCTTCTAGTGAATTACTGAAAACAAGGGTAGGCTTGGAGACCCCAGAACTTGCACTTGGGTCAAAAGTGAAGGTGATCTTGGGGGCACCCTAACTTGCAGGTGTCTTCTGCTCTTTGAAACCTACTTGTTCTGAATGCCATTGCTCGTGCTGTGCTCTCAGACAGGGCTAAGTTGATGGCTGATCAATTACCTCCTGTCCTAGGCCAGCTACTAACATTTCACAAAGCCTGTGGTGACTTCAACCCAAAGGACACCTTGAGGGTAGGCCTATTTGGCTACATTTGGCCATAAAAAAAGCAGCATACTGAGGCTTTATATGAAGACAGGCAGACAGGAGCAAATCTCTCCCAAAGCAGGCTAAGCACAAGCACCCTGCCTATAGGACAAAACATTGTCCAAGTTCTTCCTTGTTTTGTTTGGTTAACTTTTAAAACACATTTGCACATTGAATAAAGCGAATTGGCCAGCTCAGATACTTGTAGATGATGTTAAACACGTCCTGACGTAAAACTGTTATCAACTCTCATCCTAGAGGACTCACTGGGTGCCGGCCATGCACAGTGTCCTCACTTCATCCGTGCAACAATCCTGCTAGTGTGTGTTGCTCAGCCTTCTTTCACAGAAGGGAGATAGAGACAGAGGGAGCTTTAGAAACTTACTCAAAGGCTGACTCCAGAGCTGACGCCTATAACCACTCTGCTTTCACCTTCCTTACATTGTGCTACCTTCTCTATCGTGTTTCAGTTGGAGAGATTACCGTTAACAAGAGCAGAGAGAGGCACCCAGCTGTCAACAAAGTATTCAGTCTAACTGTGTTAAAATATAGGAAACAATACCTATGGATTGATTGATTGACAAGAGGAAGCACAGTCCCTGCCCTCAAGAGGAGGAAGGTCAAGGTAACGTGGGGGCAGTGGGAAAGGAACTGGTCTTTTGAGAACTTGGTGCAAGGTTCTTGACATAGAGGATTTTGTTTAATCCTTGTAATCCTAGGAAGGATTATTAACTCTATTTTATAGATGAAGTACCGTTAACTTTAGGTTACAAACCTCTGCTCTAACTAAAGGCGAGCTACAGGCTGAATTGTGTCCCCCCCCCAAATTCCTATGCTGAGACCTAACCCTCAGTATCTCAGAACGTGACCGAATTTGGATATTCAGTATTAAAGAGGTAATTAAATTTAAATGAGGTTATTACAATGGGCCTTAATCCAATACAACTTGTGTCCTTATAAGAAGAAGACATTCAGACACAGATAAAGAAGGAAGACCATGTGAAGACACAGGGAGAAGACAGACATCCACAAATCAAGGAGAGAGAAGGAACCAACCCCGCTGATAACTTGATCTTGGACTTCCAGACTCCAGAACTGTAAGAAAATAAATTTCTGTTGTTTAAGCCCCCCAGTCTTTGGTACTTTGTTCTGGCAGCCTTAGCAGACAAATACATGGTACAGTGGAGACTCATCACCAGGTAGGACTAATTCCAAAGCCCTAGCCGACCTTTTCTCTGTACCATGGAAAAGATCAGCCGGTGATGTGGGAGACAGCCCGGCAGTAGCCAAATGAGCTACGCGCACAGTGACTAAATGTGATGCGATGGATTGGTGGGCCGGGTTGAGGCTCAGGAAAGGCCTCCTGAATGAGGTGAGCATTCAGCTGGGTAGGGAAATTTGGGAAAGATGCAGATGGGCAGAGGGGGAGGAGGAGGGCATTCCAGGCCATAGGGCTGCTGATTTTGCTGGATCCCAGAGCCTCCATCCCTGCTGTCTGGATGGACGTTTGGCCAGCCAAGCACACATGTGGACACAGTGCCGAGGAATGTTGGCCCCGACTGAGCATGAGGAGATGGTCTGTAAATCAGGAGTCTCTTTTATGGACAACTTCTTCCCCTGAAGCCCCAGAAGGTGACCAAGAATAAAGAAGCCGTCAGCTTCTCATATTTATTAAGAGGCAGAGAGTGTGAGAAGGAGGGACCAGGAAGCACTAGCAGAAAAAGGATAGTTAACCCTAGAACAGTTAATCCAGTTTTCTGGGCCTTAGAAAAACAAGACTGACAAGAAACCAGTCATGGGGTTGAATACAGAGCATGGGAATGAGCGAGGGGAGGGGTCCCAAATCTGACACACAATGTATCAAATATAATAAGTCCTGTGAGGCCAATCAAATCCCCTGTCACCCCAACCCCACACTATGCCAAATAGTAAAAGCAGATGTTTTGCAAACTGGTAACAACTCAGGAGTCTTTTCTTGTGATTGGCAAGAGAAGGGGGCAGACTGCTGAGAGGGGTGGAGAGAGAAGGATTTTGGGAAGGGTCCAAATATTAGTGCACCAGAAACCTTACACTGGGCTCCTCCAACAATAGGAAAAGAGGGATTCAATTTAGCTTGGGCAAGGAGAGAAGATCTATTGTAACAGGGAAGAAATTCAAACGCGATAGGAGAACAAAGCAACATTTCAAATTGCTGTGATTTATCCAGCCCCATCGCCCGACCCATTTCTTTCAAATACCAAAATGACAGGGCCAATTGCAATACCTCATGGGAGAGCGGGGGTGGAAGGTCCCCTGCTTTGCCTCTGGAAATTCAGTCCATGCACACTTCATCCCGAGTCTTTGGCTTTCCTTTCCATGGCAGGGGGGACACCCCCATCCCTGCAGCTTCCAGCATATTCTTGGTGGGAGTAATCACCAGGGGTGGCACTCTCCAAAGTGGCCATGGCACCGTCTTTGCCTAAACGCAGTGCCAACAAAGCAGCCCCCATCCATCCCACCTGGTGGCGTTGCAGGGAGATGCAGGCGCATGCACAACTGCCCAAGGCCCAGCCAGTAGGAGAAAGTCCAGGGCTCTGGAAGGGTCTAATAGGAGTCAAGCGGTTTAGGTCTAGGCTTTAGGCAATTCACTGATCCTCTTTGCTTTGTTGTCCTGACTTCTATGGATTTCTATGCTCTCATTTTTGGTATGACATGCAAATAATTGTCTGTATTTAATATATACAACTTGATGAGTTTGGAGCTAAGTATACATTCTTGAAACCATTATCACAATCTATGACATAAACATATCCTTCACCTCTAAAAGTTTCCTCCCACCTTCTTTATTATTATTACTATTATCATCATTATTTCACAATAAGAACACTTGACATAAGATCTACCCTCTTTGCAAATTTTTAAGCGTAAAATACAGTATAATTATTATTAACTATAGGCCCTATGCAGATCATCGCTAGGACTTATTCATCTTGCATAACTGAAACTTTTTACCCTCTGACTAATACCTCCCTGTTTCCTCCTCTCCCCAGCCCCTAGCAATCATTATTCTACTCTCTGCTTTTTATGAGTTTACTATTTTAAATTCCTCATATAAGTGGTATCATGTAGTATTTGTCATTCCATATATGGCTTATTTCACTTACCATAATGTCTTCCAAGTTTATCCATGTTCTTGCAAATGGTAAGATTTTCGTTCTTAAAGCTGAATAATATTCCATTGTATGTACATACCACCCTTTCTTTATTCATTCAGCTGTTGGTGGATATCTAGCTTGCTTCCATGTCTTGGCTATTGTAAATGGTGCTGCAATGAACATAAGAGTGCATATATATCTTTGAGATGCTGATTTCAATTGCTCTGAATATATACCCAGAAGTGGGATTGCTGGATCATATGGTAGTTCTATTTTTAATTTTTTTGAGGAAATTTCACACTTTTTTTTTATAGTGGTTGCACCAATTTACATTCCCACCAACAATATACCAGGTTTCTCTTTTCTCCATATCTTTGCCAACACTTTTTTTTTTAAACATCTTTATTGGAGTATAATTGTTTTAAAATGGTGTGTTAGTTTCAGCTTTATAACAAAGTGAATCAGCTATACATATACATATATCCCCATTATTTCCTCCCTCTTGCATCTCCTTCCCACCCTCCCTATCACCCCCCACCCAGGGTGGACACAAAGCACTGAGCTGATCTCCCTGTGCTATGTGTCTACTTCCCACTAGCTATCTATTTTATATTTGGTAGTGTGTATATGTCCATGCCACTCTCTCACTTCACCCCAGCTTACACTTCTCCCTCCCCTTGTCCTCAAGTCCATTCTCTACAGCTGTGTCTTTATTCCTGTCCTGTCCCCAGGTTCTTCAGAACCTTTTTTTTTTTTTTTTAGATTCCATATATATGTTGTTAGCATATGGTATTTGTTTTTCTCTTTCTGTCTTATTTCACTCTGTATGACAGACTCTAGATCCATCATGTCACTACAAATAAATCAATTTTATTTCTTTTTATGGCTGAGTAATATTCCATTGTATATATGTGCCACATCTTCTTTATCCATTCATCTGTCGATGGACACTGAGGTTGTTTCCAGGTCCTGGCTATTGTAAATAGAGCTGCAATGAACATTGTGGTACATGACTCTTTTTGAATTATGGTTTTCTTAGGGTATATGTCCAGTAGTGGGATTGCTGGGTCATATGGTAGTTCTATTTTTAGTTTTGTAAGGAACCCCCATACTGTTCTCCATAGTGGCTGTATCAATTTACATTCCCACCAACAGTGCTAGAGGGTTCCCTTTCCTCCACATCCTTTGCAGCATTTATTGTTTATAGATTTACTGATGATGGCTATTCTTACTGGTGTGAGGTGATACCTCATTGTAGTTTTGATTTGCATTCCTCTAATGATTAGTGATGTTGAACATTCTTTCATGTGTTTCTTGTCAATATGTATATCTTCTTTGGAGAAATGTCTATTTAGATCTTCTGCCCATTTGTGGATTGGGTTGTTTGTTTTTTTGATATGCAGCTGCATGAGCTGCTTGTAAATTTTGGAGATTAATCCTTTGTCAGTTGCTTAATTTGCAAAATTTTCTCCCGTTCTGACAGTTGTCTTTTCGTCTCATTTATGTTTTCCTTTGTTGTGCGAAAGCTTTTATGTTTCATTAGGTCTCATTTGTTTATTTTTATTTCCATTTCTCTAGGAGGTGGGTCAAAAAGGATCTTGCTGTGATTTATGTCATAGAGTGTTCTGTCTATGTTTTCCTCTAAGAGTTTGATAGTGTCTCATCTTACTTAAGTCTTTAATCCATTTTGAGTTTATTTTTGTGTATGGTGTTGGAGTGTGTTCTAATTTCATTCTTTTACATGTAGCTCTCCAGTTTTCCCAGAACCAATTATTGAAGAGCCTGTCTTTTCTCCATTGTATATTCTTGCCACCTTTACCAAAAATAAGGTGACCATAGGTGCGTGGGTTTATCTCTGGGCTTTCTATCCTGTTCCATTGATCTATATTTCTGTTTTTCTGCCAGTACCACACTGTCTTGATGACTGTAGCTTTATAGTATAGTCTAAGTCTGGAAGTCTGATTCCTCCCGCTCCATTTTTCTTTCTCAAGACTGCTTTGGCTATTTGGGGTCTTTTGTGTTTCCATACAAATTGTGATTTTTTTTGTTCTAGCTCTGTGAAAAATGCCATTGGTAGTTTGATAGGGATTGCATTGAATCAGTAGATTGCTTTGGGTAGTATAGTCATTTTCACAATGTTGATTCTTCTAGTCCAAGAACATGGTACATCTCTCCATCTGTTTGTATCATCTTTAATTTCTTTCATCAGTGTCTTATAGGTATTTTGTCTCCTTAGGTAGATTTATTGCTACATATTTTATTCTTTTTGTTACAATGGTAAATGGGAGTGTTTTCTTAATTTCTCTTTCAGATTTTTCATCATTAGTGTCTAGGAATGCAAGAGATATCTTTGCTTTAATTTTGTATCCTGCTACTTTACCAAATTCATTGATTAGCTCTAGTAGTTTTCTGGTAGCATGTTTAGGATTCTCTATGTATAGTATCATGTCATCTGCAAACAGTGACGGTTTTACTTCTTTTCAGATTTGGATTCCTTTTATTTCTTTTTCTTCTCTGATTGTTGTGGCTAGAACTTCCAAGACTATGTTGAATAATAGTGGTGAGAGTGGACAACCTTGTCTTGCTCCTGATCTTAGAGGAAATGGTTTCAGTTTTTCACCATTGAGAATGATGTTGGCTCTGGGTTTGTCATATATTGCCTTTATTATATTGATGTAAGTTCCCTCTTTGCCTGCTTTCTGGAGGGCTTTTATCATAAATCGGTGTTGAATTTTGTCAAAAGCTTTTTCTGCATCTATTGGGATGATCATATGGTTTTTCTCCTTCAGTTTGTTAAAATAGTTTATCACATTGATTGATGTGCATATATTGAAGAATCCTTGCATTCCTGGGATAAACCCCACTTCATCATGGTGTATGATCCTTTTAATGTGCTGTTGGATTCTGTTTGCTAGTATTTTGTTGAGGATTTTTGCATCTATGTTCATCAGTGATATTGGCCTGCAGTTTTCTTTCTTTGTGACATCTTTGTCTGGTTTTGGTATCAGGGTTACAATGGCCTCATAGAATTAGTTGAGAGTGTTCCTCCATCTGCTATATTTTGGAAGAGTTTGAGAATGCTAGGTGTTAGCTCTGCTCTAAATGTTTGACAGAATTCACCTGTGAAGACATCTGGTACTGGGCTTTTTTTCTTGGAAGATTTTAAATCACAGTCTTAATTTCAGTGCTTGTGATTGGTCTGTTTATATTTTCTATTTCTTCCTGGTCCAGTCTCAGAAGGTTGTGCTTTTCTAAGAATTTGTCCATTTCTTCCAGGTTGTCCATTTTATTGGCATATAGTTGCTTGTAGTAATCTCTCATGATCCTTTGTATTTCTGCAGTGTCAGTTGTTACTTCTCCTTTTTCGTTTCCAATTCTATTGATTTGAGCCTTCTCCCTTTTTTTCCTGATAAGTCTGGCCAATGCTTTATCAATTTTGTTTATCTTCTCAAAGAACCACCTATTAGTTTTATTGATCTTTGCTATTGTTTCCTTCATTTCTTTTTCACTTATTTCTGATCTGATCTTTATGATTTCTTTTCTTCTGCTAACTTTGCGGGTTTTTTGTCCCTCTTTCTGTAATTGCTTTAGGTGTAAGGTTAGGTTGTTTATTTGAGATGTTTCTTGTTTCTTGAGGTAAGATTGTATTGCTATAATCTTCCCTCTTAGAATTGCTTTTGCTGCATCCCATAGGTTTTGGTTCATCTTGTTTTCATTGTCATTTGTTTCTAGGTATTTTTTGATTTCCTGTTTGATATCTTCAGTGATCTCTTGGTTATTTAGTAGTGTATTGTTTAGCTTCCATGTGTTTGATTTTTTCACAGATTTTTTCCTGTAATTGATATCTAGTCTCATAGCGTTGTGGCCAGAAAAGATACTTGATACAATTTCAATTTTCTTAAATTTACCAAGGCTTGATTTGTGACCCAAGATATTATCTATCATGGTGAATGTTCCATGAGCACTAGAGAAGAAAGTGTATTCTGTTGTTTTTGGATGGAATGTCCTATAAATATCAATTAAGTCCATCTTGTTAATGTATCATTTAAAGCTTGTGTTTCCTTATTTATTTTCTGTTTGGGTGATCTGTCCATTGGGGAAAATGGGGTGTTAAATTCCCCTACTATGAATGTGTTACTGTCGATTTCCCCATTTATGGCTGTTAGCATTTGCCTTATGTATTGATGTGCTCCTATGCTGGGTGCATAAATATTTACAATTGTTATATCTTCTTCTTGGATTGATCCCTTAATCATTATGTAGTGTCCTTCTTTGTCTCCTGTAATAGTCTTTGTTTTAAAGTCTATTTTGTCTGATATGAGAATTGCTACTCCAGCTTTCTTTTGATCTCCATTTTCATGGGATATCCTTTTCCACCCCCTCACTTTCAGTCTGTATGTATCCCTAGGTCTGAAGTGGGTCTCTTGTAGACAGCATATATATGGGTCTTGTTTTTATATCCATTCAGCTGGTCTATGTCTTTTGGTTGGAGCAATTAATCCATTTACATTTAAGGTAGTTATCGATTATGTGTGTTCTTATTACCATTTTCTTAATTGTTTTGGGTTTGTTATTATATGTCTTTTCTTCCTTTTTTATTGTTTAAATTATACATATGTATTTCATTTACATTTTTTCTTTGATATATTGCATGATAAACAATTTTTTTTCCATCTTAACCATTTTTTAAGTTTACAGTTTAGCGGTATCAAATACATTCACATCGCTGTGCAAAAATCACCTCTGTCCATCCTCATAACTGTTTTCATCTTTTGAAACTGAAGCTCTATACTCAGTAAAGAATAACTTCCCATTATTCATTGCCCCCAGCCCCGGTAACCACCAGTCTACTTTCTGTTGTTATGATTTTGACTATTCTAAGTACCTCATATAAGTGGGATCATGTAGTATGTTTCTTTTTCTGACTGGCTTATTTCATTTAGTATATAGTCCCCAAGGTTCATCCATGTTGTAAACATACTGCAGAATCTCCTTCCTTTTTAAGACTGAACAATATTCCATTGCATGTATATCCACATTTTGCTTATCTGTTCATCCACTGATGGACACTTGAGTTGCTTCCATGGTTTAGTTATTACGAATAATGCTGCTATGAACATGGGTGTACATATATCTTTTTGAGATCCTACTTTCAATTCTTTGGGGTATATGCACACAAGTGGAATTGCTAGATCATATCGTAATTGTATATTTAATTACTTGAGGAAACACCATACTGTTTTCCATAGTGACTGTACTAATTTCCATCAGTATTACACCAGGGTCCCAATTTCTCCATGTCCTTGCAAACACTCATAGTCTATTTTTTGATAGTAGCCATCCTAATGTGTGTAAGGTTGTATCTCATTGTAGTTTTGATTTGCATTTCCCTAATGATTGGTGATGTTGAGAATCTTTTCATGTGCTTATTGGCCATTTGTATCCCTTCTTTGGAGAAATATCTATTCAAGTCTTTTCTTCATTTTGAATCAGGTTGTTTGGCTTTCTGCTGTTAAGGTTTTTGTTTTATTTAATTTTATTTATTTTTTTATACAGCAGGTTCTTATTAGTCATCCATTTTATACACATCAGTGTATACATGTCAATCCCTGTAGGTCTTTTCTTTCTCTTGTGTTTCCTGCCTAGAGAAGTTACTTTAAGCATTTGTTGTAAAGCTGGTTTGGTGGTGCTGAATTCTCTTAGTTTTTGCTTTTCTGTAAAGGTTTTAATTTCTCCATCGAATCTGAATTTGATCCTTGCTGTGTAGAGTAAACTTGGTTGTAGGTTTTTCCCTTTCATCACTTTAAATATGTCCTGTCACTTCCTTCTGGCTTGCAGAGTTTCTGCTGAGAGATCAGCTGTTAACCTTATGGGTATTCCCTTTTATGTTATTTGTTGTTCTTCTCTTGCTGCTTTTAATATTTTTTCTTTGTATTTAATAGTTTGACTAATATATGTCTTGGCCTGTTTCTCCTTGGATTTATCCTGCATGGGACTCTCTGCCTTTCCTGGATTTGATTGACTATTTCCTTTCCCATATTAGGGAAGTTTTCAACTAATCTCCTCAAATATTTTCTCAGCCCCTTTCTTTTTCCTCTTCTTCTGGGACCATTATAATTCGAATGTTGGTGCGTTTAATGTTGTCCCAGTGGTCTCTGAGACTGTCCTCACTTCTTTTCATTCTTTTTTCTTTATTCTGCTCTGTGGTAATTATTTCCACTATTTTATCTTCCAGGTCACTTATCCGTTTTTCTGCCTCAGTTATTCTGCTATTGACTCCTTCTAGAGAATTTTAAATTTCATTTATTGTGTTGTTCATCATTGTTTGTTTGCTCTTTAGTTCTTCTAGGCCCTCGTGAAACATTTCTTGTACTTTCTCCATTCTATTTCCAAGATTTTGGATCATCTTTACTATCATTACTCTGAATTCTTTTTCAGGTAGATTGCCCATTTCCTCTTCATTTGTTTGGTCTGGTGGGTTTTTACCTTGGTCCTTCATCTGCTGTGTGTTTCTCTGTCTTCTCATTTTGCTTAACGTACTGTGTTTGGGGTCTCCTTTTCACAGGCTGCAGGTTTGTAGTTCCTGTTGTTTGGTGTGTGCCCCCAGTGGGTAAGTTTGGTTCAGTGGGTTGTGTAGGCTTCCTGGTGGAGGGGACTGGTGCCTGTGTTCTGGTGGATGAGGCTGGACCTTGACTTCCTGGTGGGCAGGACAGCAACCGATAGTGTGTTTTGAGGTGTCTGTGACCTTAGTTTGATTTTAGGCAGCCTCTCTGCTAATGGGTGGGATTGTGTTCCTATCTTGCTAGCTGTTTGGCATAGGGTGTCCAGCACTGTAGCTTGCTGGTTGTTGAGTGGAGCTGGGTCTTAGCATTGAGATGGAGATCTCTGGGAGAGCTTTTGCTATTTGATATTACATGGAGCAGGGAGGTCACTGGTGCACCAATGTCTTGGACTCGGCTCTCTCACCTTAGAGGCACAGGCCCGATACCCGGCTGGAGCACCAAGACCATGTCAGCCACACGGCCAGGTACGTGGGGGAGTTTATTGACTTTTGGGAAGTCTGAGGTCTTCTGCCAGTGTTCAGTAAGTGTTCTGTAGGAGCTGTTCCACATGTAGATTTATTTCTGATGTATTTGTGGGGAGGAAGGTGATCTCCATGTCCTACTCCTCTGCCATCTTGAAGGTCTCCTGCCAACACTTTTATCATTCTTTTTTTTTAATTAGTCATCCTAACAGGTATGAGGTGATATCTCATTGTTGTTTTGATTTGCATTTCCTTGATGATTAGTGATGTTGAGCTCATTTCTTATACCTGTCAATCATTTCCCCACCTTCTTTGGAGAAATGTCTATTTGGTCCCTCTGTAGAGTTCTGTGCATTTTATGGAGTTTCTCATTCCTTCCTTTATTCCACCACATACCCATAGTGGACACTGGGGTACAGCAGGACCACCACAATGTCCCTTCTTGCATAAGCTTGTCTTTGGTGGAGGGGGTTGGGCAACAGGGAGACAGATGATGCGGGAACAAATGTATCACTTGCTTATGGTGATCACAGAATAGGTTTTAGCTCTGAAGCGTCTCTGAGCAGATTTGGGATGTGACTGTGCCAGTGACAATGCTGCCCTGTCAGCATTGAAGAACTGGATAAGAAAGTTTGCCTCCTAGTGGGCAGAAATGAACTTGACTGAACACTCTCTAAATTTGAGGAAGAATAGGCATGAAAGATTATTATACCAGGTTTTTTTTGTGTGTGTGTGTGTGTGAAATCTACTGTGATGATGTTTTATTGTGACATTCTGGGGTGTGCAATGTGTTTCACCTTCAATGGCTTTATATGCACTCATGTTCCAGTCTTGTCCTCATGCTAGTCTATCATCCCAGTTCCTGTATTGAACGCTGGGCTCAAACCTCTAGCTTGTCATTCTTATTTTTTTATTTTTTTTTGTCATTCTTATTGATTGGAAGGGAAGTGACATTTTTTGGTTGTATTCCAAGCCAATACAAAGCAATAATGAAGGCTTTTTCTTATATAATTCACCTAATCCTCAAGTCAACCCCATGAGGGAGATGTTAGTACACAACTTTATGGATGAGTGATATTCAATAATTTGTCCAGAATTATGCAGTTAGTAAGTGGTAGAGTTGATATTTGAGTTCTAAAGCCCTTGAGTATCTGTTTTAATAAAATCTTCACTAATTTGAGGTAACGAGACTGAGAATTGAACAGTGGTCCAAGGGAAATATGTTTTTCACCTATCATTTCTGGTTTGATGGTGTCTATTTTGCCATCATTGAAATCATCGCATTTATGGTCATTGATTTCTGGCTTTTCAGGTTGTCAGATGCCAGAAAGATGTCTTAAAATCTCTCCTAGAAAGATCTCAAGACAGAGTGTTATTGCTCTGTTCAAATGTCAGGTTAATTATAACAATGATCTCTGTTGACCGATGTTGACCCTAGAGTAGGCAAAATAAGAGACCGTGAAGTCTAAGAAAGGGGCCCCATGGAGAAAGTGAGGGGAAATGCCGGACAGTTCTCATTTCCTTTCTATGGATTAAGGTTTTTAAACCCATAGGAATTTATACTATTGGGAGCTACTGTAGATAAGATGTATCTGAATTTTAGAAGTTGTTGACTAAATCTCTTTGAATCATACCTACACATTTAGGTGCTTTCATAGTAAATGGAAGTTCTTACCTAAAAATATTAAATGCCTTCCTCTAATTCCGAGGTCTTAACTCTCTCTTTTCCTTTATTGCCAAATTTCTTAAAAATAGCTCATATTCATATTATCAAATTTCTCAGTGTTTTTCTCTGAAACCTATTACAATTAGATCTTTTCCTCACAATTTGTGCACTAAGGTCCCCAATGGACAAAGCAACAGAACTATTATTGCCAGACTCATTCCTTTTACCTCCCTGGAGATTAGTATTTGACATTGGTGATAAATCCATACTTCCTAAAACTTTTTCTTTGCTCCCAAAGACCTAACCACTCCTGTGTCACCTGGGTGACTACAGGCAGCCCTCTCTTTGCATGGCTCCAATATATACAAGTTTTAGTTTCCACAGTCAAATAATACCAGTCCTCAATAACATGGTTCAAATTTTAGTTACCATGACATAGTAACTATGAATGATTGCATAAATTTCACTGTTAGCTTTTAAGTCCAAAAATCTTTACTTAAATAACAGATATGCATCATGGTTAGAAATGTCCATTACATCTTTAAAGTCTGTGATGACTGGTCACTCTGCATCTTTTATTCAGTTCACACACTGACAGCAAAGCACGTTGTGTTGCCTCCTTTTCTCCCAGTGATAAACCTACATAGTATTTTACAAAAATAGATAATTAAAAGAGGAAATTGTCCAACAAAGATGAAAGTGCAGCAAAAAATCAACAAAATATGATAATACTGGAAGTAAAATTTGAATGAAACATAATGGATTTATAGAAGAAGTAGCTGGTCATGAGAATATTGACACTGCTCCTTTACAGGAAACTCTGGGATGTTCCAAGGAACTTAGCAAAGACAAACTTATTGACATAAATGAAGAAAATGTCATGAAAAGGATGAGGAGGTGACACCAGGAAAAAGCTACACACTAAAGGAATTCTCAGAGATATTTCACACACTGAAAGTATAAAGGATAAAGTGTTGGAAGCTAATCCAAATATTGAAAGAAGTATGAAAATCCATTACGCTTTAGAAAAGATGCTACCTCTGTATCAAGAAGGCAATCACTCTTGTTAAGCTTTCTTTTTCACCAGTGAAACAAAACACTTTAATTCTCTTCAAGTGTTTTAAGTTACAGAGTATTAAATATTACTTTTACTATTTCTTTTCATTTGCCTACATGTTTATAACCTACAATAAGAGTTTTTAATGTTTTGATAAAAATTCTTAAAGGTTTCAGAACAACTGTAATTGATTACTAAGACTTTTGCATGAGTTCAGATTGCCCAGCTCTCTTTACGGTCCTGTACTACCAACCAGAGCAAGGACTGCCTGTATTAGGCACCTTCAAGTTAGTGTGACTATAATTTTACACATTACCTTAACCTCAAACCATCCCCTTCTCCTGAATTCTTGAGTTCAGTTATAGTGAGTAGGGCACAGTGGGTACGCAATAAATGTGCCTTTCCTTTTCTACTTATCCTATCCATCATAGAATCCTCCACTCCCCTGCTTCTTTTTGGCCCCAAGCCCTATCTCTCTGTCTCCTAAGCTTGGTTTGAATCTGACCCTCCTCTGCATTCTCATTGCTTGGCCTTAATTTAAGCCCTTTTTGTCATTCTCCTCCAACAACTTCCTAATTGTTCTTCCATCCACCAGTTTCTATTTTATGCACCAAATACCCTTCACATAAATGCCAGAGCTATGGGTCTAGAAAAAAAATATCTGGTCACATTACACTACTTTGGAAAAAACTACTGTTACCTGTCTGTTGTCCTTAATGAGCAGACTTCTCAACACTTATTGAAGAAATCCTGCCCCTTTAAGCCTCCACAGCTTTCCTCGTGATGTGTCCTCCTTCTGGGCTGCCTTCTCCCTCATCTTTTCTGGGCTGGGTCCACTTATACATACTTTGAGATCCATTATAAGTGTTTCCTATCCAAGCTGAAGTCTTCCAGTATCACCAAGTTTAGTTACTGCTTTTTCTGTGGTTCTATAAAGTTTATATATAAATCTGTGATGTACTTGTCATAGAATAACAAATTTATTTGTAAAACCATATTTCCTCAGAGTGAGAGCCTTGTCTTATTCCAAGCTTCAGTACAAGAAAAGAACAATAGCAACAATAACATCAATATCAATAAGACTCCTTATAATTAAGGAGTTTTCAATGTAACAACAAAAAAAATAGTATCTGCATATGATGTTGGTAGACTTAATAACTGCAAAAGAATGAGCTAGATAACTTTCAACATGGATATATTTCTATTAAACCACTAATCAATAATGGCTATCTCTAGGTGATAAATTTAGCTGAAGTGTGCCAGCACATATATAAACATATTGTTTGAAATCCCAAAGTTGAAATAGCTTTTTTTAGACATCAATAACTCCAATAGATACATTTAACTGATGTTTCTACAGAAAAATTAAGTCATTTTGCTATCAAGAGGCACGTTGAAGTTTAAACACACCTCTCAGGAATCAGGCCCTTGGTTGGCTAATCCCATGCCCTTACCGGCCACCTTCCCTTTGAGAAGATTCCTCTCTGGGAGCCCTCTTTGAACAAGGTCTGACCCTCCGCTCCTGCCTGGGAGTAACCTAGGACATTTTTATGTGGTACAAGCAAAGGAAAAGCAGAGAAACGCATTCCTGTCTTTTGCTCAGAATATAAATCTGTCACAGGAGCACTCCAAAGACAGTTTGGCCAAGGAGTAATGAAGTGAGGGAATCTGTAGGTGACCAGGGATGACACAGTAAACTCCAAATAATTCAATATGATTAGGGAATTAGCAAGGACCAGGGAGCTGGTGAGAAGAGAAGCGTAAATTTCTCCTGGAGTAAATGAGCGTTGGATCAGCCTATCCAGGGAAGGGAGGTGGCCATTCTCTAAAGCTGACTGGGTTTTTTTCTTTCTTTCTTTTTTTTTTTTTTTTTGGTATGCGGGCTTCTCACTGTTGTGGCCTCTCCCGTTGCGGAGCACAGGCTCCAGACACGCAGGCTCAGCCGCCATGGCTCACGGGTCCAGCCGCTCTGCGGCATGTGGGATCTTCCTGAACTGGAACAGGAACCTGTGTCCCCTGCATCGGCAGGCGGACTCTCAACCACTGCGCCACCAGGGAAGCCCCTGACTGGGGTTTTAAAAGTAATACAGCTCTGAACAAATCCAAGGGGTTGGCTTTTGGAGATGAAATCAACTTTGACAAGAGGGGAGTCAACAGAATCACAAAGGGTTCTGTCTATAGATAGGCTGGGAACATGGGCAGGTGTGGCTGCTACAGAGAGGCTGGCCTGGGTGCTGACTCAGGGCCTCAAACCTGGTCTCACCCAGTGGCTGCAGATTTATTCTTAGCACTGCGCGGGGAATCCAGGGCCGCCTAGCTACCTGGGACTCACCAACCTTTATATTATAGGGTTTGCTTTCCCCCAGGACCAAATCACCAAAAGTATTATTGATCATATTTATAATGTTAATAACAAGGCTTCAAAAACATTTTAGTTTGCTTAGTGTGTTCATGCATATTTATCTTGTTTGAGTCTTCCAGTAACCCAGTAGATAGGAAGATATGGTAGACGCTGACCCTAAGCATTTTTAAAGTTGTACTTTTATTCTTTTTACAAAACATCACATGTTTACTGAACAATTTTGCCTGAACAAACTTCAGAAAATACAGGTGAGTTTTAAGAAAACAATTTCAGCCACCTGTAATCCCTTCATAAAGTTATGTATCCTTGCATTTTTATATACCATTTAATATTCCATTTATATGCACTGTTTTGTAACTTTCACATATTTTTAATTATGAAAATATTTGCCTGTCAATAAATACACAATTTCATAACCTTTTAAAATGAATGGATATACATACTATCCTATTGTATTATTGTACATTGATTAATTTAACCAATCCCCTAGTATTAGATATTTAAATCATTTTCAAGATTAATGATTGAACATAATTATTTAAATTGTTTTTATGTATTAATAAATCAAATCAATTATGATTCTAATATTAGGTATAAACATAATAATTACACAATTAATAAATAGTATTACATTAAATAAATACCATTTAATATTCAAAATAATAGTGAGGTTAACATCTTTGTAACTAAGTCATCAGGCACATCCATGATTATTTCCTGGGTCTTTTAAATCAGCTTGATTCTGCATTGATGCAGGTTTTCCAGAGTCCGCAGTTAATGAAAATGAACCTCATATATTTCTGTCCTCTTTCTGGAATTGTAAACATCTTTCTTTGCACCCATCATTATTTTTCCTTCTTACTCAATTTCAGCTGCCACCCAGATTCTAACATTTCAACATGAATCCAAAAACCAGTTTCTTAGTTGTCACATATGCCAGACATTACACTACATACTAATGCATATGACACAGTGCATAAGAACTTGTCCCTGCCCTCAACTTGCATGCAGTTCAGCTGAGAATACAAACAAGAGAAACATGATTACAGTACGATTTGTAAGTGCTATGATGCAGGCAAGACATGGGTGCTGTATGATTCCAGAGAGAAGCCTCTAACGCAGAATGCGGAGTTCAAAAAGCTGCTCAGATGGTTGCTGGGGCACGTGTGATGCATCTGGATTGATGACTGTGAATTAACTAGGACACGTGGGACGGGGCAGGGAGAGGGGAACATTTCAGGCAGAGGTAGCAGTTTTCACTGTGTTCCAAAGGAGACGTTAGGATGATCCACTTATTAGAGCTGTCTCTTATTCATTGTGGTTGCTTGGAAAATACAGATCAAGCATAGAAAGGAAATGTGACATGGGGCAAGGTCTGTGATGGAGTTAGTAAGAGAGCTTCTAGACCTCGTAGGTGATTTGGGGTGTCTGGACCCAGATGGGTTCTATCCTAGACTGTGAAAAGAACTTGCAAATGTAACTTATCTCGTAGTCAACAAACCCTGAAAAGTTTCAAGAATAGTTGAGATGGTCAAATTATATACTTATTTTTGTTAATGAGACAGGAATTGTTTCAAGAAGTAGTAGAATTGTGTTTACCCTTGGTTGATGTCAGAATACATTGTTAAATAGGCAGTTTGTTGGCATTTTGAAAATCATGTGGTAATTTCTAGTCATCAGCATAGGTTCACTAGGAACATGTCACACCAAGCTAATCTTGCTTCTTTTTCATTCAGGGTTACAGGGATGGCACATCTTCAGCAAATTTAGAGGATTCTGATTTCCAAAAAGCATTGGGTAGAACATTTTTTCATTGTTCTTGTATATAACAGAAAAAGTATTAAAGTTGAAGAGAAGTAGAGAAGAAAGAGATGAGGATATGAGAACAAAATACTCACAACTTAGATTGTTTTAATACGTGTTTATAGTTCCAGTTAGGGATGAGTCGATCATCTTGTACCTGATGGTGGTTAAATTGCATCTGAAGCAATGGATTTTACTAAAGATACCACATTTGAGGAGGAATGCAGATGCCTCAGTGCTTGGAGATGAAGAAGCGGGATACAGTGCCATATATGGAAACTCGTGGGTTTATTGTGCATGGAAAAGAGAGACTTACAGAGAAGATGATATCAGTCTTTAAAATCTTAGGCTTCTTAAATCTATCAACTGGTGTTCTTCATCAGTTTTAGAAAATTCTCAGCCATTTTTGTCTTCAAATATTGCTTCTACCCTTTTCACTCTTTTCTCCTATGGGACTCCAATTAACTGACTGTTTTGCTGTTAAACTTCACATTTGGGTTTTTATCATGTGGCTTTCCAGTTATAGAATGTCCATTTTATTTTTTGGTTATTTTTTATATTTTCAGTTCTCTAGTGAAATTTCTAATTCTGCCTTTTATCTTCTTGAATATAGAAGGGATTGTTACTTAAAAGTCTTTGTCTGATAAATTTGATAACTGGAGAGCCTACGGATCTGATTCTATCTTCTGTTATTTCTATTTATTATCAATCATTTTGTCTTACATCTCTGTATACTTACTTTTCTTTTGATTGTGTTCTCATAATTGTACTACAAACTTGTTTGTGGAAAAAATGGTGAAACCAAAAGTGAGGCTACCTCTTTCCCAAAAGGATTTTTGTTGCTTCTGACAGATAGCAGGGAAACCAGCAATTAAGGATCACCTTAACTCAGCTTTATAGCTTAAGATTTTAAGGGCTATTCAGATGACATGAATCTTCCTATGTCACGGTTGGTTTATTTCTGATTCACCTTTATTTCTCAGGCATAGTCCTTTGGGGTTGCACCTAAAATGTGGGGGCATTTACTAGCTCCCCATCACTCCCCTTTGGCTGGCTCTAGAATCCAGCTCTTGTCTCTTTAGCCACATGAGGCTAAAAACCAGGGGAGTACTGCTTAGTCCCCCTACCCTTCACCCAAGGTGAATGTCTGCTCACAGGGGAAAAGCAACCCCTACCAAATTACGTCTTTAGATTTCCATTTTCTCCTGAGTTTTAGCCTGGAACTTCTTTATTACTTCAGTAGCTCTTACAAACACTTTTTCATCTCTTCTACTTATTTTCTGTAGGAGGATTGGTTTTAATTACAAGTGTGTAATTACTAGAAGCCATTAAGTGAGAGAATAGATTTGTTCTGTTTTGTCCAGTGGTTGGATGAATTCTGATGGATGGAATTTACAAAGAGGTCAATTTCTACTAAACCAAAGGAATAACTTTAACAATTATTCTAAAAATAATAAAATGAGCTGCACATGAAATTGGGAGCTTTTTGTCATGTCTTAGTTAGAATGATGTTTCACCAACATTTCTTCTAGAGAATCTCTAGCAGCAGAGGAAAAGGAACTTGCATCCCTTGGGAGCATGTAGGAGGCCCATGAGATTTCTTTGCAGTTTCCTGAACCTAAGACATACCTCAACCTAACCTAGCCCAAACAGAGCTCTGGATTTCTCCCCTATTTCTGTAATGGTACCAGCAGCCACCCAAATGTTCAGTCTTTAGATCTAAGAGTAGCCTTCATTATTCTCTTTCCCTCACACTCCACATCTAATTCACTAATAAGAATTGTCAGTTCTCTTCCAAAGTCCTGGACTTGACCACTTTACTTCTCACTGTCTTTAGGACCACAGCCCTAACCCTAACCTAAGCCCAAGTTTGCTAGGGCTGCCATAACAAAGCACCACAGACTGGCAATTTAAACAACAGAAATATTGTCTCAGAGTTCTAGAGACTGGAAGTCCAAGATCATGGTGTCAGCAGGCTTGGTTTCTTCTGAGACCTCCTTCCCTGGCTTGTAGATGTGGCCCCCTTGTCCCTGTGTCTCCACATGGTGTCCCTTCTGTACATGTCTGTGTCTTAATCTCCTTTTCTTTTAAGGACACCAGTCATCTTGGATTGGGGTCTACCCCAATGACCTCATTTTACCTTAATTACCTCTTTAAAGACCTATCGCCACATATAGTCACATTCTGCAGTTCTGGGGTTGGAGCCTCAACATAAGAATCGTGGGGCACACAACTCAGTCCATAACAGCCACCGTCTTTTCTTGCTGCTACCACAGCTACAGCCACCTTCATTTTCTTTCAGCCTCATTCCCTCACAGTCCCAAAGCCTGTCGTCCACACAGCAGCCAGAGTGATTTTTCTGAAGTGCATATTATATCACATCATTCCTGTGCTGAAAACACTACAATGGCAACCAGAATAAAATTCAAATGTAGGCACACAGACCCTATTTGACCGCACACTTGCATATCTCTCTGACGTCCCCGTCTGTCTAACATTCACTCTGCATCAGCTACCCTGGCCCTCTGTTGTCTCCACAAACATTCTAATTTTGGCTTGAGGAATTTTGACTCTGCTCTCTTTCCTGCTTGGAAAGTTCTTCCAATCTTTCATGGCTGACTTTTTTTGGTCATCTCCTCTGTAGACCTTTCTTGACGCTCTAACTAAAGCAACAACACGCCCACACCCCCACCTTCTATAGGAGTCTGAAATGATAATATGTACTTTTTGTCTACATGCTCTTTACCTGCCTCACAGTCTAGAATGAAAGTGCTTTGAGGACAGACATTCTGCTTGTCTTGGACATTGCTGTCCCCCGTGCCTAATGCAGTGCCTGCCATAGGAGATGCCTAAGACATATTTGTTTACTTACTGGTTTCAAGAATATAGGTACTCAAAATCTCTCCCTTTTCCCCTCAATATTTTAATGAAGTTAATTACTATGGGCCCTTTTTCCTCCTATAAATACACTTACTCCCTGGCATGAACTGCATATCTCTGGGGGAGCTAAATAAATTCTTACTCAAGAAGCTTGGAGTAGAGAAGTACTAGATCTGAAGTGGTAAACTGGTTTCTTCCTGTTAGCAACACTGTTTACTTGGAAGTGGTTGAGACAAATGTTGAGGCTCCACCTGAGTTCACTGGGAGTGTGATGATTGATTCGCAATGCCTGCCACTGACACTGTATGAAAGAACACAGGCTCATGTGCTGAATGCCTATTGCTTATGGGCTAACTGATGTCCACAGCATCCACTAATGAATTAAAGCTTTTCCTATATTCTGTCTTTAGTGGTGCTCCAGACAAAATTAAAGACCAAAATATTCTGCAAGTATGGATTCATATGATCATGGGGTTCATTTAAAATTATGCTAATTTGAGACTAAATCTTTGAGGTAAGTTGACATATCCAGTCCCCTATCTACATGAAGATAAATACACTTAAACATTCTGCATTAATGGCAAAGAATTCTAAAATATTTTCAAGAATAGAGTTTCTTCAACGTTTGTAGTAAACCCACTTATATTTTCTGTCTTCACTTGGCTGTCACTTGGCTGGTCACAGAGTTCTTCCAAATATAAATCAGAAATCACTGTTTAGATTTAGTACATGCCTTCATGTATAGTTTTAAATGAAAATAGAATATTATTTCTTCTCTTCATTTGTGAATTCAAAAGTTGGCACACATCCTCTGAACATCCACTCTGCGTAGGTGTGTCAGGGTGCAGAGGTGAGAGAACAGTGCTGTGCTTTCCACAAGCTCCCATCCCGATGGTGGAAAGGCAATCAGGGTCCTGTGGTAAGTTCTGTGCTGTGCTCCAGGCTACAGACACTGCTGAACTTGGCAACAGAAATCTGATTGCTCCCCAGTCTTCTGTCCTTCAGGTGAAATAGCACTGTTTCCTTTAACTTTTATCCAAAATCACATCAGCACAACTTCCTCAAACAGACCCCATGGCCAAATTTAGCGCCGATGATACTTAACCACACCACTGGGCATACCCAACCTCAGAGACATGGAGCCAACCACAGCCCCACGAGTCCTGACCAGGCCTAAGTGTTTTTGCCAGAAGAAATTCCTAAGACTGATTGAATGCTCAAATCTCAAGGCAGCCCTTCAAGATTTTTGCCACTGAAGATTATGTTTGCAGACCAATCAGCAAAATATAGAATGAGATTATCCTGGTGGTTTGGAAAAAGAAGAGCACATTCTTTACTGTGTAGATGAAAGCTGAGAAAACATTTGAGCGGGGCGTTTCCCATCTGAATTCTCTGGATCCTATAATTAAGGATACCTGGGAGTTTTGGAATGTTAGACATAAGTGAACAGATGCAAGCATTTTATGAAGTAGTTGGGGGAGCATTCCACATTTTTCCAATTATTGAGCAAGGCACAGTTCTTGGCCTCTTTGTATGAGCAAGATAATCAAGGCAGTCACTCACTGCCCTTTTATGTCATTACAGCGGATGTCGATGAGGACATGCTATCTAGTGCCAAGACAGTGGCTGGTGTTTAGCTCCCAAGGATCAAGGTGGAAGCAACCTAATCTGAATCTCCTGATCAAAACAACCAAGGCTTATTTCCCAAAACCAGGAGGCCCTCTTCCAAAGGTAAAAGTCCTCCTTCATCTGTGAATGTGCTTTAAGGAAGGCTGTAGACAAAACCTCTTTTTTGTTGTCACTATTAAATAAGTCCCTAAACACAAATACATAAATAAGTAAATGCTTAAAACCATCTATTTGTATTACAGGTATACACATATATAGATTCATTGCATTTGATCCCATCTGTCTTATTTCCCCTGTGCATTCATTTGTATGTGTGTGTGCTTGCATTTGTACATACATGCCTGTGTGAATTTATATATTACATGTAAAACACATTTGCCTATGGAAGAAGGGAATACGGGCGGCAGCCTTAGCAAATCAGCTAAAGCTGCCATGGTTGATCCTTTGCCTAGCCCTCAGCTCACTCACTGTGTCCTGCCTCCACTCCCCCACACTAAACTAGGTAGGAAGCAGCCTAACCCTAAGTATGGCCTCTATGACAGTTCCCATGGGGACATTATTTTATTGAGCCTTCACATTTGCCATTTATAGGTAAGAAAACTGAGATGAGATGAGAAATGAGAAATTTTATAGCTCGGGATTTAAACACAGGAAGGTGTGTGTGTACGCGCATCTGTATACACATCCACACTCACAGCTCTGATGTTATCATACTGTGCTCTAATAACACTGGTTATATATCTTTTGGGATCCTCAAACAAGCCAAGCTCAAATGCTCCTCTGCCTACTTTTCATGAGGCTCCTTCTCATCTTTCTGTCCTAAATATCACTCTTCTGAGAGGCTGTCCATGACCATATTACTCAGATTTTCTTGTTTGCTTCCATCAAATTTATTATAATTTATTATTAGTTTAGGTGTGTCTATTTGGTCCACTTGTGTACTGTTTGTCTCTAGCTCTCCCAGGAGAAGGGAAGCTCTGTGACATCTGAGGTCCCGTCTCTCATTTTCTGCTGTAGCCCCCAGCCCCCAGTACAGAATGGTTGATGCCCTAGCACAGTTTTCTGGCTGGCTAGGAAACCCCACTTCACTGTTTCACCTGGTCTTGGGCACTCTATATCTGCTGCCCTGAAGGTCCTGTTTCTCTGCCCGCAGTAACTCTGCTCTGTGGTCTTTCAGTTGTGTACTGCTACCCAGTAAGAGATGCTCTGACATAAATAACCTGGCTAAAGTATGACTGGGGAATGGTGGTGTCATTCATTCATTCACTACCTCACCCATCCCTGAAAAAGTACTGTCAGCCTTTTCCGAGACAAGCCTGGTGGGAGACATTAAGGACACTAATGTGAATAGCATATGGTATTTGTCCTCAATAAGTTCATGGGCTAATGGGGGAGATGCACCACGAACAGACAAAGGACTCTGATAGAAGAAACGACAGGGTACTCTGTGGGCTCAAAGAACGGTCCCCAAATTCAGTCTGTGTGGGCAGGAAGACTCCTGGAGGAGGGATGCTGGGAGAATCTTGAAGAACCAGTAGGAGTTAGTCAGATAAAGTGGGGCCGGTCTGGGGGGTTTATACAGAGTGATTCAGGGGAAGAAGCTCCATGTGCAAAGGCAGCAGGGTCCTTCGGGGGCTGTAAGAGGCCTGGTGTGTTGAGTGCATTACAAAATCATAGGGGAGAGTAAGGGACAAAGATGGTCATGGGCAGGCAGCACACATTGTGAGATGGACTAAGCAATTTGGAATTCATCCTAATCACTGTGGAGAATCACAGAGGATTTTAACAGGAGAATGACATAATCAGAGTAGTTTTTTAAAAGATCACCCCAGTTTATAGGGTGGAGAGGGCACAGTGCTCATTCATTTATTTATTCATCCATCCATCCAACAATCTTTATTTAGTACCTGCCATATGACAGGCGTTGTTCATTACTGGGGATGAGCAATGATGAGCAGAACAGAGTCTCTGACTCTTCAATCTTCTGGTCTAGTGGGGAGGACAAATATAGCACCAGAAATAAACAGAAAATCACAGGTGTGATCATGGCTATGAAGGGGAAGGACAAGGAACTGTGGGAGCATTTGACAGGGTCCAGGAGGCCACGAGGAGGAAGTGACGCTTGTGTTGACCTCTGACAGGTGGTGAGGTTAAAGTGACCCTGCTCACTCTCCCCGTGAGAAATCCTCTGGCTTTCTCAAGAGGAACCAAGATGGTGGCTGTGGCACTGAGGGAAGGAGGCAGTCTAGACAGATTGTAGGGAGGTAGAATCAATAGGACCTGAAGACATTTGGGGTGGAGGAGAGGGAAGAAAGGGGGAGGGAGACAGAAACAAGTCACGAAGGTCCAGGCATCTGACTTGGGAACTCTGTCTTGTGCTAGGAACCTCAAACGCTGAAAGGTGCAATGACTGGGCTTGTCATATCGTCCAAGCACTTCTCTTACAGACTTTATCACATTGGATTCTCACAACAGCCTTATTTGGTATCCCTCATCTATTGGGTGCCTACTCTGTCAGGTACTGTACTAAGTGCTTTCCGCGTGTTGATTCTTACATTAATCAGATGAAGCAAGGGCTCCTGGCATATCAAACCTTAGAGATGCTAAGCAACTTGATTGGGTCCACACAGCTCATCACTTTCAGAGCCTGGATTGGAAAGCACATCTGCTGCTCTCCAGAGTGAGTGGCTGTAACCACTCTGCCATGGTGAGTTTGGGATATCTATGAGAGGGTGTTGCCTTCTCATATTTGCAATTCGTTAGAACTGTCAGTGCCTTGGCTCAAAAGGCATCATCTAGTGCTAACATTTAATGAAGTTTACTTCTCTAACCTTTATAGGCATCATTTGATTTAAACCTCAAGTTTTCCCTGAGCTAATAGGACTTGCTAACAGTGAAATGCGACCACTAAGGGAGATGAAAGCACAACTATCCTCACTATTCCCTGGTCACCTTGGGGGTTCCAGGCTCTTTCAGGAGGACACTGGCTGATCAGAAGTCCCCAAGTGTGAGCAGAATAGAGAAGGGATGGAGACTTGTGTGCTAGGAGCCTCCCAGCACTTTGCTGGGTGCCTTACCTTTGCTCCTCTCCATGGTCTTCTAGGCGTCCCTCTGAAGTGTTGGAGTCATTTCACAGTTAAGGAAGCTCCAGCCCAGACCAGTTAAAGTCTTGTTAAAACTGCATTACTAAGTGACTAGGAAGCTGGGATTTGAATCCTGGCCTGCTTGTATCCCTGCGCCAGTGGAAATGGTGTGTGGCAGGAGACGTGAAAGGAACCAGGAGAGTTTCGCTTGGAAAGAAAGATCCTTAGACGTTAGGGTTAAATAGAAAATAGATGCCTACTCCCTGAGGCTCTAACAGGCAGAATTAGGACCAAGAGTAGGATTCAGATTCAGTTTCATTCAGCAAACACTAATCCTGCTGTGTACCAGGCCCTACGCCAGATGCTAGGATATCAGGAACACAAAACCAGCCTTGGCCTCTTGTAGCTCAAAGTCTGGGAGAACAGATAGACATGTGACCAGGTGCTTCCCACACGAGCCCCGCGTGCTGAGTGCACTGGCAGACAAGGGAATGGAGGAAGAGGGCGTGAATACTTGTGACTGGGCTTAGCAGGGAACACTTCAGGTAGATGGGCTCTTTTAAACATGGCTTCAGTGGACAAGTAGGGTCTTGACCAGTAGAGACAGAGAGGCAGGATGTTCTGGAGAGCAGGGCAGCAAGAGCAAGGGTGCCGAGGCAGGAGACTGGACGGGGCATTTGGGAAGAGTGAGTGCTGGGCAGCATTAGCAGGTGACTTCTACTTGGAGAAATGCCAACCTGGAGCCTGAAAAATCTAGTCTGAACTTGGACGGTGGGGGGCCTGGGACATCAAGCTTCCTGAAGTAAGAGGTGTGTGTCTTTTTTTTATGATTAATTTTTATTGGACTAGAGTTGCTTTCACAATGTTGTGTTAGTTTCTACTGCACAGCAAAGTGAATCAGCCATACGTATACATATATCCCCCTTTTTTTGGATTGCCTTCCGATTCAGGTCAACTGGCGTGGGATGAATTGGAAGACTGGGATTTATGTATATGCACTAATGATACTATGTATAAAATATGGATAGATAACTAATGAGAACTGACTGTATAGCTCAGGGAACTCTACTCAGTTCTCCGTAGTGACCTAAAAGAGGTGTGTGTCTTGCTTCAGGCAATCTTTAAAGAAGAACAACCAGATTTCCACAATGATATCTATCCACTGTTGACTGCAGCTTTTTCAGATGTTGCTGATAAGGTGATTGTTGTTGAAGTTCAAGATTTGCTACTAGAAAAATAATTCCAACCCCCATCCATCACGGAGGACCCAGGTTGGTCTCCGGATATGCACGGCCCCAGTTACTGTGCTTTTAAGTGTAAGCCTGAGGTGAGAACTCAGGGATCTGAAAGTATCTCAGTCCATTGCAGATTGTCAGCTGAGTGAGTTGACAACTGGGTCAGGCTGGGAAGGGGAACCTGGGGACTCAGATGACAGGAGTGCCCTGGGAATTCCAGTCCATTTGGCATTAGCCAGATGTGAGAGGGGCAAAGGGGATGGTACCCTAACATTTCCTTTTTGATGACTGTCTTGCCCTGTGTATTTACGGAGAAACAAGCACTAACATGTTTTGGCATTTTTTTTCAAACATTTGACTCTTGATTACGAACAATTGTAACAGGGCTCTTAACTGCTTAGTTTATGTCCTTAGTGCAAAAGAATGGAGGTTGTTAGAATTATTATTATTTTTTACCATCCCCCTCCAACCCACCTCTAGTGCTTTTCAAATTGTTGAAGGAAGACAATTGCTGGTCTTCAAATTGAAGTGCATGGAAGAATGTCTTGGGAGAAACAACATTCAAGAGGTGAAAGATTACCATACATTTAAGTGCTTGAGCCCATCCATCTTTTAGGGCAGAAGTCTTTAATCAGTACCAGTGATTACAGGGATAATGTCAAGATAAAAATCATATGCATTCTAGCATTTAAAAAAATTCTCTGCCTTAAGTCACTAATGGTAGCTTATATTATTAGCACAGAGATCATTCTCAAGGCCTAATGGGCCCTGGCTGGTTCCTCTCTTGGCAGGCCTAGGGCACTGGGCTCACTTTGTAATTTCACCTTTGGCTTGGAGTCTGTCTGTGTCTCCACAGGCACATTGATTTGAAAGCAATCAGCTGACTTCATCCTTAGAAGTGACTGTTAGCAAGAGGCCACGTGCCAGTTATTTTCAAGATAACCAGTGGGTTGACTGGAGTCAGAAGTTGCAGCAAAGTGGGTTGAGTGTGTAGCTGCCAGATGAGTTTCCCTTTGGGGATTTGCTCTGTAGTGGGATATTGCTCTTATATTTGTGTATCTTATGTTTCAGGGTCCCTGGTCCGTTGTTATTTACAAAATGCTTTCCCATCCTGGAATTCATGCATTTCGTGAACATTTATTGAGAGCTTATTATGTAGCGGCTCTGTGCTAGGTACTGAAATGCATATGAGGGCACGAGGCACAGTCCCTCCCGAATGAAGCTTACAGTACAAGCATTCACTCATTCATCATTCGTTCCTACAGTCAGCACATGTTTACAGGATATCTACCGTGAAGGCCATTGATACAGGGGCTGGGGCTGCAACAGAGCAAAGTTCCTCCTCTCAGGCTGCTTGCTTTTGGAAAGAGATGTTGAAAATTATACTTTGTCAGGTGTTGATGAGAATGACCAAGAACAATAATACTGGGGATATGGGCATTTTAAATCAAATGATTGTATTTCTTACCTTCTTTGGGTGAGGTTAGTAAACCCATCCTAAGGATGCAAACGGCAAGGCTCAGGATGCACATCATGGCCCGGTCCGGCAGGGAGCTGCCCCCAGAGGTAATGCTGGCCACAGGGCTGGGCCACCCCGGTCTTCAGCTCTCTGTGTTGGTACCTTGCCTTTCACAGCACCCCTCTGCTTTCCATCTGGGGTTCTTCCAAAATGGGGAGACGTTCCCTTTATGCAATCTCACGCTAAAACCCATCCCCTACCTTCAGTCATTCCCCCAGAACTTGACTCTCTTTCAAGGGTTTGATGTATTTGTTTTTAAAGAAAGGATGACTTAAAAGTGTCACTTCTGCTCTTAATTTGAATATCCTCCTTTCTCTCCCAGGAGGGAAACCAGCTACAGAAAAAAGCTCCAAAGAACTATAACTGATTAGCTGGGAACAGACTGTGAGTCCTCCGATCAGCCTCAGGGGTCTAGCTATGCCACTCACGGCTCACGGGACTTGTTTTCCTCCCTCCCGTTTTTCCTTTTCCAGAATCTCCCGTAGCTGTAAAGTCATCGTAACAATAGCATCCTCAGCCACCTGCCTGGGTTGTAGTGAAGATCACCTAAGAGAATGGCTACAGGAGTCCTTCATGAACTCACCCCTTGGACAAAGGCCCACAGGGATGAGAATGGCCACCGGGTGTAGCAGGCAGACCACACAGTCTGGAGTTTGGGGGCCTGGGTGGGACCCCAGCACACCAGCTGCTGAACCTGGCTCAGGTATTTACTCCTCCAAGCCTGTTTGCTCGTGTCGCCACAGAGCCTGCGACGGTGAATGGCTGCCTGGCCAAGGAATGGGGCAGCAATGCCTTCATCATAAGGCAGAAGATTGAACAAAACTGTGCCCAGCCCATGTTTTCTAAACCCCAGGAATCTGTGAGCACCTTCATAACATTTGTCACAACAGTATTTTAAATGTTTTCATTTACATTTGTACTTTAGCCATGGCTAAATAATAAAGGCCACAAAAGCACAGGTTTTATTTCATGGATGTCTTAATATACATTAGAATGGATATGTAATCGTTAAAATATGTAATTCCTAAAATACTTGTGAGCACGCCCAGTGCCATGTGGGCCTCTGTCAGGTGAGCACGTTGGAGGTCCCCTTCTTGATCCTTTCATGGGCTTTAATTGCCAGCATGTTTTCAGGGAGCTTCAAAGTCTGATATTGTCCTTTCACAGATGTCATCTCATTTGATCCTTATAATATTCACAGCTGAGAACAAGGCTAAAACTGTTTTCTCTCGTTTCTGGCAGAAAGGGCTTAGAGAGAGGAAATAATTTGCCTGGAGTCACGCAGCTTATTAGATGGGAGCGAAGAGGAGAACCCAGGTCTCTGGACTCCCAGCCCGGAGTGACTTCCTCCTTTGTCTTGGATGTCCTTGCTCCTCCCAGAGTCCTGGGCCACCCACCCGCTGTTTCCTCCTCCCCTCCAGACCTGGCTGAGACCTCAGAAGGCTGTCTGGACTCTCAGAGCTCAGCTGTAAATATTGGAGAGGGGTTTTCTTATCTGAGAGTCACTTCTCACTCATCCAGCTGCCAGCAACCTAAGCATCCATCAACTTGCAGATTGTAAATCAGTGCCCAACCCGACAGTGAATCTGTGAGCCTGAGCTGGAGCCCAAACAGGCACCAGCCCTTGCCTGGGGAATTGCAGCGAGAACTTTGGGGTTGAGCCCAGACAACAGCTACCCTGTCTAAGGGATGCTTTGGGCCCAGACACATTGTCCTGCCTCCAATGGAGAAAGACCAAAGGGAGAGAGCCAGGGGCTCCGAACCCAGGCCACAGAACCCCAGTCTGAGTCACACTGGGAGAGAGAGGCGGGAAGCCCTGGTCTCAGCTTGATGGTTTACCTGCCCAAGCACATCAGCTCCACATCCAGAGAATCAGGCAAAGGAGGATACAGACACCTATGTCAAAGCTTTAAGGGCTGCTTGAGACTCATGCTCAGAGAGGGGATCCCTGTCTGCACCATAATCCCCCAAACAACTCCAAAACCAACTTGGAAAGCCCACCTTCTTGTTGGGATTGAGAAAGACAGATTATCACTAAAGAAAAAAAAAATAAGCAAATATTTCTATATTTTCTGGAATTGGTTAAAATATATAACAAAACCTGTAAGGCCTTCCAGGATGGGGTCCCTGCCCAGCCCCCCAGTCCTGACCCTTTTCATTCCCACCTGGAACATTCCTGCCCCACCAACCACATGGTCTCCTAGACAAGCCTGATGTCCTCAGCCTCTGGGCTTTTGCACTGAGTACACCTCTGCCAGGGGCATCTTTTCTCCTATTTCCACCTAATTCCTACTCACCCTTCAAGACTGTTCCGTCACCAGTTCATTGATTAACTCAATCAAACATATAAACCAATAGATGAAATAAATCTCAGGGGTTAGCCTAGCCATAGAAGAATAGTGCTCATGGCAAGCACGTTGGCAGGGCCAGTTAGGGAGGTCAGAATAACTGGACTTGAAATCATACTGCGCACCCTCCCACCTTCTCTAGCAGCCTTCATCTGTCTGTTAGCTTGATCCCCCAGCTTGTGCTGAGACCCTCTCTTTCCTCCCTACCCATTAGGCTCTTATTGAACCTTCAGGATTCAGTCCTACCAGGAGCCCCCCATATCACCAGGCTTGTTGGGGGAGCTGACAGCTGAACTCCAAAGTGCTTGTTTACACCTTGCAATTTTGGGGGTTTTCATAAGTTCCTGTTTGTCTCACAAAATAGACTCTAAGTTCTTCAAATGGGCCTTCATCTTTCACTCTCCTTGCTCACCTCCCCCTATCCTTCGACCTAACTTCCAGCATCCTGCCCTGCGTGGCAGGGCAGGGTCAAAAATATTTTAGGGATGACTCATGTATTCTCCAGGGCTGATCATCTCATTTGTTTAATATGCACACCCTTGGCGCCCATATTTTGTCAAAGAATGAGAACCCTTTCAACAACAGTGTTTTAGTCCACTTGAAATGACTCAAGTTAATCCTATAGCATCTGGGATTATTTCTCCCAGGAGCTCAAAAGTAATACAGTGGTAAATATAAATAATTCTTCTCTTCTTTTTGTTTCTCGTATGCCATTCCACTATTTCATAGCTCCATGTTGCAAGTTGGCCAAGGACACAAGGGGTTAATTTTAGCTGGACAGAGAAAGGAATAGCCCAGGCACAGCACTGTGGCTGATAGAGAGTAACCCTAGAACTAGAGCAGTGCGGGAGGGTGGGTTGGCAGGTGAATTTCAGAGAGGAGGGTCTCCTTCCTCACCTCTGACTGACACCCGCATCATGACCACAGGCAATTCGGCATGACTGAACAATCGAAAATCTCTTTTATCTTACACAGTTCTTCCGTTCTCATTGGCAATTATTACTGATGGCTGGGCATGCTGATGTCTTGACAGAGTGGGGCCTTCCTGCTGGGGAGAGGGGTTTTGAGTTTTAAGTCCCAATGTGACTTTGATGGAGTCGGACAAATTTCTCAGGCTTGGTGGACCTTCGCCCAGGCTGGAAATCTCCCCTGGGCAGTAGAAAACATCTGAGACACCCAGACCCTAAATGGGGTATTTTTGCTTTACGAATCCCCAAATCTCTGGAGACTGCAGCCAAAAGAGTCTGAGGAAGGCAGAGCTAGGGTTCAGTCTCCAAGGCCCTAAGTGGTAGCTATGGAGTCCCTCAACTTAGGGAGTTAGGATGTGGTGTCCAAGCCCTTTGCTAGGTTGGACCAGGCCCAGTACAAGCTTCCTTGAGTTGAGGAAATGCAGAGGGTGAGTTAGCCTGGGCTCTACTACTGGGAAAGTTCTATCCTGGGGCTGTGCCTTTAAAGAAGATCGCATACTATCTGCAATTAGGTGGCCTGGAGAGATAGGTTCGGAAGAAAGACAAGAATGGGAATCATGGTAGTAGCTGGAAGTGAATGTCAGTGGATGGATTAAGTCTGGGGCAGAACTGAAGGGATCTAGAAAATGGGCAGTGATTCCAGAGTCAGGACGAAGCAGGGCATCTGGAAGTTAATGCCATGAAGGCTGGTCATCTACTATCATCTCCATGTTACATGTATACCTGGAGTGTGGACTCAGACAGACTTTGCCGGGGACTGGGCTCGACACCTGGCTTAGCAACCAGGACCTAGCATGTACCCAACCACATGGCCCCGAGGAATGACATTTGTAATCTCAGACCTCAGGAATAATTGTCAGAGAAACACTTCAAGTTGCCGGAAGCCTACCTCTGTCCTAGCCGGCCATCCCTGCTCGGATGCCATGTTAAGCTTCTTGGGCTCTAAGTAGAGAAGTCTGATAGAGTCTTTCCCTTCCCCAGTCCTTGGCCCAAATTCCTTATAAGATTTGTTCCAATGGAATCCTCTTTATAGGCCAAGGATGCAAGCTGTTATTCAGTACGTGTGATGTGTCAGACACTGAGCCTACTTTGAGTTTGTAAGAACAGTCTTACAGCCAAATGAAGGGGAAGGAGATCGCTATGCATGTGGACTTTGAACAGCAGAGGTACAAAGTTCTGAGGTAATCAAGAGGAAGCATGATTCAAGTATGTGCAGAGAGGAGCGGATGCCTGTGTAGGGCTTTGAAGGATGAATAGGAGTTCTCCAGGTAGATAGGGGAAGGGAGTGCATGACGGAAAGAAGGAATAGCTTATGTAAAAGTACAGAGGCTAACCCTTGATGTGTTCAGGGAACTGGAAGGGAGGGTCAGGTCCTAAAGCTCTCGTGTGCCCTGGTAGGGGTTTTGGACTCAGTCTTGTACATGATGGGGAGCCACTGAAAGGTTTTAATGAGAGTGTTTACACAGTCATGTATTTAACAAAGACAGCTTGAAATGAAGAAACTTTCTTACGCGGAACACAGTTAGAGCAGGAAGAGGTCTGGATCCGCAGCCAGGAAAGGCAGACTCTGCTCACTCAGCCAGTTGATGGCATGATCCACTGTCACTCATTTCCCCTCCAGGTCTTTGCAGTCACGTCAGCCAAAGCCCTTCTGAAATATAGTTTTGTAAGCAGAGCATCAATGTAAGATAATGGATACAAAAGCTCTTCGGGAAAAAAAATGAAGTATAAATGTAAGATGCAGCCATCCTGTTATTATTTTCTGCCTGAGCGCTTAAGAAAAATAGCAAAGCTATAGGCTCTGAGTGCCCATCCTGCCACCCAGGAAGGCTTAGGCGCACAGCTTCTCAAGATGCACTGTGGAAAATGGAGAGCCACATCAGCTGCTTATGGGTGTGCCAAATCGGTTCAACGAGGGTGTCGGACTGTCTGGTGCCCTCCCAGCTGGGGAAAGGATTTGTTGGGGTTTTGAGGCTTAGCAATAGCTTCTCCCCTCCCAGGTCCCGCCCTCCAGCAAGGCCCCAAGGAATCACCACAGGCAGGCTAATCTCCGAGAGGCTCCAGTGACGGTGAGGGGCAAATTGATCATTGACTGACAGGTCCCCAGGCCAGCTTGGAACGCCTGCTTGGGGTGAACTGGCAGTGCTTTCTGCTCTCCGGAGTTCATGGGAATTTGCTGTTCTTGTACAAACAGCCTCCCATGCGTGCAGGCTGGAGAGGCAGGGGCTCAGCGTGCTCAGAACACAGGGAAAACCCTCAGATGCCTGGAAGAGCAAAGGACTGCTCTGAGGTGTCCTCTGCTCCTTCCTCAGCACCCCAGACTCACACTAGCCGTTCTATTTTCAGTTGCTACCAAGCAATCAGCTTTGGACAGATTGTGGAGACTCGATTCTGTCACCAACAAGCTGTGCTACCACAGGGCACTCTGCTTTCCTTTTCAGTGTCTCGGTCTCCTTATCTGAAAACGAGACTAGATAATTCTGGAGATTGCTGGCATCGACAGGGCGGTAAAAGGAAAAGACCTTAGCTTTGAAGTCAGCAGATGGGGATTTAAACCCAGCTCTGTGGCTCCCTGGTTGTCTGATCTTGAGGAAGCTGGTCTCTCTCATCTACACGGTGCCTGGCATTGTGTAACTTCTCCATGTAATAATAAATATGAATGTAATAATAAATAAATATGAATAATAAATAATAAATATACTTAGGCGTAACCGTCTTCCTGATATGCAAGCATTAGTCAACGCAGACACATCATTAGAACAGTTTCAGGGCAAGAGGCTCCAAGTGACAAAAACCTCATGATTCTGCTGGGCAGCTGTGGTTTGCAGTGTTGCCCTCAGAAAGGCCCTCAGGAGCCTCTGAAGTGCTAGCCCCCAGCCCGACCCCATTATAGGCCACAGAGATCTGCCATGGTTTCCTCTAGCAAGGCAGGTGCAATCTCTGAGGTCCTGATGCATGGGCCAGTGGGCTGGGATAAACCCACCATGGTACCAGAGGAAAACCACTTGGGTCCTGTTTTGAGATAGGACTGGGCAGGAATCTGAGCCCATGGCTGAAAGCATCAGCCCAGCTGGCTCCCCAGGTGGGGCTCAGGGGAAACCTTTGTCACCGGGTGGTTGAGAGCAGCTTCTGACTCAGCAGTGCAGATGACTGGACCAGGATCCCCCAGGTCCCCAAGGAGCAGCTGTCACCACAGGCCCTGTACCTGGGCCCAGACCTGTCCACTTGGACGTGGACACCATGCACTTCCGTCTGTATTCTCTGGGCTGCTCCTGTATTAGAAATCCTGAAGAAAAAATAGAAACACATTGGAGAAGCAACAGCATCAATAATTGACAAGAATAAAGCAATGCAGGCACACACGTATACAAGGAGATGCAGTGTGGCTGTTAAAAGTGATTTGTGTGAAGGGTTTTCCGTGAGATCTGAAGGTATGTGTCTTACAACGTCAAATAAAAACTGGTATATCCACCTGATTGCAAATAAGTAAACCATAGGCTTAGGAAAAACAATCCTTGAAGAAATCAATCACTGGACTCTAGGTGGTCCTTGTTGGTTTTCTACTTTGATGTCTTTTCAAATGTTCTACCGGGTGCATATCGTATTTTCAAAAAAAAAAAAATTAAACCAGAATTTCTTTGTCGTCATGCTGAGGCAAGCAAGCTGGAGTGCTTTATCTGCAGGTTTAAACTGGGCAGCAGCTTGATCATTTCAACATGATGGCAAGAAGATTCTGAACCATGCAAATGCCAGGAGAAGAGCCAAAAGACAAAAATTTCACCACCACACGGAGCACGGAATGACACACAGATGTCTTTTGTTCTTGGAGCCTCCAACCAGAGCACAAATAACAACAACCCGCACAATAGTACACAAGTTAAGAATATAAGTTAACGTGGCTTAAACGTGTTGTTGTTATATTTACAAACATACAGGGATTTTTATATTCTTTCAAATAGATGCTGATCCTGAAGAAAACTCTTTTAGGTGGGCAGTACCTTTATGCTCACATCGTTGTTACAGCTCAGAAAAATCTTTGTCTCCTCTTTGGAATTGTCCTGGGATCCACAGCTCAGGTTTATGGATGTGGTCAAAGCTGCCACATCTTTGCCTTTTCGAGATGGATTATGATTTTCCAAAACCTGTTTGGGAACTCTGTCTATCCTTAAACTGGGCCATTACCTTGGGAAACATTTTCGGGTAAAAGTGAAACGCGACTAGAAAAGACCAGAAACGGAAATGACCTGCCTAGGAAGGTGCTGCTGACAAGACTGGCACCAAGACCTCCTGTGGGGCTGCAGCTTTGGAATAACTGCAGTCTCTGCAGAGGACTACTTTGGGGGCCAACATTCATTGTTATGTATGATTTTGCAGGTGTCTGTAGGAAAACATTAAACATTTAAATACTGATGGAAAGTGTACCCCCATGTAAGTCTGAACAGAAAATGAAGCAGAGCCCCTGCTTGCCTTCAAGGGGCTCCCCAAATCTGTCTCTTTGCCATCCCTTCTTGCATATCTATCTATCTATCTATCTATTTATCTATCTATATCTATATCTATATCTATCTATATCTATCTATATCTATATACACACACACACACACACATATATATACTTTTTTGGTCCACATATTTCAATATGGGTATCTGGAAGAGACATGGGAAACAGCCCATGCTCAGTGCATTAGCATTTTTCTAATGAGTGGGGAAGGGACCCTAGGGCAAAAGGTCAACTCTTGGACAAGAGCAAGATGAATCTTTTCTCTCTGTCCCTCTGCTGCCTGAATCACCTGGAAGCAGACAGACCTGGACTTTGTTACAGGTAAATAATTACAGTTGTATCTGCCATAAATATCTCGCTGAAGGGGCCATTGCAAAAATTGAGATTGTATCTCCAAGCAACTGTCAAATGGCTAGAATAAATTCAGAGGACTTGAAATACTGATGTACAGTTTCTATCATAGATATCTCTTGGTCTAGACTTTCAGACTGCATCTTGACAGAACACCTAGGATGGCTGAGAAATTAAGGAGTCAGGAACAAAAAAATTACATAGTGTTGGTGTTCTGTGGTGTGTGTCTTCTTTATCTGTGGCCTTGGCAAACAGGAAGTCCTTGTGAATTGGGGGGCTTGAGCAGAAATGTTAAAGGCACAGATCCCTGGGAATTAAAAAAGCCAGGGAGGTAATAAATCTTAGACCAAAATGGAAAGCCTGAAGAGGTCAGTGAGCTACAGCCAACCTAATATCTGTACTTCTCAGGGCCGCAATAAATCTGACACTACTCCTTCTTGGCTCAGCTGGCTTCTGTGCAGCCGGCAGATCAAAGCCTCCCCCAGGACACTCTGCAATCACCTGTTTCTCATTGGCCTGGTGGGTGAGGCAGGCAGGATTGGGAAGGAAGGATGGGGCTGTCCCCTCCTTCTCAGCACCATCTGGGGGCCATATTTAAACACCCACAACCTGGGGTTTAGGGAGAGGATCCTGGGGGAACTAGAAGGCGCTGCCCTAAATTGGAAGAAGTGAAGGATCAGCTGCAGAAAGGAGTGGCAGTGAAGCAGACAAAGGTTTTCTATAGGGGGATGCTGTCTTGTTTGGGTCTAAAGGGAGGAAGACCATCTTTGAGCTCACTGAATTTGATCACTTGTCAATTTCAATTCAGCTGGATCTTTGTCTTACACATTCCCCCCCAAATTCTTCATTTTTTCTCCAAAAATACTTAGTAAAGTGCCCATTTATTTATTTATCTGTGTCAAAAACTATGGCACACATCTTACTCACCTTATCAGTAACTCTCCTAACAGCCCTGCGAAGGAGATACTATTATTTTCTCTCTTCAGAGGAGGAACCTGAGGCTCAGGGCAGTTAAGCACTCTGGCTAAGGTCATGCAACTAGCGGGTAGCAGAGTCAGGGCTTGAATCCAAGGCTCTGAGACTGAAAACGCCTCACAATTCCTATTCTGCCACAGTATATCTACTGTGATCAGGGTACCACTAAATCCCGCAAAGGATGTAAAAATAAAGCAGAAGAAGATCCTAGTTTTTAAAAAAAATGCCCTGAAAGTTGAGATCTGACATATCTATAAATAACAGTGATACAAAATAGTGTGTGATAAATGCCTTGTGAGAGGTACGGATGAAATATGAAGGGATTCGGGGGAGGCAGCGATTGTTTCTGAGTAGCGTGGGCACTTGTATTGGATCCCGAAACATCAGTAGGATTTGGGCCTCTGGCTCTAAAGGGAACGATATTGCAGCAGAGAAAATGGCTGTTCAGAGGCCCCAGCCAGCAGAGCATGGAGGACATGTGGAGACTTCAAACAGTTGAGTTTGGAACGAACTACCCCGAGAGGGGTATCATAGGGAGATGAACTTGGAAAAACCTGTAGTTTAAGGGTGTGTATGTCTTCTAATACCTGATAGAGTTTGGACATGTTTTCCTGTAAGCAAAGGAGAGCTATTGGAGATTTTTAAGCCTGTGATTTAGAAAGCTTATTTTTTGTGACAGTGTGGAAGACAAATTGGAGAAGACAGAAAGGATGTGGAGAGATGAGTGGGAGGCTCTTGTAATAATCCAGGTTTTGAGGATCCCACCCTTGAAGACTGTTTGACTTCTATATACTTTTGGCTTTGTTGTTGGGGGAAGATCAACTTCTTTTTTTCTGTTTTGTTTTGAACTTTTATCAAATGGTCTTTTCTTAAGTGAAGAATAGTTGCTGTATGATATTATATAGGTTACAGGTGTACAATCTAGTGATTCACAATTTTTAAAGGTTATATTCCATTTATAGTTTTTATAGAATATTGGCTACATTCCCCATGTTGTAAAATATATCCTTGTAGCTGATTTTTTACCTAATATAATAGTTTGTACCTCTTAATCCCTTGCCCCTATTGTGCCCCACCTCACCTCCCTCTTTCCACTGGTAACCACTAGTTTGTCCTCTACATCTGCTTCGATTTTGTTATAACCACTAGTGTGCTGTATTTTTTAGATTCCACATATAGGTGATATCATACAGTATTTGTCTTTCTCCATCTGACATAGTTTACTTAGCATCATGCCCTCCAAGTCCATCCATGTTGATATAAATGGCAAAATTTCATTCTTTTTTATGTCTGAGTAATATTCCATCGTAGCTATGTATCACAGAAGATCAACTTCTTAATGTCCATCAACAGAAGTGTTGTGAAGTCTTAGGTGTTCTGTGTCACATGCTGTGACTCATTCTCTAGAGGTGAGCAAGTCTCTGGAGGCTGAGTCAGCACCCAGGGGTGATTAGATTGTGAATAAAGTCAGAGATCCTTCCTGGTTTTCTCTACAGGCTCTTCCATATATCCTGTCATTTTTAGACCAGCACTTCCACCAGTGTGTCGTTTTTCAAGGATTTGGAATTCCCCTTCAAGAATCTATTGATGCTCTGGGGAGAGGAGCACAGGATGCACAGGAAGCAGAGGGGGTGGGAGTCAGAACACCAGATTCCAGGCTCTGTCCTGGCCCTAAACTTTGGACCAACAACCCTACCTCTTTGGAGGCAGTTTTACCATCTCCCAAACATGGAGAATATAATTCTTGGTTCACCTAAGGTTGGATTGGATTATATAGTACAGATTGCATGGGCTATTGGCTTTCAGATGCGCCAGTCCTAAAAGCTCCAGACTTCTTTGGAGATGCTTCAGATACTGCCCACAGATAAGCACAGTCCGAACAGATCCCCATGAATCCATTGTATCAGTACATATTTAGCTTCTGCTGCAAATATGTCATGCATGAATTAATGACTAAACCCCTGGTGTTGTAAAAAAGAGATTCATTTGGGAATCGGGAGATGTAAAAGAGAATCCAGGATCTACGTTAAATAATGAGATCTTCAGCAAGCCTTTTATCCTCACCTGGAGCTTCTGCTTCTTTGTATTTCGCATGCTTGGTTTTTTTTTGTTTTTTTTTTTCACGGTACACGGGCCTCTCACTGTTGTGGCCTCTCCCGTTGCGGAGCACAGGCTCCGGACGCGCAGGCTCAGCGGCCATGGCTCACGGGCCCAGCCGCTCCGCGGCATGTGGCATCTTCCCGGACCAGGGCACGAACCTGCATCGGCAGGCGGATTCTCAACCACTGCACCACCAGGGAAGCCCTCATGCTTGGTTTTGAACAGATGATCTGTGTCCCTTCCAGTGGTGAGGCTATATTTCTCCATTATGTGGGGATTAGAGGAATTTAAATAAAACGGATTGTGACGATGCTTTAATGAATGCTTAGAAAACAAGACCCTGTATCACATCAGCTATGCCGACTATGATCAGATCCAGGGAGTCAGGCCTGGGACCATCAAGACAAAATGTATGCACTTTACTCTTAGGAAGGCCACCTAAGCCCTCACTCAGTGCTTACTAATTCTTAGTTTATGTACAATTCTAACATGGTTGGTGATTTGATGTTACAGTCTGCGGCAGAAAACCGGTGGCAGGGAAGGGACAGCTGGCAAACGTCATGTACTTATGAAGCAGTGTTAAGTGACAGCTTAGGACCTGCTGGAGCTGGAGCAAGAAGTCCAAGGCACTTGAAGATAGGAATTGTTGATCCTAGGGAGGAGGTTTTTTTTACACAATCTAACTACATCTATCTCCCTCTATGGCAGGAGTTAAGCTCATGTGACATCCAGAGGAATCCAAGACAGTTACAAAGTTGGCTCCCAGGCTACAGTAGATGAGCTAGTAAAGAAGCAAGAGCAAGGGATACACCAAATAATTGTTTTAAAACCCAACCTGTCAAATCCAAGGTCTGAGGGAAAAACTGTCTTCAGAAAAACATGAAGTAAAAAGTGCGTTGAGAGTCAAGAGATCCAAGATTAAGAAGATTGTTCAGGTGGTTCAATTAGACACACTAACTGATGTTCCAATAATGACCCTGGGTCATTCTGATAAAAAGAAATTATGTCCCTCTACTGAAGGAAACACGGACACACGTAATTTCCCTGGGAAGCTTTCTGACCAACAGTGAATTTGGGATGGAGGGATTGGGGATTCAATCTTTGGTTCTTAAAGGATTAAGATTCAGTTACTTGGAAATCTCCTTATCTAAATCCCTCCCAAATATCAGGCCCTCTCCTGGCTGTTCTTCTTCTTCTAGGGATACGTGGAGTCCAGGGGTGTCTTGGAGAATGTGTCCCCATGGAGCCCTGAGGGAAGCCATGCCCAGAGTGCCAGGGCATCTGAGACAGGCTTCAGTGCTGTCAAGTGCCCTATTCACCTCTATTTTGTGCTGCTTTGGGAAGATACACAGAGAGAAAGCCTGACTGAAAACCCCAGCTGCCTCGTGCCAGACAGTATCTCCTTACTTCCTCTCCCCGCCACCTCACTGCTATAGCTAGTAATTTGCAACAACTATTGTGGATCTGGTGACCTGGGTCGTGGGGTGACGGGGGCGGGCAGGAGCCTGGGCCTGGAAGCCTTCGTGAAAGGCCAAGGAAACCCTGGTTTGGATCCCTATTCCCTGTGGTTAAACTGTCCTCAGACGAGCGTCTGTAAAAGCAGAGAGGCATTCCAGACTGTGGCCGAGAGGAAGCCGGAGACCACTTCACAGAGGCAGTGCAGGGACGGGGCAGTTGGAAGACTCTTAAGGGAAAAATCTGGCTGCTCCTGCCATGTTAGCACTCAGGGCACCTGCCAATGTCAAATGTGAACAGTCTCTAAATCTGAGGTCTGCCTGCGGGCACTGTGCTCATCTGCGGGACTTACCCCTTGTTCCTCCAGACCCTTGCAAAGGGAGGAGGGAACTAAAATGTGCCAAGCACTATGCTAAGTTCTTTACTTGCATTTGTTCCCTGAGTCCTGCTGACAGCTCTATGAGGTGAGGAAGCGCTAGACCCATTTCACAGACAGTGGCACTGAAGCTCAGAATGGTTAAGCCGTTTTCCTGATGTAACCTTCCTAGTGTGACAGCTGAGGGTTTCAAATCAGATGCGCCCAATACTGCCACGCTCTCTGCTTCTTTCCCTATACAGGCTTCCTGGAGGACGTCTCTCCCAGCCATTGGAGAATAGAACTCTTCCATCCTGGACCAGCATTTCCTGGGAACTTGTTAAGAATGCAAATTTTGGGGTCCCACCCCAGACCTACTGAATACGAAACTCTGGGGAGGGTGATCCAACAGTTTGTGTTTCAGTGAAGCTGTCAGGTGATTCTGATTGCAGCCAAAGTTTCAGAGCCCCTGCTCTAAGGCCTTGCTAGTCAAAGTGTAGTCCCAGGACCAGCAGCAAGGAATCACCAGGGAGCTTGTGAGAAGTGCAGAATCTCAGGCCGCCTCCTGGATCCTGGATCTGAGTCTGCATTTCAACAGGATTCCCAGGGATTTGAGGGTACATCAAATTTGGAGAAAGGCCTGACTGTTGGTTAAAGGTACTGCTGAGTCCACACTGTGGTCCAACCAGGTTCTCCTGAAGTCCCAGGAATAGACTGTTACCACCCCAGATGGAGCAGACAAATAGGGGTGGGTGAGTAGGGCGGGGCTAGACTGTGAGTGGCGGGCCAGGTCCAGCACCTTGATGCTCTATTTACAGCAGGTTGGAGCGTCTGGAAGAGACCACACCATCTGATGACTTCTGTGAAATGCTCCCTGGAGGACAGGGATGTAAAGACTTTCTCCTTCCCTACCAAACTGACAAATACATAGTAGCTGCTGGGCTGTGTGTGCTGAGAAGGACTCTATCCGTGTCTGGGCTCAGTGGTGGTGAGTCCTGGGATCAATTAGCAATGTCTGTCATAGGTGTGGGATGGGGCAGTGGTGACACACATTGTGTAATGGTGTACGAGAGTAGAAGGGCAGGGGTTGGAGAGTTTGAGCAGATTCAGAACAACTAAGAAGTTTGGTAAATGTAATTGCAGATATGCTTTTCTCTTTACAGAGTTTGTAGGCAAATCCTTCTATATCCTTTGTTAAAAACCTAACTACCATTTTAAAAAGATTTAAATGAATCTGGTAAAAAAAAATGCAAACAGTACACAAGGTATATAAACCCTCCTCTCCTGACAATCGCTCTCAACAGTTTCTGGGATACCCTTCCAGAGATACTTTTATGTACACACACACACACACACACACACACACACACACTCACTTCACTTGATTTATTTGGAGTTTGGATCCCTCGAATCATTATTTTCCAGTGTTGCCTAGTACTTCATTATTTGGATGCACCATAATTTATTTAGCTAGTCCTTCATTAATTGACCTTTTGATTGTTTCTGATCTCTTTACTACCATGGATTACACTGCAAAGAACACCCTTGTGTACATGTATTTGTTCTCAAGTGTGATTATTTCTGTAGAATTGATGATCCAAGGGAACGTGCTAACATTGATACATTACTACTATCTAATCCTTAGACTTTTTATTTTTTAGAAAACTATTTTTTATTTCGTTATTTTAAAAAATTCATTGGTGGGCTTCCCTGGTGGTGCAGTGGTTGAGAATCCGCCTGTCGATGCAGGGAACGCGGGTTCGTGCCCCGGTCCAGGAAGGTCCCGCATGCTGCGGAGCAGCTGGGCCCATGAGCCATGGCCGCTGAGCCTGTGTGTCCGGAGCCTGTGCTCTGCAACGGGAGAGGCCACAACAGTGAGAGGCCCGCGTACCCCCCCCCAAAAAAAAAAAATATATTGGAGCATAGTTGATTTACAATGTTGTTACTTTCTGCTGTACAGAAAAGTGAATCAGTTATACATGTACATATAGCCACTCTTTTTAAGATTCTTTTCCCATATAGGCCATTACAGAGTATTAAGTAGAGTTTCCTGTGCTGTACAGTAGGTCTTTATTAGTTATCTATTTTATATATAGTAGTGTGTATATGTCAAATATCCCAATTTATCCCTCCCCCCATTTCCCCGCTGGTAACCATAAGATTGTTTTCTACATCTGTGACTCTATTTCTGTTTTGTAAATAAGTTCTTTTGTACCATTTTTTAAAATTCCACATATATGCAATATCATACGATACTTGTCCTTCTCTGTCTGACTTACTTCACTCAGTATGACTATCTTTAGGTTCATCCATGTTGCTGCAAATGTCATTATTTTGTGCTTTTTTATGGCTGAGTAATATTCAATTGTATATATGTAGCACATCTTTTTTATCCATTCCTCTGTCGATGGACATTCAGGTTCCATGTCCTGGCTATTATGAGCAGCACTGAAATGAACATTGGGGTGCATGTATCCTTTCAAACCATGGTTTTTTCCCAGATATATGTGCAGGAGTGGGATTGCTGGGTCATATGGTAGTTCTATTTTTAGTTTTTTAAGGAGCCTCCATACTGTTCTCCATAGTGGCTGTACCAGTTTACATTCCCACCAACAGTGCAAGAGGGTTCCCTTTTCTCCACACCCTCTCCAGCATTTACTGTTTCTAGAGTTTTTGATGATGGCCATTCTGACCAGTGTGTGGTGATACCTCATCGTAGTTTTGATTTGCATTTCTCTAATAATTAGTGATGTTGAGCATCTTTTCATGTGCTTTTTGGTCATCTGTATGTATTCTTTGGAGAAATGTCTATTTAGATCTTCCTCCCATTTTTGATTGGGTTGTTTGTTTTTTTGTTATTGAGCTGCATGAGCTGTTTGTATATTTTGGAAATTAATCCCTTATCAATCTCCTTGCTTGCAAATATTTTCTCCCATTCTGTGGGCTGTCTTTCTTTTTGTTTACAGTTTCCTTTGCTGTGAAAAAGGTTTTAAGTTTAATTAGATCCCATTTGTTCATTTTTGTTTTTATTTTTACTACTCTAGGAGATGGGTCAAAACAGTATGGTACTGGCACAAGAACAGAAATATAGATCAATGGAACAAGATAGAAATTCCAGAGGTAAACCCACACACCTATGGTCAACTAATCTATGACAAAGGAGGCGAGAATATACAATGAAGAAAAGACAGTCTCTTCAATAAGGGGTGCTGGGAAAACTGGACAGCTACATGTAAAAGAATGAAATTAGAACACTCTGTAACACCATACAAAAAACAAACTCAAAATGGATTGAAGACCTAAATGTAAGACCAGATACTGTAACACTTTTAGAGGAAAATATAGGCAGAACACTCCCTGACATAAATTGCAGCAAGATCTTTTTTGACCCACCTCCTAGAGTAATGAAAATAGACTTTTTAAACTCTCATCAGTTGCCCCAGCAATGTTCTTTGTAGCAAACAGATTCAGTCTGGAATCAACGGTTACTTTTAGTGTCATGTCTCTTTAGTCTCCTATTTGGAAGAGTCCTTCAGTTCTTTTTGGACCGAGGATTACAAACCAGTTATTTCATGGAACGCTCCTCAATTTGTGTTTCTCTGATGTTTTCTTGTGATAAGATTCAGGTGATGTATCTTTGGCAGAAATATCGCACAGACAATGCTGGAGTCTTTTCACTGCATCCTAGCAGGTGACACTTGATTTTTATTTGTCGCATTGCTGCTGCTGTTCACTTTGGTCACTCGATTAAGGTGATGGGTGCTTGTTCCTTCACTTTAAAGTTATTCTTTTGGTCTTATAGTTAATTAGTATTTTGTCAGGAGGAATTTTGAAACAGTGTAAAAATCTTGTTCCTCCTCAGACTTCCCATGTACTCATTTATTGATATTTCTTAGTATGTTTTACTATTTAATTCAGTAAGTTACATTCCATTACAATCATTACTTACTTTGGTGCTCAGATTGCTCTGAATTTGGCCATCGGATCTCTTTCAAACCAGCTTCTGTGTGCTTTCAAACTGTCTGCATCACTGAGCTTCCTTGCTGTCTGGCCCCTGAGATGTTCCTGTATCATCTTGTACTTTCCCCCAGTCCTGCATTCAGCCACTTCTCCAAGGAGTCCTGGTTTCTTTTAGGTCTGAATAATGTTTAGATAGACACAGACAGACAGACAGACAGACACACACACAGGAGCACACATTTACATTATAGTTATTTCTTTGTCTGTCTATACATATTGAAAATGGTGAGTTCACAGTGTTACTTACAGTTCCTACCCTGCACCACATGGTTCAGTCTGATTTTCTCCCTTTCCGTATTTTAAACTCTCTGACAATAATAACCTTAGGTGCTATTATCCTAAATATATCTACTTATTTGTTCAAGCCTCTTGTCTATAACCAGTCTCCCACCTTGACCACCACCCCTGCCTTACACAGATGTCCTCCAAATCCGTTCAGCCTTTGAACCTTGTGCTTGGCTACCCACATGGGGTTGCTCCAGCACCCTCTCTCCTCACTGGTGAAATCCCTCCTGAACTCACTCAGGCCAGCCATCCTTGTGGGGTCCTCCTTGGCCTTCTTGGGCTGTGACTCCCACTCAGGGCCACACTCCCCCTCATAGATGCCCTCATCTCATGTGGCTCCCACTCCGTGCCACTGTGGCTCTCCCCACCCCCAGTCCTGCCATGGAGGCCTACCTTGCTCTGCCCCACCTAAAAGCTTTAGGGCTGAAGTGCCCAGTATGGAAGGGAAGGGAAGGAGGAGGAAAAGGAAGATACCAACTATCTTGGGGACGTTTCTGATTCAAGGGACCTTAGAATGTTTTCCCGAAAGTGATGCATGCTGTTGGGGTCTGGTCTTGAGGAAGAGTGTGTGTGAGGGCAGCTTTCTGAGGCTGTTAGTGGGGCCGAAATCTATTCTTGAAATTCTTGTTTTGGTTGACTTGTGAAAATTTGGATCCTCTGACAAGCAGACATCAAGATGGGATTAGACATGAAAGAGATGTATTAGGGGCAATGGCTCTGAGAGGAAACAAGTGGAGGAGAGGCTGGAAGAGCTGTCGTACTCTGATGGTGACCTGACTTCATGTGAAGGAGAGAGGGAAGGAAGGAGAGGTGGGTGAAAGCATTTCAGATTACAGTGTGGTTCTATGGAAAGTTCGATAAGGCTTTAAGGCAGTGCCAAGACAGTCTCCCAGCAAAGGAGTCCCCTGTCAACCAGGAAGGGGCCTGCCTCAGCACCCTTGCTCTGTTTAATTACTGGTGAGGGGATGCTGTGGGAAAAGTGGTCCCAGCACAAACACAATGATGGATTTCAGAGCATGGCAGCTAGGCATGGGTTAATTATACTTCCTGACATCAGAGCTGTGAGAGGAGCCTTCTTGTGGCTGCCATGTGAACAGAGGGGCAAGGTATCTCTCAGGAAAAGTAAGACTGCATCATCATCTGTTACCGTACAGGAAAACCGGTGATCAGAGAGCTGCAACTGTCTCTACGAGCAGAGATACACAGAGAGAGGGGTGAGTGGAAGACTAGTGAAGAGGAGAAGCATCTCCTGCCAGGTGCCTGATGCAATTGGCTCTGCACTTTTAGACTAAGAGAAGGTGCCCGCCCATGGATGCCTTTGCCTGGAACATTGAAACTATCTGGTACAACTGGTCAGTTTCAAGGTGGCCAGACCACCCTCCCATAGGCCCACTGCACCCATCTCTCCCCACTCTTGACTCTTGGATCTTTGATCCCCTGATTTCATTCATACTTTAACTCCCCATGATAGCCTGTCCCCTCCTTCTTGGTTGGCAACTCATTCACATTCCTTTCTTGGGTTTAGCAGCCTTAGCGCCTCCACACCAGTGGGTTTTCAACTGGGCTTCTCCCTTGGGCTCAGTGGCTCCCACAGCTGTGTGTAGGAATCATTTTCTCTTTCAACTCTTCTCAGCAGGGCTCACTGACCAAGCCAGGCCACTGACCTTCACTCCTCAGTGTAACTGGCAAGTCATGGAGAGTGGGGACAGACTAGGGCATGTGGGTCCCTCAGGTAGACCTGGAAGACAGTAGGGAACTCCATACTCCTATCTCTCCTGGGTTAAATTGATCAAAATACTCTTCATCTTTTGACATTGCCCATAGCCTTCCAGTTTCACCTCTAATGTTAGGAAATAGTTTCAATCCTTACATTTGTAGAGCAACTATGCATCTTTTTAGGTTTTACAATAATGCTAAGAAGGATGTGATGGCATCTTATAGGTGGGGAAGTGAAAAACCCAGAGAGGGTTAAGTGATATGCCTAAGGTCACATAGCCAGACTCTACAGAAGTGCTGCTGAGTTAATGCTTGGTCGAACGTTCTTTCCACAACCCATTACTCTCCCATCTATTGTGTGTCCCCCACCCATAGATTCCTTCTCAACTCTCCCGAAAGGCTGCTACGTTCATTCTGATTCCCTCCCCCAGCTTCTGCAACCTTATGAAAAAACTTGCTTTACTGAATCATTGCTTTACCTACAAGATATAATTTTATTCTACTGCCTCTGATTTCATTATCTCTGTTTTGTCACTCGATCTCGCTTTTTCTAGGGGTTCCAAAGGATTTACAATGAACGATAAGAATGGAATTATAAGCACCAAAAAATAGAGAATAATTAAATGTCAGTCATGGCCGTGATAGAGTGAATGGAATTCTGTATCTCACTATTTGGGGCGCTGACTTTGATGATATTCATTAACCGTTTTTTTATTCTTATGGCTAGGAATTTGGCTGGGAATTCAGCTGTATGGATCATGCTTACCTTGCCGTCTCCCTTACCCACGTTCCTCCCCCTATAGAAGAAGATAAGCATCTTTGGGAGTGAGAATTTTTAAATGAGATTGTTTATGCATCAAGGAATAGGTATTAATACCTAAAGGGCATTCATACGGTGATTGTTTTCTGGTGATGAGAATGAGAAATGTTATTTCTCTATTAAATTATGGAGGCTACTGGATTATGCATTGCCACACTGATGTGCCAGCTCTGTTTCTTTCTACTCACAGTGATGATTGGAGTCTCGTTTTCAGACTTGATGCCTCTGTAAATTGGCCTGAATGTTTTGTGTGTACGTGGGCATTGGTGCCGAGGAAAAACAATGGTTGCTAATTAAGCGTGCTGAGTCTACTCTGAGGTCTGCATTACAGGCAGGTACAGTCACACCCTGGAGTCTGTTCTAGAATCGTGTGCTCTGCCCAAGGCCCCACCCTTAAAGGAACATGGTAAGTGCAACGAGAAAGGGTTAGATCTACAAAGTGAGCCATAGGAAGAGTAGCCAAAGAAATAGAGTTGTTTAGTATGAAGAGGCAAAGGCCAGAGCAGATGTGAGATCTGTCTTCAAATGCCCGAAGAGAATGATTCTGTCTGGGAGGCTGACACTTACTCAGTGTTGCCCTGGAACACAAAACCAGAATTTAAAGATAGATTTCTTTTACGTTTTTGCAGTGCCTAACTACTCACAATATCCTTTCAAAAATATTGTCACTAGAAAGTAATCTCCAGGTTGACACGGGTTTTACTGAAAAAAAATTTTTTTTTCATTTAGTCTCTGCAGCTCCTATGATAGTACCTGGCACATAGTAAATGCTCAATATATATTGGCTGAATAAATAAATGAATGAGTTGGCTCACGTGGGGGTTGATGTTATAATTCCATTTTGCTGATGACAAAAACTGAGGTTCAGATAAGGGTTTAATGCTGTTGGCTTTCTACAATGAATTGGGTCATCAGCTGTGGTAGAGAGTTCATCAGTTTTTGAACAGGTTAATTCACGTTTCTGCTACTACTATTTCCCTGCATCATCTAGATAGTCAAATTTAGAGGGGCTGGGCAGACCACAGAATGGTTGTCTTTCTTACTGCCAAGGTAGTAAGAACATGGTCTTCACACTTCTGCTCTCCATTCCTCACTTCTCCTCCCCTTTCTATGCCTTTTTCATCCCTCCCAGTTTACCAGAATACCTCTACCATGTAGCAACTCTCTCCTTCTTTGCCCCACCAGTTGGTACAAAAGCTATTTTGATTGACCATTAGCACTTTAGTGAGCAATAGGTCAGCACACTACTCTCAAAGTTATTTGCTTTAGCAAAACATTCATTTATACAGAAAAACTCAAAGGAATAAATCTATAATAGTTGAATTCCAGGTACCATGCACCCTGGAGTATGAACTATTCTTGGAGGGGGAAGAGATACGGGGACCTTTCTCATTGACCCTGGAATCATGGTAATCAGGCAACCTCATACTCCATTTACAAAAGCCCAGCCCTCCTTAGGGCAGCTCCACCAGAGGGTTCTCACCTTTCCAGCCCCACCTGATTCCATCATCCTTCCCCATACAATAATCCCAACCAGGCCTCCAGCTTTCTCACAAAGCTTGTAAAGACTGCCCTAGCTGGAGCGTCGATGGATGCATTTTTGATTGACAAAGAACCCAAGGAGAGCAATGATTAAAGAGAGATATTCATTAAAATGGTTAAAGGTGAGGGAAATTTGAAGGTCTCAGATAAAACAAATCTATGACACTCCCGTTTCCATTAAAGTCTGCAAAAAGCCTCGTTCCTTGAATGAATATTCTTCTATGACTTGAAGTCTTTTGTCTCTGAAGGAAAGCGCCCACCCAACACACTCACCTGGCCTTTGTTACTCATGCATAGGGCATGGGGCTCTTGTCTCAGGGAGCTCAGGAAACCACACTCCATTTCATCCCAGCCACTGGTACGGACTCCAAAGGATAAGAAACTATGGGAATTTTAAAAAGCACTGGCAACAAGGAAATAGTTTATGGGACCACTAATAAGAAAGCAAACCTTGTACAGAAACTCTGTCTGCTTTACTTTCCCCTTATCAATATTTCTCCAAAAGTCAATTTGTCACCGTACGGTCAGAAAGCTCACTCCGGCCTCCTTTAATGTTTCACGCTAGGTTTGCCCAACAAGAGTAATAAAAATAATGACAGCATTATTCCTCTTCTCTCTTTGTTTTCAGTGCTTCATTTGTAGATTTGAATAATGAATTATACTCACATTATCTGTACTCTCTTGCTCTTGACTTCCTCTGCTGGCTAAAAGTGAAGCTATTATCTGATAGTCAAAGACAGAAGAGCCTTTCCTCCTGCAGTCAGTGATCCTGTGATGTAGATACACTCTGGAGTGAAATTATCAAGAGTATAATTTCAAGCTATATAAGAGAAACTTACCAGCCAGAGTGGAAATGAATGTGGAACTTGGTGAAATATTAAATATTTCATTAGTAATCCTTTTGGAACAAAAATAAGTAGACAACAGAATTAGTTGTGAGTTGGGCATAAAAAGGCTAATTAATGTTATTGTATTCAGCTGATTGACTTCAAGGCTATTAAATCATTATTTTATTGTCTGGATCTCTGCCTCATTCAGCCTAAAGAAGCCATTTCATCAGAAGAACTGTGTTCTTTCTCTTTTAAAAAAAATTCTGCTTCTTCTAAGGAGACCCACTCATGTCCCTGAAGTTGGTTTCTTACACAGTTAAGTTTACATCATTAATAGATCTTCCAGTGGAGTTCAGAAGATGTAAAATTCACATCTGGCAACAGGAACAAATTAAAAGTGGATGTTGCCCCCACCATGGGGAGACCAGAACCTACATCTGGAAGGTCCTGCAGAGCTCATGTTGTCCATCCCTTTACACCAACAGGTGGATGCCCTGACTACTCTTCATCAACTTCTCCATCTTCACCATCATCTCCTTCTCCCTCTTGCAGAGACCTGGCTCCATATTCCATTGCACAATCCACTATCCACAAAACCAAGCAAAATAAATCTCTCTGTCATACAAGTTCATGCAAAAATATACTCGAACCTATTTTTGTTGACTGTCTCCAAATCTTCACCAATTTCACAAGTGTCATTTAGCAAGAGATAAATATGGAGAACCAAGTTTAACCTAAATATCCAAAGAGAGTTTCTCATGTCTTAGCCTGGGCCTGGGACAGAGTGGCCATTGGCTCATTTGACATCTTGAAGTCAATTGGAAAAAGGATCTCTTCCTCTGTGCCATAGCAGCCTTCCACCAAGTCTCATAGCTTGGCAAGCAAAGGGCAGGGTTAGATTTCAGCGCAACTTTTTCCTTTGACCAGGCACCCTTGAGCAATGAACAATCTGAACAACCATACACAACAGGCCCCAGGATGAACTCTTGGCAGAACTGACTCTCACCCGCAAAGTGTAAAGTAGGCAAAATCCATCTCTAGGGCTGGGTTCCATCATTGCCTTCATGTCCCTTCTTTTTTATCCTTCACTTTTGAAAATCAATAATGGTTTTTATTAGAATACAAAAACTGCTGCACATGTTCATTAAAATCTCATTTAGCATCCACTTTATTTGAGATTCAATGGGGCACCATTTTATTTTATTGTATTTATTTTGTTAAACATCTTTATTGGAGTATAATTGCATTACAATGGTGTGTTAGTTTCTGCTGTATAACAGAGTGAATCAGTTATACATATACATATGTCCCCATATCTCTTCCCTCTTGCATCTCCCTCCCACCCTCCCTAACCCACCCCTCTAGGTGGTCACAAAGCACCGAGCGGATCTCCCTGTGCTCTGCGGCTGCTTCAAAGTGAGAGAGTGGCATGGACATATATACACTACCAAACATAAAATAGATAGCTAGTGGGAAGCAGCCGCATGTCCCTTCTTTTCCTGCTTGCCTGTCCCAGGTGCTAGAACTTATTCTTCAGTCAGAGGCTAAGAAGGAAAGAAGGTGGTTCCTTTATCAGGGAACCTTGAAATCCTATTTTAATAAGGGTTCCTTAAAGAACAAGAAGTCTTTGAGATGCAAAGTAATACATTTTAAAAGTGTAATTCCAGGTACCCAAAAAGCAGTGAAGGCTTTCTGATATTTTACTGATTGATCTTTCGTTGGTCACTTGGGGGGAATCCATGGAATAGGTGAAATTTATTTCCCTTGGATTCTGGAGACCAATTGGCCAGCCTTCACTTTTTGGGTCCTATGAGCATTCTCAAAATGGCAGAAGCTAGATCATGGAGTAGGGCCAGACATGAAACTCACTGGAGATTGGGCTGTGGGTGGTCTAGCTAGAAATTTATATGGGCTGCTTTCAGTCTCTGCAGAGAATAAGGGGAATGGAGAAGCACTTTACATAAACCATTCAGACCCAACCCTTGCCAAAATGAGTAACAAGGGCCTACATAATAAAACGTATTATCTGACTCCATCAGTCTCACGTGATAATAAATCACTATTTTTTTTTACCACTCTCCCTACTTTCTTTCTTTCTTTCTTTCTTTCTTTCTTTCTTTCTTTCTTTCTTTCTTTCTTTCTTTCTTTCTTTCTTTCTTTCTTTCTCTCTTTCTTTCTTTCTTTCTTTTTCACAGAAGAAAGTGGAAAAAGAAGTAGAAAAAAAGTGAAGTTTAAAGAGATATTTCCCATGTTAGTGGGCATGGTGGCTTGAGATCAGGTGGAAAGTTTTATTTTTTATATTTTTAACATCAGTAGCTCTATTTCCTCTGGATAAAACTGGTAGAAATGAAACTGAATCTGTATTTAGGGAAGAAATTATACAACACTGGATGGATGTGTGGCCTGGTTCTGCTTTCCTAATAATGTCAGTTTCCTAAAGACAGTGATGTGGTTGGTGAAGGGATCCTTCTATGGGTCTTGTGGGTAGATGCCACAGTAGGTTGAGGTGGGAAACAGAGAAACTAGTGGGGATTTGAGTTTTCCCCAGATATGATCGATAGACCCAACTTTCAAATGCAGTGGATTTTTGCCAAGGAAAACCACATTGCTATGCTCTGAGAACCAGTGTACTAGCTGAGAGGGATGCTTTATAGCAAGCTTCCTTGGAAACCCACGTGGTCACGGACCCAGAGCTCACTGTATGAGCTCAGTGGGAAGGAACTTGGTCAGGAGACCACGGTTTCATGTCTACATGGTCATATTATCTCAGAGGGGCCACAGCTCTGTTTCATAGCCCAGCCTGTGGTCTTGCCTCTGAAGTACATGAGGGTATTTGTGGCACCAGCACTGGGTGAATGATGGAGCTTCCACAAAGCCACCACACACCTGATGAGGCAGGAAGTGCATTCATTCTACACCAATGTGCTGCACCTTTGGCCTATTCCAGGCACCCAGCACTTGTGCAGGGCATTCAAAGACAATGCAGGAATAGTCCCTGACTTTAAGGAGATCATGATCTGATGGGTGGAGCCAGAATAGAAACAGACAGTGAATGAAATGAGCTCTGAGCTTCGTGGAAGCACAGGGAATGGCCCCTATCATATTTTTGAAAGCACCAAGAAGAGTCAATCTCAGCTTGGAGGCAGCAAGGGTGGGGTTCCTTCTGAAAGGAGACCCTTGCAGTCCCCAAGCATCATTCATCTTGATGGGTCAGTTTAGACTATAAGACAACACAAAATAGAGGAGAAAGCTGAATGCAATCTTGATCTTATTCTGCTTCTCTTAGGACTCTCCATTAGCTCCACTTAAAGTACGATAAAACTACTTCAAGAAAGCAGCACCCATCCAAGTTTGTATGTGGTCTAGTAAATGCTGGGTCTGACTCTCTTAACTTCCATTTCTTCACCATTTTATTTGAAAAATTTGGAAAACTACACTCTACATTGTCCAGAGCCCTGGATGCAAATTAGGTTCTGCTAATCTGATGAACTTGTGGGAGATTTGGAATACAAGGCAGTGGCCATCTTGGCTGCCAGCAAGGAAGGCTGGACTTGTGGTGGTCACAGCAGTGATGGGTCACCACAGTGAGAGTCAGATGCAATGGGAGCAATAGAGTACTGGCTTCCTGACCCCTGGACCACAGTCAGGGTGGTGTAACTTTGAAACTGGTAGTTTAGTGGTGGTTCCTCCACCATTGGCTCCTCCAGACCTTCCAAATATTTTGTGAACAATTACTCCATGTATTAAATCTTTTCTGCCCCCAATACTTGGAGAGGTTCCTGTTTCCTGCCCTGAATCTTAACAGATACACACAACCAGCATTCTCCTTGGTCAAGAGCTATGTACCAAACCACTTGGCTTCATTCTGTCCCTTTGAGTTTATACTGGATTCCACTTTTCTGACTCTTGGCCCCCTTCTTTGACTCAAGTTCACACCTTGGGCTCATCTCTTTCTAGTCTCCCAGGCTATAGCACTTGTTGAGGGCCCATGCCATACACCAGCGGCCCATATCGCCTTGGTCCACTGTGGTAGCTGTTGTAAGGAATTCTCAGCATGGTGACAGCTTAGTGCAGAAGTAGCCCCAAGGGCGAGGAAGTTAACACCACTAGAGAGCAACCAAAGAGGTGCTGGAGTCAGTAGGCAAACGTACCCCACGCTGATCTGTCATTTTGTAAGACATCTCTAAGACTACAAGCTTCCTCTGAGCTCCTGCTGCCCCTAATGGAAACCACTTTCTGGTTTTCCTCACTTTCCTCTCTGGCACTCCACAATTCCTCATTGTGCTTCCTCCAATCACCTCTCAAAGAAACTGCTTGCACCTAAGTCTTCCTCTTGGGTTTGCTTTTGGGGGACTCCACCCTGAGATCAAGGTAAACCTGTCAGTCAATCCAGTTTCTGTCTTAGATGTTCTCACTGCATCTGCCACAGATCTGCCTGGGGCTCTCCCAGCTTTAGCCCTGACAGTCCCACAGGCCTGGTAACCGCTCAGTCCTGGGCACACCAAGATAGTTGGTCACCTTAGCACAGGTTGGCGAATGGGAACAGACCACACTCTATTTTATGGCCCATCTCAGAGAACCCTATGATTTACTGCGCAAGTAGGGATCTAGAAAAATCCTGAAAGCTCGGAACCCAAAATTTAAACGCTAAAACTCTTTTGGCCATTGGTTGGCCATTAGCGAACTGCATTAAATACCTGCATTGATTTTGGTTTCCACCTGTAAAGGACCATAGCCAAAGAGCTGGCATGGGAATGTGGCACCCGTGGTGTGCAAGCCCTGGGGTCAGCGGCTCTGCAGTGTTTCCCTCAGGGCGGGCTTGGCAACTGCTCTGCAGAACCTCATGACATGGTTGAAATTCATATCTTGCCACTTCCTTGACTTCATTTCTTTCCTAAAGATCAGCCCTCGAGGGTTGTGACCACCTATAAGGTGTCCAGCTCCATTCTAGGTGTGGTGACACACAGGTCCAAAGTCTCAGCTCCTGTTCAAGAAAAAAGTCACACCCTTCCCATCACTCCTGGGTTCAGCTAATTCAGCTCAAGTGTCTTTTGTAAGTGCCACCCCTCTTCTAGATGTAGTGGGATACATTTGGGCAAGCTGGAGGTCCATTTTGGGGGGAATGTGGACATTCATCAGATAATCACACAGGTTATGCATTAAACTTGAGGGAAGTGCTACAAGGGAAAAGTACAGGGAGTCCTGAGAATATGAAATGGGAACTGTCCCCAGCTCAAGGGTTAGGGAGGTCAGTTCCAAGGAAGCAACATGAAAGCTAGGACAAGAAAGGAGTAAACAATAGCCAGTGAGGGTCTAGGGAGAAAAGGAGAGACATGGAGAATGTTCCAGGCCCTAAGAGGCAAGTGCTTTTCAGAATGAGGACCTGAGTGAAGCATGTAGCTCATGTGTAGAAGCAAAGGGGAGTGTTGCATGAGCAGCTGCAGTGGTATGTGAGGTGGGGGCTAGACAGGCAGCCCTTGTAGATTGTTTAGGACCTTTTGCTGTATCTTTACAGCCATGGGGTAAAGGTCAGGCAACGCAGAACACTGTTCACTCTGCTGCTGATGAGGTAGCAGGAGCTCAGGGAGGCCACAGGGTGTGGACTTGACAGGATGAGGATGGGGTAGGAGGTTTACTGCCTTGAGAAACTGGTTGAAACACCATTTCAGAGATGGACCATTTCCAGTACATCCACAAGGGTGAGCATCGTGTTTCAGGAGCTGTCCCACCAATGCCCAGATGCGGCGGGAGCTGTGGAAACCTGGTCAGTCTGCAACCCTTCGACTTTCCACTTCTTGCCCTTGGATAAGTTGCTTCACCTCTCCAGGGTTCTTTCTGGTATAATATATGTATGAGTACTTTGTGAACCATGAGAGACGTCACAATACAAGGTATTGTAATTAAGTGTATAAGGTCAAAGTCAGATGGCACTTGGAGATCAAACATTTACTTCAGTCAAGAAAAATGGAGGCCCAGGAAGGGTCAACACTTGCCCAGCATCATTCTGCAAGCTAGAAGCGGAGAGAGCCCAGCAGAGGGGCAGCTCTGCTGACCTCCGGGTCTGTGTCCTGCCATCACTCCACTCCTCCAGGTAACGTAGCTGACAACCTACCTGACAACTCCACCTAGACCTCCTACTCTTGGTCTGTAATAAAATATGAAACAGAACGAAAGTTTCCAGCTTAGGTTTGAGTCCACCAAACAAACATCTAAAACCATGTAACATAATCCAACTGGTCTTCACGGCTGGCCTGCTCCTCCTTTTCTGACACATAGCCAGCACTTCTCCTAAAGCATCAGCAAACCTGATGTTCAAGAAAAAAGTCACACCCTTCCCATCACTCCTGGGTTCAGCTAATTCAGCTCAAGTGTCTTTTGTAGGTGCCACCCCTCTTCTAGATGTAGTGGGATACATTTGGGCAAGGCCCAAATCTGTTGTGGGAGGGCCTCTTTGGTCAATGAAACCAACAGATTTGCTAAATTTTAAGAAATGCAATTCATTGCCACTTGGTGCAATTACAGACTTTGTTGACAGGGGCAGGGGATCTCAGCCAGAATTTTAGGGTAGGCTGTCCATCCTTTGTATAAAGAAAAGCCACTGTGTAGAAGCAGAGGGGAGACCTTGGTTTGGATGGAGGAGTAAAGATCTTTGTATTGGAGCAATTTGGATGGCGTTGAGCTGCTGGCTGTAGTTCCTGGCTTGCTGGGGAAAGGGTGGGGTTTGAAATCTACTAAGTGTCTATATTATATGTGGGCTTCCAACTCAGAGCAGCTGGCCAGGGATTTAGAAAATAGGTACCAAAATGGGGGACTTTCCTGGCGGTCCAGTGGTTAAGACTCTGCACTTCCAATACAAGGGGTGCGGGTTCAATCCCTGCTCAGGGAAATAGGATCCCACATGCCACACGGCACCCCGAAAGAAAAATAGGTGCAAAAATTGTGTAACAAGCAATTGCAAAGACAGCCAATGTGGGTAAAATGGGAAGCAAGGGCTTTTGGATGCAATCAAACCTGTGGTCAAATCCCAACAGCATCATCTGATCACTGTGCCGGCTGGGAGAGCTGGTTCATGAAGACACTAATTGGTATATCATGGCGCAACTGGGAGAATTAAAGGTGACAAATCAGCTTGCACATAGTAGATGCTCATTAATATTCCTTCCATCTAAAATCAGAATCTGTATTTATAATCCTAAGAGTAGTTTTAGGCCAAAACTCTCTTAGACTAAATATTTTCCTTAAATGCATATTAATCCCCAACTCCACCCTTCCCCAACACACACACACACACACACACACACACACACACACACACAACTGCTTTTTCCTTATGTCGACTAAACAGCATCATAAGAGACTAACGTTGTAATCAGCAGCCTTGATTATGGAGATTTTGGTAAAAAGGTAGGAATCTTCCCAGTAAGCCTGCCACGGCCAGGCGTCCACAGGCCGGTGGCAAGTGCTGTCTGCAGGCACACGTCTTGTTTAACGTGTGTGATCAGAGAAACAGCACAGAGGGCCTCTTCCCTCTGGAGCTGTGTGCACCTAGTTCTTCAGAATCTGTCTGTTCACAAATCCAGCCATCTCTATAAAGTGCTGCATGCCTGCGTGTGTCCATGTTTACTGAATAAAGTTTTCCACAAAGCACAGTGCCTGGTTGGAATGTTGGTGCTGAAGAAAGCACATTTGAATTTCATAGGAGGCTGCCTCAAACCAGGCTGGAGCCCTGGACTAGAAAATTTATGAAGGCACACTCTGAATTAATCAGCAAATATATACTAATTCACGCTGACCTTTTTTCAAGCTGAGGCCTTTTTATCACTCACTGTGGGTTTAACATTGGCCTACCGAGTGTTATTACAAAGGACTCAATGGTTGGCCATAATTATATAATGCAAATGACATTTGCTGTTTTGTTTGAGCCTATTCCCTCAGATGTTTCCTTCTTTTATCACACTCCTCACACATCTGTGTCCCCGCAGTGGCTCTGCTAGCTCCTCCTCTCCTGGTCCCCAAGTTCCTGGTGCTGTCTGTCCCGACTGTCAGGCAGACACGGCCTGCTGTGACGATGCGGCGGGTGTGATGCCTGCCTCTGACACAGGTTATGTTGACAGCTGGTCAGAACAGGTGTACACTGATTCTACCATCAAATGGCAACACACATTTGGCTCCCTCCCAACGCACAGGCATGAAAAACCTGTTCTCCTCACATTTCTTTGGAGATTGATTGACTGTTCTTTGACACAGCACACTGTGACTGTTTGTAAGTTCCCTGGTCCTTTGCCGGCTCAGACATATTCCAGAGAAGTCTCAGAGAAGACCTCCATGTGACACCATGAATTATTCATCTGCTTCTCCTGGCTGGGGGTGAGGGAGAATGGAGTTTCTCCTCCCCTCCTCTCCACTCCAAGACCCAGAAACTGCTCCGCCATGTATCTGGGGAGTTAAGACAGCAAGGGGATGACTGCCATGACTGACTGCTGGAGAAAAAGAGCACTGCGGAGGTACATGAATATTTGAATTCTGAGATGGTTTAAAACAGGAGCAGCATTCTCCAAGACCAAGCGCATCCTGTTACAGACCCAAGTAATTAGAAAACGATGATTAAAAAAGCTGTAACAATTTAACTTAAGTTAAATTGTTCATCTCTAGGAAGTGGCAGCAGATTGGGTTTGGTCTCAGTAAAAAAATAATAAAATAAATAAATAATAAAATAAAATAAAATCATATGATAAAACGTCTTGGTTAAATTTTTTAAAAAGTTCCCATTGAAGAAGGCAGTGTTGTGACCAACTGAATGCTCCGACAATTCCATGAGTGGGTGACATCTGGTTGAACTCTGATAGGACAAGAAAAACCAAATCCTGTTACCAAGCAGAAAAGGGGTCGGTGAGCATGTCAAATGCACTTGTGGGTCCAGGGATGAGCAAGTCAAAAGCTGCAATGTTTGATTCTTCCATTGCTGGGAGGACACGGCTTTCCAGGAAAACCAGGCAGATGCAGGGTAGGGGACCCGCTGCTCAAAGGTTTCCCATCCCCGCTTTCCACCCTTTACCAGAGCCCTGAACCAGCAATTCCTGTCTGGACACACTTGCCCTACTGGATTTTCCCCTCTCTTTTTGCCTTGCATACTGACTCTTATTTTCATTCCTTAATTCATTCTTTAATTTCCTTCAGTAGGTGGAACAAAAGAGCTCCAAAACCAAGATGGCTGTAGCAGGGGGAGCAAATGTACAATTAAATGAGGGCTTCGTGAGACTGGATTTTTATCTCCAACCTCACAGAGTCCTGAAGCTCAAAGCAGAAATCTGTGGGCTTATTTTGGGGAATGTATGGTATCAACATCTAATGGCATTTTAGGGCTTTATGCTTAGAAACTGCCATTGTTATCCTGAATTGATGATGTTATATTAGCACTCCACCAATTCATTTTATACAAAAGTACAAATCTAATAAACTCATCTAAAAAATAACCCTAATGTATTCAACTGCTAATGCCTCAGCAGCCTAATATATCTGTATACAGCAGAATTCTAAATGCAGTGGAGAATTCTGAGATGGGTTTATGCATTGCATGCTCCTCATAAAACCTTATTTGAACATGTGATTCCAGTTTACATTTTATTAGTAAAGCTCTCATTTTTCATACAGAATGAGAAAGCAGAGAGGAGGAAAAGTACATTCCTGCAACTTCAATTCTGTGTCCAAATAACTTACAAGATGGACACAAAATGGACAAGACTATGACTGCCCTGAAGACAATTACAAAAAATACTTAATTAGGATGCAATGCCGGTTATTTTAAGCCATACAAAAGAGTTCTGTACATAATAGAGTGGCTGTTTCATGCAGCTCATATGATAAAATTCTCACCAGTCTTAAAATGACAGATGTAATATTACCTTTAATAAGTGTCTACCGATGCATGCAAATTGAATTAGATAGTGGGAGTACAAATTTTCCCGATAATTAAGATAAAAATCTCATGTCAGCTTAAACCCTTGTGTATATTAGTAACTCTGTATATTTCTTTTCTCTGTTCTCTACCAATTATTTTTTAGTGTGGCCTCTTGATTACTGAAATAGTCACGTCAGGGGGGTGAAAAACTGGCCCTCAAAATCTATTATTATAAATGGGAGCAAGTCAAATCCCTGATTACTACTCAGTGTATACTAAGTTTAAAAATACCGAGCACAGGTCTTCCCTGGTGGTGCAGTGGTTGAGAGTCCGCCTGCCGATGCAGGGGACATGGGTTCGTGCCCCGGTCCGGGAAGGTCCCACATGTCGCGGAGCCATGGCCGCTGAGCCTGCGCGTCCGGAGCCTGTGCTCCGCAACGGGAGAGGCCACAACAGAGACAGGCCCGCGTACCGCAAAAAAACCCACAAAACAACAACAACAACAAAAAAAAAAAACAAGCACAGTTCAAATAACTTGAAATAAATTCAACTGTGTATTAACTTAGTGTTTCTGGGGTCTCATGAGGTGTTACTATGCACTTAAGGCTAATATAGAGCTAATGCCATTTAGGAGAAATAAAAACATAGAATTTGGAAGTTAATAATGTCATTGATTTAGAAAACCTGAGTTTTGAACTGATTCTGCAGTGTTCTGTGTTAACATCGCAAATAAAGTAGGTGCTCAATGTAATATTCTATTTACGAAAAAATCTTAGAAGGCTAAGAGAAGGCACACACAGACATGCACACACACACATCCCTTGTGTGTGCACATGCAAAACACCATATCCACATACACACAGCTTAAAGGGTAAGTGTTCTGCATGGCATTCAGCTTCATTTTAATACCCTTCACTGCTGTGATCGCAGTCCCCCAAGGGAGCCAAATATCCTGAGCCTTATTAAAAGTGGGATTATCCAATCTAATAGTGAAGATTTGGGAACCAGCCAAGAGGAATCAGAATCATGAGGGTAAAACAAAGAGGACTTATCGGTGCCCAGACCACCGTGTTTGCCGTCCCTAAGCTTCTGCTTGGTGGCATGTGATTGACAACACCTGACAGGTGACTATCACTTGACCAAACAATGAAGGCCCTCAGATGCTGATGTCTATGGGGTTTGGCTGCCACAATGTCCATCTGTGAAAGGGAACACTGGGAGGATATATTTCCTGATGACCGGCTGCCCTGGAGAGGGCACTGTCCTCTAGTTTGAGCCTCACAACAGTCCTCTGAGGTTTTTACTATTATAAGCATTTCTGCCTTTCTATACGGAAAACTAGGCTCAACAGGGTTAAAGAGCACGCCCAAGATTAGAAGGTAAGTGGCAGGGCCAGAATCTAGATACTATCCTTTTCACTCCAAAGACAGCTCTTCAAGAAACCATGCCGATATCCAGATTTGGTTCTGCCACTTATTAGTCGTGTTCGTGGCCAAGTCGAGATCCAGCCTCAAGGGTCTGTGATATTAGAGAGCACGGCAAGTTGGTCATTGTGCGAGAGTGGTACCTACGCAGGTCCGTCAATTACTACCACAAAGAATGCGGGATTTGCCACCCTATACCAGTAATGTCCCTGATGGTTATAGGCATTTGAATTTGCAACTCTTTTACACATGGCCACCTTTCCTTCCTCTGCCCTGAAATATATTTTTGTGTCTTATGCTAATCAGACATTATTTATAACACTCTTTAATAATTTAGTACATTTTCATACTGCAGCTTTCCCCCCAAAACATCTTCATAGCTCTTACATTATTTCTCAGCCTAGTTAGGAAATTTCTTACAAAGGATATTTTTGGAACATCCCTGTGGTCAGTGAGTGCTAGTTGCTCACCCTCAGCATACATTCTCCCCTTTTTTCTTAGTAACAAAATCCTGACTTTTAACTGGACAACTATGTACTAAGACTACATTTCTCAGCCTCCTTTGCATCTCAGTGTAGCCACAGGATTAAGTTTTGTCCAATCAGATGTAAATGGTATTGTGCTGCACTTCCTTGATGTCTCCTTAGAGGGAGGGGTGGTCCTTATTTGGCCCCTTCTAATGTTGGAAGTCTTGGACATAAATTGGCTGGAGTATTTGCAATCATTTAAGACCATGAATTTTAAAATTTAAGTTGCTTCCACTTCTGGTACTGGTATCTAAGTTTAGCAGATCAATCTTTCTACCGAGAACAACTAGAAAAGCTGAAGGGTTTTGTTTGTTTTATTATTTTCTTCAAAACATCTATTTGAATGTCTTGGGAGCTATCACGGTGGTAAGGATTCAAGAGACCAAAGAGCAGGAGGGCGAGAGATGCTGTGCGCTCCATCATCAGTCAGGGGTCTAAGGAAAAAGATACTGGGGTTCCAAAGCCTTTCTGACCCTTTGCCCAACCAGACATCTCAGTCTTTCTGCTGGATTCTTCCCAAGGTCAAGGGTAGGGAACACAAGATGTCATCAGCAGAGTAATCGGGTCATGCTGAGAAAGGTCATGGGAGCCTTGATGTGCTTATTAAACTACCACCCACCACACAGAGGGCTGAAGCTCATTGAGGAATCTTATCGCCTGCAAGGTTGAGCCACTGTGTCCATGCAGGTACATATCTGTGAGATTCTTAAAAAAGGGAAGTTAAATAAGCCTCAAATTCCCTGCCTCTTTCCCCACTAAGGCATTTGTCAATTCCAGTGTGGTGGTTTAGAGGCTGAAAACAGCAGAAAGCACTGGCTGAGATACTGAGAGCTGAGAAGAGCATTTAGCAGTCTGAGAAGGCTGAGGGACATGGCCGAACATTACAGTGCAGACCCATCAAGCAGGAGGGGTCATGGCAAACACCCCAGGCCTCAGCTGCGACCCTATAATGCCTTACCCTAGAAATGGTCATGAAATAGATGAGTCCTTATAAAAATGTGGTGGCGAAATAAATTAGTATTGCAAATCAGCTCAATCTGAATTGGAATGAGACATACTACTCATTCCCTAATTGCCTGCCAGAAATAAAAGCAAGTCTTTGGAGGAAGATATCATCATTTTGGAACCTAAACTTAGTTTTCATCTACAACATCTTACTTTCAGTAAAAATTCACCAGGCATGCTAGAAGATAAGGGCAACGTGACTAAAACCAAGAGGAAATACAGCCGATAGAAACGGACCCATAAATAACATAGACATTTGAGTTAGACAAGACTTTTAAAGTAAACATGATTCATATGTTTAAAAATTATATAACAGGATAAGAAACTTCAGCAGATAACTGGAAAACATAAGGAGGTTTAAAGAGAAATTCTGGAATTTAAAAATAAAATTGAAATTAAGAACTCAGCAGAAGGTTTTAACAGCAGATTAGACCTAACTGTAAAAGTTGTGAGACAGAACATAGGTCAGGAGGACATATTCAGACTGATGTGATTGAGGAAAAAAAGAATGGAAAATATAAAAAAGAACATAACAAACATGTGGGACATGGTGAAAATGTTTAACATATATATAATTATTGTCCCAGAAAGAGAGAATGGGACAGATGTCTGAACAGATAATGTCCAAGAATCCAAGAGTAAAAGCAACATACTGAGGACAGGAGGAAAAGATGAGAGACTTCCAGAGTCTTTGATGACACTATGAACCCTTCATACTACTCCTGGTCTGCATACCTCTAGATACGTTTTCATGATAGAGAAGTAACTCCCTTCTTGATTTAGCCACTATTTTTCAGGCTCTTGTTCCGCATAAAACAAATCTTAACTGAAATATCCCTCTTTGTTTTGTTTTGCTTTTTTTATTGAGTAAAATTGGCATATAAAATTATATTAGTTTCAGGTGTACAACATAAAAATTAGATGTGTATATACTACAAAGTGTTTACCACAGTAAGTTTTTTTTTTTTTTTTTTTTTTTTGTGGTACGTGGGCCTCTCACTGTTGTGGCCTCTCCCGTTGCGGACACAGGCTCCGGACGCGCAGGCTTAGCGGCCATGGCTCATGGGCCCAGCCGCTCCGTGGCATGTGGGATCTTCCCAAACAAGGGCACGAACCCGTGTCCCCTGCATCGGCAGGCGGACTCTCAACTACTGCGCCACCAGGGAAGCCCACCACAGTAAGTTTTGTTACCATCCATCACCATACAATTGACCCCCTTCACCCATTTTGCTCACCCCCTAGCTCTCTTCTCCTTTGCTAAACTACCAGTCTGTTTTTGTATCTATGTGCATTGTTTTGTTTGTTCATTTGTTTTGTTTTTTAGATTCCACATATAAATGAAACCGTATGTTATTTGTCTTTCTCTGTCTGACTTATTTCACTTAGCATAATACCCTCAAGTTCCACCCATATTGTTTTAAATGACAAGATTACCTTCTTTTTAATGGCTGAGTAGTAATCCATAATTTCTTCATCCATTCATCTGTTGATGGACACCTAAGTTGTTTCCATATCTTGATTATTATAAATGATGCTGCAATGAACATAGGGGTGCATATAAGTTTTGGAATTAGTGTCTTTGTATTCCTCAGATAAATACCCAGAAGTGGAATAGCTGGATGATATGGAAGTTCTATTTTTAATTTTTTGAGGAACTTCCATGCTATTTTCTATAGTGGTTACACCAATTTACATTCCTACCAGTAGTGTACTAGGGTTCCTTTTTCCTCACATCCTCTCCAACACTTGTTATTCCTTGTCTTGTTTACAATAACCATTCTAACAGGTGTGAGGTGACATCTCATGGTTGTTTTGATTTGCATTTCTTTGATAATTAGTGACATTAGTATCTTTTCAAGAGCCTATTGGCCATCTGTATGTCTTCTTTGAAAAAAATGTCTATTTAGATCGTCTGCCCATTTTAAAATCAGATTGCATGGGTTTTTTGCTATTGAGTTGTCTGAGTTCCTTTCATATTTTGGATATTAATGCCTTATCAGATATATGATTTGTAAATACTTTCTCCCATTCGGTAAGTTGCCTTTTCATTTTGCCCATTGTTTTCTTTGCTGTACAGAAGCTTTACAGTTTGATGTAGTTGCACTAGTTTTTGTTTTTGTTGCCTTCACTTTTGGAGTCACATGTACAAAAATAATCACCAAGACCAAGGTAAGGAGCCTACTGCCTATGTTTTCTTCTAATGGTTTTATGGTTTCCAGTCTTAGATTCAAGACTAATCCATTTTGAGTTATATTTTCTGTATGGTTTAAGACAGTGGTCTAGTTTCGTTGTTTTTCATGTGGCTGTCCAGTTTGCCCAATGCCATTTTTTGAAGAGACTCTCTTTTCCCTATTGGATATTCTTGGCTAAAAGAGCCAAGAGTCATAATTAGTTGCTGATATAAGTGTGGGTTCATGTCTGGGCTCTTTATTCCATTCCATACATCTGTGTGTCTGTTTCTATAGCAGTACAAAACTATTTTAATTACTATAGTTTTGTAGCATAGTTTGAAATCAGAAAGTATGATACCTTCAGTTTTGTTCTTTCTCAATATTTCTTTGGCTATTCGAGGTCTTTTGTGGTTCCATACAAAGTTTAGACTTATTTGTTCTAGTTCTGTGAAAAATGACATCAGAATTTTGATAGAAATTACACTGAATCTGTAGATTGCTTTGGGTAATATGGGCATTTTAACAGTATTAATTCTTCCAATCCATAAGTATGAAATATTTTTCTATTTATTTGTGTTTTCTTAAATTTCTTTCAACAATGTCTTATAGTTTTCAGTGTATATATCTTTCATCTTCTTGGTTAAATTTATTCCTAGTCTTTTTTTTATGCATTGTAAATGGGATTGTTTCCTTAATTTATCTTTCTCATGGTTTGTTATTAGTGCATGGAAACTCAAAAGAGTTCTGTATATTGATTTTGTATCCTGCAACTTTACTGAATTATTAGTTCTAACAGTGTTTTGTGGAGTATTTAGGGTTTTCTATATATAGTACCTTGTTATCTATAAATAGTGATATTTTTACTTCTTCCTTTGAAATTTAGATGACTTCTTTTTATTTTTCTTGCCTAATTGCTGTTGCTTGGACTTCCAATACCATGTTGAATAAAAGTGCCAGGAGTGGGCATCCTTCTCTTGTTTCTGATTTTAGAGGAAAAACTATCAGTTTTTCACCATTGAGTATACTGTTAGCTGTGGGTTTGTCATATACGGCCTTTATTATGTTATGGTATATTCCTTATATACCCACTTTGTTGAGAGTTTTTAATCATAAATGGATGTTGAATTTTGTCAAATGCTTTTTCTGCATCTATTGAGAGGATTATATGATTTTTCTCCTTCATTTTACTAATGTGGTGTATCATTTTCACTGATTTGCAAATGTTTAACCATCCCTGTGTTCCGGGAGTAAATCCCACGTGATCATGGTGTTAGATTATTTTAATATATTGTTGAACTTGGTTTGCCAATATTTTTTTGAAGAGTTTTGCATTTATGTTCATCATGAACATTAGCCTGTAATTTGTGTGTGTGTGTGTGTGTGGCATCTTTGTCTGGTTTTTGTATCAGGGTAATATTGGATTTGTAGAATGAGTTTGGAAGTGTTTCCAGCTATTTTATTTTTTTAAAGCATTGAAAGTTTAGGTATTAAGTCTTCTTTGAATGTTTGGTAAAATTAACCACTGAAGCCATCTGGTGCTGCACTTTTGTTTGTTGGGAGGGTTTTTTAAAAATTATTATTACTGATTCAATCTCCTCATGAATAATTGGTTTATTCAGATTTTCTATTTCTTCATGATTCAGTCTTGGAAGGTTGTATATTCCAGGAATTTATCCATTTTTTTATAGGTTGTCCTATTGGTTGGTGTACAGTTGTTCATGGTAGTCTCTTATGATGTTTAAAATTTTTTCTGTTATCAGTTGTAACTCCTCATCTTTCATTTCTGATTTTATTTATTTGAACCCTCTCTCTTCTTTGCTTGGTGAGTCTAGCTAAAGGTTTGTCAATTTTGTTTATCTTTTCAAAGAATCAGCTCTTTGTTTCATTGACATTTTCTAATTTTTAAAGTCTCCATTTCATTTATTTCCACTCTGATCTCTATTATTTCTTTCTATTACCTCTGGGCTTTGTTTGTTATTTTCTTTTTCTGGTTTCCTTAGTGTAAAGTTATTTGAACTTTTTGTTATTTTTTTTTCTTGAGGTAAGCCTGCATTACTATGAACTTTCTTCTTAAAACTGCTTTGCTGCATCTTATAGATTTTAGAATCTTTTATTTCCATTTTCATTTATCTCAAGGTAGTTTTTGATTTTCCCTTTGAATTTTTTAAATTGACCCATTGGTTGTTCAGTAGCATGTTGTTTAATCTCAACATATTTGTGAATTTTTCAAATTTTCTTCTTGCAATTGATTTCTAGTTTCATAACTTTGTGGTCAGAAAAATGCTTGAAGTTCTCATATCAGACAAAATGGATTTTAAAATAAAGACTATTGCAAGAGACAAAGACAGACATCACGTAATGATTAAGGGATCAATCCAAGACGAAGATATAACAACTGTAAATATTTATGCATCCAACATAGGATCACCTCAATATATGAGGCAAAGGCTAACAGCCATAAAAGGGGAAATCGACAGTAAAACAATCATAGTAGGGGATTTTAAACCCCACTTTCACCAACGGACAGATCATCCAAAATGAACTTAAATAAGGAAACACAAGCTTTAAATAATACATTAAACAAGATGGACTTGACTGATATTTATAGGACATTCCATCCAAAAACAACAGAATACACTTTCTTCTCAAGTTCTCATTGCACATTCTCTAGGAAAGATCATATCTTGGGTCACAAATCAAGCCTTGGTAAATTTAAGAAAATTGAAATTGTATCAAGTATCTTTTCTAACCACAATGTTATGAGACTAGATATCAATTACAGGAAAAAATCTGTAAAAAAAATAGAAACACATGGAGGCTAAAAAAATACACTACTAAATAACCAGGAGATCACTGAAGAACTCAAAGAGGAAATAAAAAAAATACCTAGAAAAGGGCTTCCCTGGTGGCGCAGTGGTGGAGAGTCCAGCTGCAGATGCAGGGGACATGGGTTCATGCCCTGGTCTGGGAAGATCCCACATGCCACGGAGCAGCTAGTCCTGTGAGCCATGGCCGCTGAGCTCTGCAATGGGAGAGGCCACAACAGTGAGAGACCCATATACTCTGAAAAAAAAAAAAAAAAAAAAAAAAAACAAAGCCTAGAAAAAAATGAAAATAAAGAAAAACACGATGACCCTAAACCTATGGGATGCAGCAAAAGCAGTTCTAAGAGGGAAGTATATAGCAATACAATTCTACCTCAAGAAACAAGAAACATCTCAAATAAACAACCTAACCATACATTTAAAGCAATCAGATAAAGAGGAACAAAAAACCCCAAAGTTAGGAGAAGGAAAGAAATCATACAGATCAGATCAGAAATAAATGAAAAAGAAATGAGGGAAACAGTAGCAAAGATCAAAAAAACTAAAAGCTAGTTCTTTGAGATGATAAAAAAAATTGATAAACCATTAGCCAGACTCATCAAGAAAAAAAGGGAAAAGACTCAAATCAATAGAATTAGAAATGAACAACCAACACTGAAGAAATACAAAGGATCATGAGAGATTACTACAAGCAACTATATGCCAATCAAAGGGACAACCTAGAGGAAATGGATGAATTCTTAGAAAAGCACAACCTTCTGAGACTGAACCAGGAAGAAATAGAAAATATAAACAGGCCAATCACAAGCACTGAAACTGAGACTGTGATTAAAAATCTTTCAGCAAACAAAAGTCCAAGACCAGATGGCTTCACAGGTGAAATCTAACAAATATTTAGAGAAGAGCTAACACCTATCCTTCTCAAACTCTTCCAAAATATAGCAGAGGGAGGAACACTCCCAAACTCATTCTACGAGGCCACTATCACTCTGATACCAAAACCAGAAAAAGATGTCACAAAGAAAGAAAACTATGGGCCAATATCACTGATGAACATAGATGCAAACATCCTCAACAAAATACTAGCAAACAGAATCCAACAGCACATTAAAATGATTATACACCATGATCAAGTAGGGTTATCCCAGGAATGCAAGGATTCTTCAATATATGCAAATCAATCAATGTGATACACCATATTAACTAATTGAAGGATAAAAACCATATGATCATCTCAGTAGATGCAGAAAAATCTTTTGACAAAATTCAACATCCATTTATGATAAAAACCCTCCAGAAAGTAGGCATAGAGGGAATATACGTCAACATAATAAGGTCCATATATGACAAACCCAGAGTCAACATCATTCTCAATGGTGAAAAACTGAAAACATTTCCTCTAAGATCAGGAACAAGACAAGGTTGTCCACTGTCACCACTAGTATTCAACATAGTTTTGGAAGTTTTAGCCACAGCATTCAGAGAAGAAAAATATATAAAAGAGAATCAAATCAGAAAAGAAGGAATAAAGCTGCCACTGTTTGCAGATGACATGATACTCTACATAGAGAATCCTAAAGATGCTACCAGAAAACTACTAGAGCTAATCAATGAATTTGGTAAAGTAGCAGGATACAAAATTAATGCACAGAAATCTCTTGCATGCCTATACACTAATGATGAAAAATATGAAAGAGAAATTAAGGAAACACTCTCATTTACCACTGCAACAAAAATAATAAAATACCTAGGAATAAACATACCTAAGGAGACAAAAGACCTGTATGCAGGAAACTATAAGACAATGATGAAAGAAATTAAAGATGATACAAACAGATGGAGAGTTATACCATGTTCTTGCCTTGGAAGAATCAACATTGTGAAAATGACTATACTACCTAAAGCAATCTACAGATTCAATGCAATCCTTATCAAACTACCAATGGCATTTTTCACAGAACTAGATCCAAAAATTTCACAATTTGTGTGGAAACACAAAAGACCCCGAGTAACCAAAGCAATCTTGGGAAAGAAAAACGGAGCTGGAGGAATCAGACTCCCTGACTTCAGACTACACTACAAAGCTACAGTAGTCAAGAAAGTATGGTACTGGCACAGAAACAGAAATGTAGATCAATGGAACAGGATAGAAAGCCCAGAAATAATCCCATGCACCTATGGTCACCTTATTTTTGATAAAGGAGGCAAGAATATACAATGGAGAAAAGACAGCCTCTTCAATAAGTGCTGGGAAAAGTGGACAGCTCCATGTAGAAGAATGAAATTAGAACACTCGCTAACACCATACACAAAAGTAAACTCAAAATGGATTAAAGACCTAAATGTAAGGCCAGACACTATAAAACTCTTGGAAGAAAACTTAGGCAGAACACTCTATGACAAAAATCACAGCAAGATCCTTTTTGACCCACCTCCTAGAGAAATGGAAATAAAAACAAAAATAAACAAATGGGACCTGCTGAAACTTAAAAGGTTTTTCACAGCAAAGGAAACCATAAACAAGATGAAAAGACAACCCTCAGAATGGGAGAAAATATTTGCAAATGAAACAACTGACAAAGGATTAATCTCCAAAATTTACTAGCAGCACATGCAACTTCGTATCAAAAAAACAAACAACCCAATCCAAATATGGGCAGAAAACCTAAATAGACATTTCTCCAAAGAAGATATACAGATAGCCAACAAACACATGAAAGAATGCTCAACATCATAAATCATTAGAGAAATGCAAATCAAATGTACAATGAGTTATCACCTCACACCAGTCAGAATGGCCATGATCAAAAAATCTATAAACAGTAAATGCTGGAGAGGGTGTGGAGAAAAGGGAACCCTCTTGCACTGTTGGTGGGAATGTAAATTGATACAGCCACTATGGAGAACAGTATAGAAGTTCCTTAAAAAACTAAAAATAGAACTACCATATGACTCAGCAATCCTACTCCTGGGCATATTCCTGGAGAAAACCATAATCAAAAAGAGTCATGTATCCACAATGTTCATTGCAACTCTATTTACAATAGCCAGGACATGGAAGCAACCTAAGTGTCCATCAACAGATGAATGGATAAAGAAGGTGTGGCACATATATACAATAAAATATTACTCAGCCATAAGCAGAAACAAGACTGAGTTATTTGTAGTGATGTGGATGGACCTAGAGTCTGTCATACAGAGTGAAGTAAGTCAACGAGAAAAACAAATACTGTGTGCTAACACATATATATATGGAATCTAAAAATAATAATAATAATGGTTATGAAGAACCTAGGTGCAGGGCTCGAATAAAGAGATAGATGTAGAGAATGGACTTGAGGACACGGGGAGGGGGAAGGGTAAGCTGGGATGAAGTGAGAGAGTGGCATGTAGCTATATATACTGCCAAATGTAAAATAGATAGCTAGTGGGAAGCAGCTGTATAGCACCGAATTAGCTCAGTGTCTTTGTGACCACCTAGAGGGGTGGGATAGGGAAGGTGGGAGGGAGACGCAAGAGGGAGGAGATATGGGGGTATATATATATACATATAGCTGATTCACTTTGTTTTAAAGCAGAAACTAACACCATTGTAAAGCAATTATACTCCAATAAAGATGTTAAAAAAAATGCAGGTATGTGTACAAGGGATGTCTCTCCTACAGCACTGTGTGAAGTAACATCCACCAAAATTGATGTAAAATTGGACACCTTATGAATGTCCATTAATAAGGGAAGAGATAAATACATTCAGTGTAGTGATTGAATTGAAAACTATGCAGCCATGAACAAGAATGAAGTAGACCTCAATATATTGATGCAGAGAAATACCTATTACATATGGTTAAATTTGAAAGCAATTTTTGGAGTCATACGCATGGCATCATTTTAACGTTTGAAGAAAAAGAAATATGTATATAAATATATCTATCGAAGCACAGGAAACAGATGAGAAAGATACATATCAAACCTTCATCCTGTCATCAATCGTTCTAAGGAGTGGGATGAGGACTGTGGACGTATGTTATTAATGCAAATAATTTTAAAAGGTGTGGAATTATGAGAGATTTTTTTTCACATGCTTTTTAAGTACATTCTGAGGCAAAATTAGAGTTGATTTTTAATAGTAAAATTCAATATCTCCAAAAATAATTGCTTTGAGCTCCTCCCTGAGCCTCACTCTCCTCCGCCATTAGTGAAACCTGGTGGAAAAGAATGAGATGCCTTTTTCCTGGGACCAGGCTGTCTCACCAAATGACCAAAGGACAGGTAGGGTCCTGAATTCAACCAAGTAGCCAAGGACACATGTGACTCTGGGCTGGTTAGCAGTGTGGTACCATCAGAGCACCTCATCTCGTTCTTTCCTCTGACTGCACACACCCTGCCTACCTTCTGAAGCTACCAAGGCTCCCAGACAGCTCCTCATTCCCTGAACACATTCACACCCTTCATCCATTCATTCCTTCATCTGTTCACTCATCACCGACTCAGTCCCAGTGATGAGCCAGGCGTGCGTGGTGCTAGGTGTTGGTGGTGTAGTGATAGAAAGGTAGAGCCCCTGGCCTCAAGGGAAGGGGCGGGGTTGGGGCGTCATATAAGGACATAGAGGAGAGAGTCATGTAAGTACCGCTGTGTACTCACACATTTCAGATCTAAGCAGAAGATGGTCCAGCATTCACTGAGGGTCTGGAACAAGGTGGGTACTACTCTCTAGTCCCTCATTGGATACACTGACTTCTCCTCACAGCACTGTGACAGCATCCAGGGCAAGGACTCTTTCTGTGCCTTTGTCCTCTAGCACCTGTCAACACAGGCCTGGCAGCAGGTGAGGAAGTTGTTCTATGTCAGCACGTGGTGGGAGGGGAGCATCAGGCCGTTTGCCCACTTCCTGTTTTCCCAGCTCCCATGTCAGATTTGAGCATCTCAGATTTGAGCTCCCTCCCTCAGTCCTTCCAGAAAAACACTTCTCTTCCCTCCCTCCCTCCCCCTTTGTCTTTCTCTCTTTCTCCTTCTCCTTTCTTTCCTTTCTTCCTTCCTTCCTCCCTCCCTCCCTTCTTCCTTTCTTTCTTCCTTCCTTCCTTCCTTTCTTTCTTTCCTTCCTTCCTTCCTTCCTCCTTTCTTTCTTTATTCCTTCCTTCCTTCCTTTCTTTCTTTCTTTCTTTTTCTTTCTTTCTTTCTTTCTTTCTTTCTTTCTTTCTTTCTTTCTTTCTTTCTTTCTTTCTTTCTTTCTTTCTTTCTTTCTTTCTTTCTTCCCTCCTTCCTTCTTTCATTCCTCTCTTTCTATTTTTCTTTCCTCCCTCTCTCCCTCCCTCTCTCCTTCCTTCCTTCTTTCCTTCCTTCCTTCCTTCCTTCCTTCCTTCCTTCCTTCCTCCCTTCCTTCCTTCCTTCCTCCCTCCCTCCCTTCCTTCCTCTCTCTCTCTCTCTCTCTCTCTCTCCCTGCAGCTCTGTCTTCAATATTTGAGAGCTGATGGAGTCTGAGAGTTCTGATCATCTAACACTCTCTAGTGTCACAGGCGGACCCAGAGGCCGAATGTGTCCATCACTTGCTCCAGCCCTCATGTTTCACTGTGGACAAGAGCAGTGCAGGGGACCTGAGCCACAGCTGGAGTGAAGAGGGAGTACCGTGCTCTCTGCCTCTACTCAGTGCAGGGCAGTGAGGGGGCGTGACTGTGAGGGCCAGGTTCAGGGAACAGCAAATTGGGGGTCAGTTGTTCTAGAGGGAAGTTCTAATGATTTAGGGCTGAAATCATGTAACTGAAAAGAAAAAACTGTTCAAGAGGTTACTGTGAGTCCTCAGTACTTGTAAGAAAAACATTTTATTTCCTTTTCTTTAATGTGAATTTTCTCTGCAGTTTGGGGTTGTCAGGAGAGCTCCCCAACCTCAAAGCTGTGACTGGCTGAGTGGGTCCTCTCACCTCGAGGTCACCAGCCATAAGTGTCCCCAGGGGACAGTCAGAGATGTGCTTCCACTTAGCAACCTGTGGAACACAAAAATGAGGCTGGGTCAGCAGCTGGTGGACAAGGGCCTACTCCTGGGGTGGCCATGCCCTTGTGGGGTGGGAAGTGCAGACCAACTCTGCAGTGTGGATCAGGCATACTCTTCACTGGGCCTCGGTCTTCCCATTTGTAAGATGAGGGACTTGGACCGGACGATCCCAAGACCCGCTGCCCTGATAATGCAGGGCTCTGACAGGGTATGGCAGAGTGTGGGGGAAGTGGGGGAATGGGAGGGGGAGAGGAAGGAGGAGGAAGTGAGATAGGAGTCCTCATGCTCAGCTCTTGCATACCCTCCTCCTGCCCCACTGAACTGGGGCTCTAGGTTACATCTCACCACACCCGTGGCTGACCTGACTGCCCTGAGCCCAACTTTCCATCCCCTCCTGAGCCTTCCCCATGGAGAGACACTTCAGACCTCTCTTTCTCAAAGCCTCCAGTGACAGTTGGCTTATCCTGTGCCAAGGGCTACCTCTGTCCCATGGTCTCTGAATGTCCCATGGGCTCTAAGCTGAGGTCTTTGCACAATGTCACAGGGGTGTGTTCAGCACTGCCTGCCTCTTGGGGTCCTCCCTCAAACACCTTTGCTCCCTGGGTACATGGGGCCAGACATCTTCCCTGCCACCATCAGGCACTGAGACTGAGAGTGGCCTCCAGGGTCTCTGGGTCCCTCTGTTCCAGGGCACCTTGCTCCCAGCCAGTCGCTAGTCCTCTGAGCAACGTGCCTTGTAAAAGGAAGACACACCTTGGAGGTTCACAGTGTAATTTTGTTCAGGGTGGCCTATGATTTTATGTGTTGCACCAAAAAAGGAGTTAACAACCACCGAAGCCCACAGAAGAACAAGAGTGGCTTTCTTTGAAATGCTCTCAGTCCTTCTGATGAGCTCAGGGAGGAAGTCTGCATTTGTGCTGGTCTCTATGGCCTCCCTAACTCCAGCTAACGTTCTTTATTTATTATTTATTTGTTCATTTTTAAACTTTTTATTTCATATTGGAGTAGAGTTAACAATGTTGTGTTAATTTCAGGTGTACAGCAAAGTGATTCAGTTATACATATACACGTATCTATTCTTTTTCAAATTCTTTTCCCACTTAGGTTGTTACATAATACTGACCAGAGTTCCCTGTGCTATACAGTAGGTCCTTGTTGGTTATCCATTTTCAATATAGCAGTATGTACATGTCAATCCCAAACAGCTAATGTTCCTTTTTAACAAATAGACAGTGAGCTCTAGGCTCAGAACCTTCAGTGGAAAATGTTTAAATACTAATGTCTGGCTTTTGTTGTATACTTTCACAATTACCATCTCTTTTATGATAAATGAGACTGGTTTTCCATTTAATAGCAGTATACAAAGTTTAAAACTTTTAAATGGATTCACATAAGAGACAGAAAAGAAGTTGACTTGGATAAAGATTATTCCAGCTGAGGCTTGGCTGTGCCTGGAGTTTGGGAAAGCTCAATACAGAGAGGTGGGAACTCTCCAAAGGCAATAATCTCTACCCTCATGGGTTGGATCAAAAGGGCCCTCCAGGTACCCATTTTATCTTGGCCCCCATTCCTTCTCCCCAACTTTCCAGTTCCCTAACTTCTTATCCCAGTCATCAATATTTGTGTTGGTCCTCCTGCCATGCTTGGGTGGTCTCTGGTTTATCAACCCCAGCCTTCTTCATTTTGGGTCCTAGAATCAGCTGTGGAGTAAGCCTGGTGGAAAAAGACCCCATGCTATCAGCTTCAGCTCCATAGAACACCCCTCACCATCCCCACTCTCCCAGTCTCTTCACCAAGGCAGCCCACCACCCAGAAAAGAAGTTACTTTCGATGGAGTTGGCTTCCCAATGTGTATGGCAGACCCATCTAACCAACATAGCTGAGGGTCTTCACTTAGGGGTCACAGTGAGTCCGTTACCTATCTCAGAAAGTGTTTTGAAAATAATATGTAAGTGATCTATGAAGATTCTTGAATGAATGTGACAAAAATATAACTTAAAAATGCAGCAGTTGCTGATGTTCATGGTCAGATTCCTTGCATTTTCACTTGGGTCATGTCTTAGGCTCATTCTTGCCATAAGCTTAAGTTCTGATACATGTCCTCCCTCTTCTGGCACCAGTACTAGGCTTTGCCTCTTTGCTACTTTCATCAGTTCTGCTGAGAGCACCAGTTATAAACAACCTACCCCAACAGGAAGTTCACTGGGATAAATGAAAGTGCTCAGTTAATATTAGCTGAATGAATGGATAAGCTCCATGCAAGGTTTCAATCATAATTGTTGCTTGATGCTTTTGCAGAAGATGGACCTTTCCAGCAGTTATCTGGGACAGCATGGCAAGCTGACCAGACCCAGTTAGACCTTTTGGTTTTAATTTCAGTTTGATGAAATAATTCCACAAGGAAACAGTACAAATTTGAAGGTTTGAGCTTAAGGCCCCCAAAGAAATCATTTCTTTATTACATTGCAAGTTAATATTTTCTTTCCATGTACTGTTTGCCTACATAAGCAAAACTACCATTTGTACTGCTTTGCAAGAAAGAAAAAACTTTAATCACACTCAAACTCATAATCACATTCAAATTGAGTAAATTTAAATTGGAGATTCAAAGTCTACCAAACTTTCTAATTATGTGTATATATGTATTTTTCTCTCATGAAAATCTGTATATTTTCATGCTTTGCAACCTTTCTGTTCAAAAAGATATTGTGAACATCTTGCCATATGAGTAGATCCAAAACTACCACACTGATGACTCACTATTGAAATTTTAGATTGTTTCCATTTTTTCTTTTATAAAAAATCATATTGTGTTGAACATTCTTGCCCTTTACTATTGGAAAATTAGGTTCTTAGCAATTTTCAAAAATGTTCTAAATAGCACTTTATGAACAATATGCTAAGAACATACTTACACACTTATCTAAGTATTTTTTTAGTATAAATTTCTAGTAGCTGGGTTGTTGACCAAAGAAAAATATACTTTTTTAAATGACTTTGGTAACTTATCAAATTGTTTTTCAGTAATATTATAACAATTTATATATCCATGGGCAAAATATAAATGTACCTAATTCCTCACATACTCACTAGCATTGTGTATTATTTTTAAATGTTCCCAATTTGACAAGTGAAAGTGGTGTTTATTCATTGTTTCAAAATATTTCCTTGATTACTTGTGTAGTCCTTGGATTTATCAGTTATTCATTTTTCTATTTTGGTAAATAGTCTCTTTATACATTGGTCTATTTTTTTTTCTATTGGAGTAGCCACTCTCTTTATCTACCCTTTGTCTACTTCACATATTCTTAGTTTGTGGTTTGTTTTTAATTTTAACTTTTTTGCCATATTTACATAATTATTATGTAATTAAATCTTTCACTTTTATTGTTTTATGGTTTCTGTTTTTGGCGTCATATTTTAAAAGGGCTTCCCTCTCCCAGAATGATAGACATTTTTACCTGCAAGTGTCTTCATTACTTTTGTGGGTTCATATTTTACACTTATAGTTTTAAGGAAGTTAAATTTTTATAAGGTATGCATTAGGAACTTAATCATTTCTCCAAAACATTAGTTACTTTTTATGATATTAACTATTGAATAATCAATCTCTTCCTTATTATTTGAAGCACCGTTTATTATGTACTAAATTCTTATACTTGTGTTTATTTCTGGACATCGTTTTCCACTGTTTTCCTTGTCTATTTTGGTGCTGCTGCCACACTATTTTGATTACTACAGATTTGTAATATGTTTTAGAATTTGATAGAACAAGGAGTCCTCTATGATTTTTTCTCTGCATGGTTTTACTTGTTTATTCTTTCATATGCGTTACAGAAGTTCTACACACAGAGACATATACCATTAATACTGGTGTGGAATTACATTAAGTTGGTAGACTAACTTGGAGCAAACTGCCACCTTAACAATATTGACTCTTGATTGGAACTAAGGATCTGATAAGGCTATTTATTCAGGTGTTTTAAAAACCTCTTTCAGCATTACTGAGGACCATATTCTATAAAATGACTCAAAAGGCCAAAATCGTGCCAATGATCCATGGATTACCAGTGCTGAATTTACTTACAGGCCCAGATAACTTTCTTAAAATGAGTACTAGAAGTCCAGAAACTGGAAGCTACTTAAGTAGAACGCCACTTTTCTGTTCACCCTAAAAAATATAAGGACACTGATCTTGCCAAATATTTCAGGAAAGGTTATATTTCTTTTAATCTAGGGTATCAGATTTATAGAAAAATATGGTAGTATTAAATCTTCACCTTTCCCCCTCTCATCTACATTTCATCTACCCTCCAAAAAAGTCCTCTGCAGTCACATTAGACGGTGATGGAGAAGGACAAAGGTGACAGCATTCTGAATGAGAATTCTCAGTAATTCTCTGACAAGCCCCCACCGGCAGTCTGCAGTGGATGCAAGACCAGGATGTGCCATTTTGCAGTCTATAATGTCATGTAATATGTACCCGCAGCCACTAGAATGAGGAGAATTTATGATGAGAACACAGGACTCCACTGAGGAGTTCCTTGCTTTTGCAGAAGTTGCGAGTTTCTCAAATTTGAGAGAGAGGAAGAGGTAGCTGCTCTTTGAATTAAACAACACAGCTGTTCAGGGCTCTAAATGACTATTTAATTTCCGAACAGATATAGGAACCAGGCCATACCCCCAATTGAGGGCACGCAGACAAAATGGCCAAGTGTGATCCTTAATTTGTCAATAATGATTTTAGGCCATGACCCTTAATAGGACCCTGTCACTGGTGAGGTGATTTATGCCTCCTGTGATGACATCAGTACCAATAGTGCTGATAAAAGAACACTTATATTGGAGCAAACAGGATGATGAATGGAATCCGGGTCTCCTTAGTCATCTCATTACTGCCTCTCCTTCAGCACGGAGCTAATGTAGCGAGTCATCGCATGTCTGGGGAGTAGTTTGGAGGTTGAATTTAATAGTGGAAGTGCGGAAAATGTACTGTCGCCCTGGGTCAGGAGTGGCAGAGGGTGCATTTTAAGTCTGTGTGTACAAGAAGAGGCAATTGTGGCGAAAATCGCTACGCTTCTGTGCCACCCAAGACTGCACCATGCCCCTATCTCATTGGATGGCAGAGCTTTCTCTCCACATGGTTTCAAAATGTGACTCTCTAAAATCACAGCGTCTTATCTTCTGGACCATGAGGGTCTTCCCCTTGAATATGTCCATTCTTCCCTCCTCTTCCCTTCCTCCCTGCCTGTTTCCCCTCATAGATATGGCTGGTCCCTGATGCGGAGAAGAGACTTACAAAGGTGCGGAAAATGATGCAAAGATGCCCCTTTCAGACATGTGGGAGTGGGGGCTAGAAGTCAGGAGGGTGATCTCTCCTCATGGCTTCAGCCCTGGCTAGCTGTGTGATCTTGGACAAGTCACTTAGCCTCTCTGAACCTTAGTAACTCTGTTTTTGGAAAAGGGAGCATCTAGGTGTATTTCCAAGTTCTCTTCCTGCTCCAAAACATAAGCCTTTTGAAAAGTGCATGCTTTGAGAGCAAGAATGAAAACCATGAACCCAATCTTTCCCTGAAAACACCAATTCTGGGTAATATCAATGACAGAGGGACCTTGCACATAATAAGGAGGAGAATATATCCCCATGGACTATTCAAAAGATGTGTATGTCACCCATAATTTGGCCAGCCCTGAGTGCAGTGACTCTGCTGTACAGAGGGGAGTAGATGCAGTTTTATTAGTGCAATTTTATTGCCCTCACCAGCTGCACTCTTTTCTCTATAAAAGGTAATTACTTCCAATGGTAACAAGCTAATTGATTGCTAATTAAATCAATTGGCACACTAACCGCTGTCAGAAAGTGACAGATTAGGGGGTCATGTGATGGTGTGTTAGTAATGAAAAGTGGACATGGTCTGAGGGTGATTGACACATGAGATGAAAAGCGATTTGGGATCTCCGAGGTGGTCAGAGCGAGGGCAGGGAGAACATGATTGATTCAATGGTGACTGTCAGAGAGGAAATGAGAATTGAATGGAATTCAGTGTCTGCCTGAACCCTCACCACATGATGCTCCAAGTTTTTTCACATGTAAATAAGGGAGATGGAGACTTCTTGCAAATGAAATGCCAAAATAGAAAGGACAAAAAGGGAGGGGGTGACTGAAAGTGAAAGTGTGTGAGCCTTAAAGGAACAGAGTTTTGTTTTTGTTTTTGTCATTTAGCAACTTGAGACAATATAAGAAGAATAATTATTGTTCATAATTTGCCCACAAGTCTCAGCAACCTGGCTGCCTGTGTGCTTATCATCTTTGAATGCCTTTTAGAAGGTGTTTATCTGCTGTCATTATCAAAAAAGGAAAGTATTTATTGTCTGCATATGCAGTACATCATAGCCTGATGAGGACAATGAATTAGATATTAATTTTGGGTGCAGGGAAAGTGCACAGTGACTCTGTTGCAATGATAGACATATGTTTCAAAGGAAGTGATGTTGGCATTTTGAATGCCCAGTGCCTTGTCTGCAGCAGGCTCTGAGTTCTGAAGTTGCTCTGGAAGTTTCCAGCAGCCCTTATACAGAGATTAAGAAAGAAACCACCCACCATGTAGTGTGGCCTGAGGTCAGTGGAGGTTCCCTATCCTTACATCCTAAGATCTCTCCTCTGATACTTAACTGAAGTCTGAAAATCTATCACGAGCCCCTTATCACCCTGGGTTTTGAAGAGAAATGGAGAAGTGAAGATCTGGGGGTAAATCTAACTGCATTTACTGGCTGTGGGCTGCAAAGAGTCGGCCTAGCTTCTCTGAACCTGTTTCCCCATCTGTGAAATGGGTAGAATATGACTCACTCTCCAGGGCTGTGGTGAGAACTACCTAAGATATTTCATGCAGAATACTCAGTTCACAAAGCTTGCTTGAGAAATGGGAGTTAATAACATTAATCCTAGCAGTAGTTACACTATTAAGCCTCAACATAAGCCCCCAGTTCAGCCTGGTGAGGGGAAAAACCAGGTTCTGAAGGCAGAAAGTGATGGGGTGAACCGGAATTCTGAAATTTCCTCCCTTTTGGAAAATTTACCTAATTTCTGATACCTCCAGTTTTATCATTTGTAAATGGAGTGAAAATACCTATTTCAGGTTTGGGGCTATTTTGAGGATTAAATAATTTAATGCATGTGGAGTTCCTAACACAGATGCTAATAAGTGTTATTTTCTTTTCCCACACACTAAGATTTTTAAAAATAGGCAGAATTGCCCTGTATTGCGTTCTTGAAAGGCTGTTTTTTTGTGTGTATGGCAAACAGGAGCATGGCTACAGTTGAGTGCTGGAGACCTGGGAAGTCTCTGGCCCTTTATGTCCTCAATTAGTACCCGCACTGTGCATCTGTCACTCCAGTTGTGATTTGAGTATCCAAAGGACCAGATGTTGGTCCCATAACACATCAACCTATCCCAGGATTTCCATGTGTCCTCACCCAGCCAGGGCCTCCCAATTCCATCTTGTTCCAATAGTGATCTGCAGAAGCCAGCAAAGGCTTCACAGCTTTGCTGGTGATGCAGACTTCCCACACATGAGTATGCTGAGAAGCAAAGAGAGAGATGTGCAGTATGTTTCCTTCTGCAAGGGGCAATCTCTCTCACACCCACAGCACACCTGCAGTAATCTTTTTGAGGCCAATGATGGCTCAGCAGCAGAGCTGTCTCTGATTATTCTGAACAATTAGCTGAAACAGAACAATGTGCCCACATCCCTCAGGAGCATGTGAATTTACATGTCCATACTCAGGCTCATCCCGCTCTGGTTCTGCTCAGAGGAACCCTGCTCCTTCGCAAAGGAGAATAATCTCATAACAGAGTCTCTGTCAGTCTACAGGGACTGCTCATGATGCTTAGAACTTTTCTGAATGACTCAAGGACTTGAAGGTTGAAAATACAAATTCCCATATTTCTCATGAGAACTTGGCCCACTGGTTTCCAACATATGCTGTACATAGGAATCACCTGGGTAGCTTCAGCAATACAGAGGTCTGGGATCTGCCCCTGAGATTCTAAATGAGGTGTCTGGGGTGCAGCATGGGCAGTGGGATTTTTAAAGCCCCTAGGTGATTTACGACAGCCAAGTTGAGAACGATGACTTGGTTATGACTTGGTTAGACAAGGCAAACGCACCTGGGTAGAGCAGGGGGATGCCTAGGGAGGGATTTTCTGCCACACAAAAGTGCTTTCAATCTGCTCCTGGGTCTCTGAAATCCTGACATCTGGGATCACCATCTATTGCATCATGGTGCACGGGTTAGGCTGCAGGTCATCCTATGAGAGGGAGGTGGGTTGTTTATAACGGGTACACTATGGACCTTTCTGGAGAGCATGCTTCATGACATGAGGAGCGAGCTAAGGCCACTGGGTTGCTTCAGGGAGAAATAGTTGTGGAGAGAGGTGCAGGGGAGCCTCCTTATTATGCTGAGTTCCAGGCCTTGCTGCCAGGCCATGCGCCAGTATTTGGGGTTGTGAGACTATTCCCATCCCCTTTCTCTTTTATTCCTGAAGTCACAATGTTCCACAGATACCATGGACAGAGCACACCTTTTCCTCATGGATCCCTCCACCTTGGGGTGTGCAAGCCCCAGGGGGAATGGTCATTTGGTGAACCCTCAGACCATCAGAATCTTGAGTGGCTTCCGTATCAGTAATTGAGGATTGTGGTAACTTTTGCAGGTGACTTATCAGGTTTACAAAAGCAAGACAGGGTTTAACAAATGGTCACTTCAAGTCATTGTCTCAGAAAAATGTAAGGAAGCTCTGCGGTTTGAGCTCATCTCTCACCTCAACGGAAGGAGGCAATGCAACAGCAGGGAGTGGATGAGCTTTTCCCAGGCCACCCAGTGTGGGTCACTGAGGAAAGTTACCATCATTTTACACTGTCTGCTGGAGTGTCTGCAGGACCTACCCTGTCACCCAGACTTCCAGACCTGCCTTTCCAGACCTAATTACACTTCTTGGCAGATGGAGCAGGCTCAGGAATGAGAGGCTGTGTGGTATAGTGGTTAAAGGCACAGACTCTGGAGTCACTTTGCTGGGCCCCAAAGCCTGGCTCTCACACTATCTAGCTGAGTGACTGTGGACAAGTTATTTAAACTGTCTGTGCCTAATTTTTCATCTGTAAAGGGAGGATAGTTACATTTATATACCCCATAGGGTTGTTGTGAGGATTAAATAAGCTAATATATTTAAGACTGTAAGCTATGATTATAAGAGCATAAAAAGCACTTAGTTACTTCACTTTGCTATTGAAGAGTCTGGGTTGGACAACTGCCAGTGAAGATTATAGCTTTTCTGTTTAATTATTTGCTATTTAATTCAAGGAAGCAATCAATTCCAGCCTGGACCACATGGAAAAGGAATAATACAAAGGCAAAGATAGATAGACTGGCTTGACAATAGAAGACTATAATAAGCCCCCAAGCAATCTTCTAGATGCGTTTGACTAAAGGGCTCATCAGTTGCTATAATGATGAAGATAATTATTGCAGTGATACTCCAGGCATTGTGCTACATGCTCTGTTTAACCCTCTTAACACTCTACAAGGTTAGTGTTGTCAGACTGATACAAGAAAGAGGCTCAGAGAGATTAACTAATTTGTCCCAAATTACATGGTTAAAAAGTGATAGAAGTGGGATTCAATTTCAGGTCTGTGTGACTTGATAGTCTGGACTATTAGAGTAAAAATTGATAGTACCATCAGAACCCAGCCGAATATTATTTATAGTTTCTCACATATCATTATGCTTGTCATAGTCTTACAACCAGTTGTATCAGTTAGGGTTCAGAGAAACAGAAACAGTGGGAGACACATATGAAAATATTTATTACGAGGAATTGGCTTACATGCTTGTGAAGGCTGGAAAGGCAAGTCTGAAGTCCAAAGGGCAGGTCATCGAGAAGGGCAAGCTGGAATTCTCAGGCAAAAGCTGAAGCTGCTATCCACAGGTAGGATTTCTTGTTCTTTAGGAAAACCTCAGTTCTGCTCTTAAGGTCTTTCAGCTGATTGAATCAGGCTCACCCAGTTTGTCTAGGATAATCTCTCTTACTTGATGTCAACTGATAATGGACTTTAATCACATCTACCAAATATCTTCACAGCAATACCTAGATTAATGTTTGATTGAATAACTGAGGACTACAGCCTAGACAATTGACACATAAAATTGATCATCACAGTCTACCCCTTGTTAACTTAGCATCCATACATAGCTGTTTTAAAAAAAAAATTATTGGAGTAGAGTTGATTTACAAGGTTGTGTTAGTTTCAGGTGTACTGTAAAGTGATTCAGTTATACATATACATATATTCATTCTTTTTTAGATTCTTTACCCATATAGATTATTACAGAATATTGAGTAGAGTTCCCTGTGCTATATGGTCCTTGTTAGTTATCTAGTTTATATACAGTAGTGTGTGTAAAACAGAAACAGACTCACAGATTTCGAAAACATACTTAATCTCCTTAAACGGACTTACTCTCCAAATAAAGACAGTAGCACAGTTATATACTTACCCCTAAAATACTACAACTATTCTGCATACAACCAAAAAATGCTAACTTTTTCCCCAGAAGAGCATGCAAAGTCCTTGAATGATATGTACTCTTCTCCTTTGATATTTTATCATTTAAATACTGTTATATAAAGCTAACTATTATTAGTAATTTTATATGATAAGGGGATAAGAAATGTAGAAAACAAATTTTTTTATTAGAATATATAGAAACATATTCATAACAAAATAAGGAATAAATGCTTGTAACTATCAAAGTCCTGGTTTCTGCAACTGGTTATGTATTGTAGATGGTATTTATAATTATGTTCTTTTTCTGTGGATACAGAGGCACAAGGAGGTCAAAGTGATCAGGTGACAGTCTCAACTTCCAGTTCAAGGAAATTATTTTGTGTCCCCTGGTGAAAGCATTCCTTCCCTTTGGAACTAAAGCCTTTAGACCAGCAGAGCCTAAGATCATAGGCATGGGAAGCATAAGTTTTGCTAGTGGATCTCTCTCATTTCCACCTCTTAAATCCTGGACCCAGGAATACAGGTTATGGGAGAAGCAGCAGAATATATTTAATACTGATTTAGAACATATACAGCCTCCTACAGGATATTACCCTGCACCACTTGTATTGCCACCTAGTTGGCACTGTAACTAGGTCTTCAGAAGGTCATTCCTCGCTTCTATCAAGCCAGCTGTTCAGGATGATGGGGAACACATTAAAACTAGAAAATTCTATTAGCATGGGCCTGTTGTCACATTTGATTTTTTTGAAAAGTGACTTCTTTTATCAAATCAATATTGTCTGGAATACCACCATGATGGTGGATAAGGCATCATGTCAGTCCATGGAGGGTATATTTGGAAGAAGTACTGCATGCAAGGAAGGCAAATATATATCCAGGGCAAATATAGTTAGAACAAAGTGCTGTCTCTTCTGTGATGGAGACAGTCTGATGTAATCAACCTGCCTCCAGATAGTTGGATGATTACTCTGGGAATTGTGTCGTATTTGGTGCTGAGTGTTGGTCTTTGCTGCTAGCAGAAGATAGAGCACTCAGAAGTGGCTGTATCCAGATTGTCCTTGATGAATGGAAGTCCACGTTACTGAGCCTCTACATAACTTCCATCCCTTCCACCATGTCCACTTTGTGGCCATTGGGCAATGACAGGAATGGCTGAGGAGCGAGACTGACTGTTATCCACAGAATGGGTCATTCTATCCACTAATTATGAAAATCTTCCTTCACCAAGGTCACATGTCAGTGAACATTCACGTGGGACAGAGATGTTTTGTTCTTTGTCCATTCAGAGAAGCCTATGCACATGTCTCTTCCTCAGACATGCTTGTCATCAATTTTCTAATCATATTCCTTCCAAGTCCCTGACCATCCATCCATGCTACTGGCTGCAGCCCATAAGTCAGCATGGACTTGTACCTCTGGCCATCTCTCCTTCCTATGAACAATCATGTGTACTACTCAAGGTTCTACCTGCCTTCTCACTGTCTTTCAGAGAAATTCCAGAAAGGGGCTGCAGTGCCGCACAGTCCATTTTCAGGCAATGCCTGAGGAAAAGGTAGAACCATCTGTTAACTAAGCCAGAGTTTTCTTTTCCTCGGTCAGCTGGTCATAGGAAATGCTCCATGAGGCCATGGATGCGGGCTGGGGTACAGAAGGTAGCAGGGGTCATAGTCATTTGCATTCAGGACATTTCTTCATGGAACTTATGTTTGCCTTTCAGACCAGCTTGAGTCCAATCTCACATATACCACTTCCATTTGGTAATAAGGTGCTCCTGTGCTTGGCTAACTTAGGGTTTGGTGGGTTAGTTCATGATGGGCAGCTCAGCTCACATGGTAATTTGATGGTGCATGATTAAGTAACTCTTCACTCTCTCTTAAATCCCAGGAGCAAGTTAAAAGCTGTTTCTCAAAAGGAGAGTAGTAATCCATGGAGGGGGGATGGACTTTACTACAAAATCCTGAAATTTTGTGCTGTGATTCACCTATGGGGATTGGCCAAAAGTTCCAAACAGCAGTTGCATTTGACAGGGATGCTTCAAGCACTGTAAGATCTGCTGGATCAAGTGCCAGAGGAGTTTGCACAGTGGGCTTCTTTTGTTCCAGACTCTACTCAAAGTTAGTGACTTTTGAGGTTACTCAGTAAGTGGGCTGGAGTAGCACACCCAAATGAGGCATGTGTTGTCTCAAAAATCTAAAGAGACCCACTGGCATAGTGCCTCTTTTTTGGTTGTAGCAGAGGCCAGATACAACGACTTATCCTTCACCTTAGAAAGGATGTCTTGCCATGCCCCGCACACACACCTTGACCCCGAGAAGCTTCACTGAGGTGAATTTTTGTCATATTTACTTCCTACCCTCTGACATGCAAATGTCTTAACAATATGTATAGAGTAGTTGCTACTGCCTGCTCCGCATAATATCTCAATGTAATGAACCAGCATGATGTCTTGTGAATGTGAAAGGTGATCAAGGTCCCTGTGGACTATATAATGACATAGAACTGGAGAGCTGATAGACCACTGAGACAGAACAGTGAGGGTGTATTGCTGGCCTTGCCAGCTGAAAGCAAACTACTTTTGGCTATCTTTGCTAACAGGTCTCAAAAAAAAAAAAGTATTTGCCAGATCAATAGCTCCATACCAAGTACCAGGGGATGTGTTAATTTGCTCAAGCATGAAACTACATCTGGAACAGCAGTTGTAATTGGAATAACCATCTGATTAAATTTATGATAATCCACTGTCATTCTCCAAGATCCATCTGTTTTCTGCACGGGCCAAATAGGAGAGATGAATGGGAATGTGGTGGAAATCAACACCCCTGCACCTTTCAAGTCATGAGTGGTGACAGTAACTTCTGTAATTCCTCCAGGAATGCAGTATTGCTTTTTCTTTACTATTTTCGTAGGTAGAGATAATTCTGGTGGCTTCCACTTGGCCTTTCCTTCTATGATAGCCCTCACTCCACAGGCCATGGAACCAATCTGAAGATTTTGCCAGTTAGTTCTGAGATTCTGAATATCCATATTCCTGAAGGATATTTCAGGTCTGGGGAAATAAGCACAGGATGGATTCAGAGACCTACAAGGACCCACTCTGATGGACCTGAGATAAATCTCTGTTGGTCACCTGACCTTTATAAGGCCCTACTCTGGTGGGCCACAGTGATGTTTTGAGTCTCCAGGAATTAGTGTCAGTTCAGAGCCAGTGTCCAAGTAGTCCCTAAAAAGGTCTGATTATTTCCCTTTCCCCAGTGCACATTCTCCATAGTATATGGCCATAGGTCCCTCTGAAGTAGGGAGAAAGGTTAATAACATACATTTTTCGCACTGTATTGGGGTTTTTCCTCAAGGGGACCCCATCTCCCCTTCATTCAAGGGATCCTGGGTCTGTAAATTGACTAAAGTCTTAAAATTGATTGACGTGCTATAAATCTCCATTTTGATGATTCAAGTTAGAGTTCTGTTTACCTGAACTCTTCTGCCTATACCAATCAAATAAAAAATTCATAGACTGCCTACCTATTTCTTTTCTAGGGATACTAAGATCAACTAGCCAATACCATGTGTCTTTGTAAGTCAGACTGGTCTGATTACTACTTTGACCTTATTATCTATTACGGTAACCATACTCACCATGCCTTTGGTAATTAAGTGCTGCCACTTGGTCCCTACCACTTGAGATCCAGTGATCCACATTGCATTTAAGGACCCTAGTTCAATGGCAACAATTCTCACTATAATATCTGACTTACGAAGAAGAGCAAGCACACACCTCTTCAGGAATGCTAGGGAAAGGGGTAAGGTAGGAGGAATTGGGAGATTGGGATTGACACATATACACTATTGATACTATGTATAAAATAGACAACTGATGGGAGCATACTGTATAGTACAGGGGACTCTACTTAATGTACTGTGGTGTCCTAAATGAGAGGGAAATCCACAAGGGAGGGAATATATGTATATGTATGGCTGATTCATTTTGCTGTGCAGTAGAAGTTAACATAACATTGTTAAGCAACTATACTCCAGTAAAAATTAATTAATAATTAAAAAACTGGGAGAAGAAAAAAAGGATGCTGGGGATCCCCTCATAAATTTATTTCTCACAGCCAAGGTAAGAGTGTGTCAAAAGCTGGACCCTTCCACAGTGGGTGAGTTAGTCTTACATGATAAATCCACTCTACCATTCCAATCTCTCTAAACCTTTTTAAAAAATGTTATATTGGAGTATAGTTGATTCACAATGTTGTTAGTTTCAGGTGTACAGCAAAGTGATTTAGTTATACATATACATGTATCTATTCTTTTTCAAGTCCCTAAGCCTTTGTGTATCTTCCTTCGTAATACACTAAGACTGTTCTGGTACTTCAATTCATTTAATGTAAACCATCTTTGGTTCCATGTTTTGGCCAATCAAACATATTTTTAGAGCCCTTTCTAACCCTTCAAGCTAAAACATATATGAATACCCAGCACTCCTGACTTAAAGAGCCACCATGATGATAATAACTAACAGTCAAATAAAAATATTTCAAGTTTCTGTAACGTTTATTATTAGAGCCAACATCCTCCCAAAATTATTGTGCATTTTGAGGGACTTAATGTTTTGCTCTGTCTTTCCTTTCTTCTTGAACACTCAAACATCTTTCCTTCTATGGCTTTTTTTTTTTTTTCATCTCTACCCTAAGTCAACCTAAATGTGGAACATAACTCCTGTCATTGCTTCCTCCTGAATATTTTTTGCCTAATGAAGTTGTGTGCAATAGGCTTAGGGGAATATAGGAAGGTTATTTCACAGCTCAAAATTGAACCTCCAGTTTGTTGTAGAAAGTCCTCAACCTTTCCTACCCCTGGGACCTGTTTCCTGGAGTTTCTTCATCTCATGTCCCAGGTGTTTCCCATGGTGGCAGGCCTTCTCTGCACTATCTCTTCTTGTACCTCTTGACTTCTCCCTTTTGTTTCTAGGTACACTTACCACCCTTCTCACAGGCTGCCCAGGTATCTTCAGATGTTCTTATTTCATAGTGCATGCCAGTTTTTATGTTTGTTTGCTTCCTTTCTCTGCTTCCTGACCAAATTTTCCCCAGTGAGGAATTTTGTCCAAAGCTTTTAATATTCTATCTATATAGTTTTCCCAACCCTATATAAAATTTAGTTCTCTATGAAGGTCTTTTCACATCTATTATTTTATTTGTTCTTCACAATGACCTTTTCAGGCTGATAGAGCAGGTAAATTATCAGCAGTTTACAGATGAAAAAGCTGAGACTGGGAGAGGTAATGTGAGCAGTGTCTGATTACCTGGCAAATGAACAACCCAAGAAATGAACTCAGAGCTGATAAAGAACCTTTGACATCATTGTATCCCACCTCTCGTTAGTTATGGGAATCTGTACAGAATCTCTGAAAGTTTCAAGGATGTTTGTCTGGTGTTAATAGGGGAAAACTAAAACTGAATCATTTAGTCAATTTACTCATTGCAGACTCCAGTGAATCATTGTTTGATGATCATCTTCCCTGGCAGCTGGGGCTTCCCTAAGTAGTTCCTTTGTCACGCTTAGAAGGGGACTACAATTCAATCCTCCCACCTTTGTGAAGTGAGTGTAAAGAAGGAGCCTTCTTTTGAACTGAATTGGAGGGTCTTCCTTGGCTATTCAGATAGGTGAAAGCAGAGAGAGCCAGCCCTAACTCTGGCTGGTATCCTGCAAGCCCTTAAATCTGACCAGCTTTTGCAGATTTGATCATACATTCACCTGGTTTTCAGTTTAAGTTATATTTGCCTGTTTGCCTCACCCACCCCACCCACAAAGCTGGTTGATTCTCTACAATATTGGATATTGGCTTGTCTGTGTCTGGGGCTAGAGTTAGCCAGAAGGTAAGGTAGCACTGCCTTCTCTAGGGTCAAATTGAGAAAGATGCTAAGAGCTTTTCTTGGAGGACACATTACTCTGGAGAATAGAGGCTGTGGGACAGGCAGAGCCATGGTCAGGAGATTATGACATCTCCAGGGAAGGTGGAATGCTTGCAGCCTAAATACAAGGAGTCAGAAAAGGAGCTGCAGGTTGGTGGTCTAATGAGTGCATTGTGCCAGGGTGAGGAATTATGCATAAATTCCTCCACAGATGGGAGCTGCAGTAGGCATCCTTTTAGTTTAGTGCCCAAACATGCCATGGTGTGGGGAAGGGCAAGGTAAAAAAAAACTAACTGTTCTGGACTCTTTGATTTGCCAGTATGACTCCCCTTCTGCTTAATCTCCTAGGGCGAGGTCCAGTATTCTTCCAGGTCACAGCTTGTGAGGTTCAGTATTCTTCCAGGTCACAGGTCTTGTGATAATGCCCAACGCCCTTGTCTCTTGGACCCTCCTGCTCTCTTGGGCTCTCTTGGAGCCTACTGTTCCTATGGCCTCCACTGAAAACAGAGAAGAATCAGACACTGTTTAGTACAACCATAAGCAACTAGTAAGTCCTTGACTTATTTACTTACTTATTTACTTGCTTACTTAATTACACACACCTTTGATTTTTAGGAAAAACAAGGTAGAAGAATGAATCCAACGATCCTTTTCTTTCTTGCTTTTAAGTTTCATGTGGTCTTAAAAACAAAATCCTCAAACTTGCTAGAGCATCTTTTAGCAAACCCAAGGCCATAGATCCTTTCTGGGCCACCTTCACCCATTTCCTTGGCATGTACTTTCTGGTCCGCTGTCTTGCATGGCTGCATTTTCTCAGGCATGCAAGAATGCTATGTGTTCTTTAATTTTTTTTTTTCATGTTTCTTGACCTAAGCTGAGTCTTTTAACTTCAGGGAGAGCAGCCAAGTGTCAAATTTGGCCTTTCCCAAGTGTTGCTTACAGAAGGCCCAGCAATCCCCTGAGGTGATTGGCAATGCTGTTTTTGGGCCAAATGAAGAAGGCAGCTGCAGATGGTGCTATGGGGAGATAGTGCGCATAAGGCTCCTCTCGCCAATCCTGGATGTGCATGTCCAGCCAGGCCACCAGAGTCCTGGCTCCTAGTCAAGATCCCAACCTTCTCCCATGAAGGTCATGTGGGATTGCATCCAGATACCTTAGGAGACTGTCTGGCAGCCTGTTCCCCCAGCATGAGATGCCTCCCTTCCCTGGTCTTAGAGCCAGCCTGAACCTGAGGGAAGAATGCTTGACAGAATTAAGGTCTCAGGGTCTGTCTGAATCTCACAGCCTTCAGGAGAAACCTGCCTTTCTTAAGCTTTTTAGGTGAAGAAGTCCAGCTTCTGATACTAACTCTGCAGACCTTGAGTCTTTAGCTTTACTCTCTGAAACTCAGTTTCACAACAATCCCCTGGGGGACATATTTGTGGTTTGAATCTTTTCAGCATCCATTACCCACTTCTTCTGGGAGTAATGCCTCAATGTTCCTTTGTCCATTTCTAGCTCAGTCCATGTAGATCTGTTGAGAATCTTGACCCCAGGTAAAGAGAACATCACCCATAATGGACCAGCCAGTACTTTGCATTCCTCTAGCCACAGGGATTGGTTCAGGGATGAGCACATGACTCAGGTCTAACCAATCAGTGTAATTCCATTGCAGTGACCACAGTTATTTCAGTATTGAATAAATGACTCAAATTGTTCCAATTAGAGTGAGTCCTACAATTTACAATGTAGCAACTGGGGAAAATGCTCAGTTTTCAGCTGGACTTGAACCTGGGGAGAAGTAGGACTAGAGTTGTTGGCACCATTTGCTGCTAAGTGGTGCCTAAGAATAAAACCAATATGGTGAGTGGAGTCAAGAGAATAACTGGGTCCTGATGACATCATTTTATTTCTGGTATCAAACAGTCTGAAATTATTAATACTCTTGGATTTTCTTTCATGTTATCAATACATAAGACAGAAACATTTTTCAAATTTAAGCAGTTTGATTCTGATTTAAAGAGTCCTAATATACTCTCTGTGTCACTCCCAACTGTAAACTTGATGTATTCAGCCTCATTTGAGGCTAGATAATAAATTTTCTCTTTGTGACTCAGGCCAAGACTTTGGTAGCTGAGTCTAGCCAAGAGAGTGAAATTGCTAGGTCCAAGGGTATGCAAAAGTTCACTTTTAGTAGTTATTGTAAAAGAGTGCCTATTCAAGTGTTTTGCCTTTTTTTAAATTGGGTTGTCTGTATTTTATAATTAATTCATAGGAGTTCTTTGTTTATTATGGTTATCAGTTCTTTGTCAGATAAGTGTAAATTTCTTCTCTGTGGCTTCCCTTTCACAGCCTTAATGATGACTTTTGATGAACAAAAGTTCTTAATTTTAACAAAGTCCAATTTATCAGTGTTTTCCTTTATATGTACTGTTTACAATATCTTTGCTTATCCCAACCAAAGCTATGAAGACATTCTCCTATATTATCTTCTAGAGAATTTATTGTTTTTACTTTACACAAGTAGGTTTACAATCCATCTGGAATTGATTTTTGCAAATGGGATGTGATGTAGAGGTGAAGCTCAATTTTTTTTTCCCATAGGGATAACCAATTGACCAGGAATCAGTTATTGAAAACGTTACTCTTTCTTTGCTTCATTTCAGTGACACATATTATATTATATATGTGAGCCTGATACTGATTTTCTATTCTGTTCCATTGGTTTATTTGTCTGTACTTGTATCAGTTGCACACTGTTTTAATTGCTGTTCCTGTCTAAAAGTCTTGATATCTGGTATTATCAGACCTCTAACTCTGTTCAGTTTTTTTAATTTTTAAACTGCCTTGTTAATACTGACCCTTTCCTTTTCCTTATAAATTTTAAAATAATTTTCTCAAGGCCAACAAAAACTTGCTGGAAATTTTATTCAGATTGCCTTGAATTGAGACATCAATGTGGAAAGACTTGACATCTGCAAAATATTAACTTTCCAATCTATAAGCATAGTATATCCTTCCATTAATCTAGGTCTTCTTTAATTTCTCTCTGTACTGTCATGTAAGTTTTGTGTAGAGTTCTTGTACAAGCTTAGTTAAATTTATTCCTAAGTATTTGATGGTTTTGATGTTATTTTAAATGGTTTTACTTTTAAATTTTATTTTCTAATTATTTCTGCTAGTATAGAGTAATATAATTAATTTTTATTGATTCTATATCTAAAAATATTCCTAAATTCATTTATGAATTCTAATAATTTATATGTATATGATTTGGGGTTTTCTATGCACACAATTGTACCATCTACAAATATAGTCAGTTTTATTTCTTTCTCTCTAATATTTACTTATTTATTTTTCTTAACCTATTAAACTAGTAAGGACCCTCAGCACAATGTTGAATATAAGTGGTGATAGCAGACATCCTTAACCTCAGTCCTGTTCTCGGAGAGAAAGTTCATTATTTTAACACTTATGTAAGATGTTTGTAAGATATTTGTATGTACTCTAGTACAAGGCACCCTAATCCCTGTGCCATGGACCAGTACCAGTACATGGCCTGTTAGGAACCAGGCCACACCGCAGGAGGTGAGTGGTGGGTGAGCGAGCAAAACTTCCTCTGTATTTACAGCTGTTCCCCGTCACTCACATTACCACCTGAGCTCTGCCTCCTGTCAGATCAGCGGCAGTCTTAGATTCTCACAGGGGTGCGAGCCCTACTGTGAACTGCACGTGAGAGGGATCTAGGTTGCGCGCTCCTTATGAGACTCTAATGCCTGAGGAACTGAGGTGGACCTGAGGTGGTGATGCTAGCACTGGGGAGCGACTGTAAATACAGGTTATCATTAGCAGAGAGGTGTGACTGCACAGAGACCATAATAAATCAATTGGAAACAAGCTCAGGGCCCCCAGTCATTCTGCATTATGGAGGGTTGTATAATTAGTTCATTATATATTACAATGTAATAATAATAGAAATAAAGTGCATAATAAATGTAATGCACTTGAATCATCCTGAAACCATCCCCCTCCTCAATGGGTCCATGGAAAAATTGTTGCCCACGAAACTTGTCCCTGGTGCCAAAAATGTGGGGGACCACTGCACTAGTAGATTAATGAAGTTCCCTTCTATTCTTTCCTTGCTAGAGGTTTTTTTTTTTTTTTTAATTATGAATGAATAGGTATTGGATATTATTAAATGCACTTTCTGTCTCTATTGAGGTGGTCATGTAATTTTTCTCCTTTATATTTTAATATGGTGAATTATATAGATATTTTTAAATGTTAAATCAAACTTGTATTCTTGATAAATTATCTTTTGGCATACTGCTAGATTTAATTGGTTAATATTTTGTTTGGGATTTTTGCATCTATATTCATGATGGATACTGGTCTGTAATTTTTTTTTTTAATGTAATGTTCTTTTCAGATTTAGTATTGCAGTTATTCTGGATTCATAAAATGAGTTTGAAGTGTTTCATCTTTTACTTTGCTCTAGAAAAGTTTGTGTAAAATTGGTATTATTTCTTCCTTGAATGTTTGGAGTAAGTCAGTATTATAGTTATCTGGACTGGGAATTATTTTTAGTCAAAGTTTTATATTACAAATTCATATGATTTAGATTATTCTATTTCTTCTTGTGTACATTTGAAAATTTTTACCAGGGAATTTGTCCATTTTTATCATCTACATTTTCAAATTTATTGACAAATAAAAACTTATAAAATTTTTAATGTCTGTAGACAGTGTAATGATATCCCCTTTTTCATTTCTAATATTTAGTCCCCTCTCTCTCTCTCGGTCATCTTGCTAGGGTTTTATCAATTAATCATTCTAATTTGACTTTATTGATGCTCTTTTTTGTACGTTGCTTTTAAATTTATTAAATTCTGCTCTTCTCATTTTTTTTTTTTTTTTTTTAGTTTCTGTGGATTCAAGTAAAATAACTGTTTCTTGAGATGGGTCATAGATTGTAGCTTTTTATCCTCTTTTGCTAATATATGCACTTAAGGCTACAAATTTCCCTCTAAACACTACTTCAACTTTATCCCCCAATATTAATATGTCATCTTTTGATTGACTCACCTCAAATTATTTTCTAATATCTATTGTGATTTATTCTTTGATCCATTTATTTAGAAGCATACTGCTTCATTTAAAAACATCTGGAAAATGGATAACTAATAAAAACCGGCTGTATAAAAAGATAAATAAAATAAAATTCAAAAAAATATCTGGAGAGTTTTCAAGTTACCCTTTGTCTCTGATTTCTTGCTTAGATCTGTGTCAGAAAATATACTCTATGATGTCAACCCTTTAATATTTGGTGATATTTTCTTTATGGTATAACATATAGTCAATTTTGGTAAAGCTTTCACATATGCTTATAAAAAATGTTTATTCTCCAGTTAGGTGCAATGTCCTACATATGTTATGGGCGTTTATCCTGCTTGGTGTTCTCTGAGCTTCCTGGATCTGTGTTTTGGTGTCTGACATTAGTTTGGAAAAATTCTCAGTCATTATTGTTTCAAATATTTCTTCTGTTTCTTTCTCTTTTTTTTCTCCTTCTGGTATTCCCATTATGTGTATATCACAACTTTTGTAGTTGTCCCACAGTCCTTGGGCATTCTCTTCTGTTTATTTATTTTTTCTTTCAGTTTTTATTTTCTTTGCTTTTCAGTTTTTGAAGTTTCTATTGATACATTCTCAAACTCTTTCCTCAGCCAAGTCTAGTTTAATAGTAAGCCCATCAAGGGCATTCTTCATTTCATTTAGAGTGTCTGGGGGTTTTGTTTTGTTACAGTATTTTTATCTCTAGCATTTATTTTCAGTTCTTTCTTAGGATTTCCATCTCTCTGGTTACATTACCCATCTGTTGCTGCATGCTTCCTACTTTATCCATTAGAACACTTAGCATATTAATCTTAATTGTTTTAAATTCCCAGTTCAATAATTACAAAACTTCTTCCATTTCTTGTTCAAATGCTTGTTCTCCCCCTTCAAATTATATATTTTTTTCTTTTTGTATGTCTTGTAATTTTTTTCCTGATAGCCAAACATGATATACCAGGTAAAAAGAACTGCTCTAAGTAGGCCTTTAATAATATACTGGTGAGGTGTGGGAGAAGAAGAAGTGCTCTATAGCCTATGATGTGTTCTCAGTCTTTTAGTGAGCCTAGACCTCTGGATTGTACACTTCACCAGTGTTTTTCAGGCTTTGTTCTCACTGCTATGTGGGACAGGATGACTAAAGTGGGTTGAAGTTAGGTATTTCCTTTCTCCCATGTGAAAGGCTAGAGTTGGGTATTTTCTTTCCCCCAGGTCACTTAGGCTCTGAGCTCTAGTTAACTAGTTTCCCCTGAGGGCAGGCCTTGTTAAGATAAAGAGTGCCCTAGCATATTCAAACTGATTCCCTACTCTTGCTGGAAGAACAAAGGGATTTTTCTCTCATATTTACTTTGAGAACCTGGTTGAGTTTCTGGAAGTAAAACTTACAAAAGTGTGGGGGCACCCCTATAACTTGGTTCCCCTGGAGTTTTTAACTGAGCTGTCTACACTGAGCCTCCAATAATTTGTCAGTTATGGTTTAAGTTTTCCTACCCTGGCACTCTGTTCCAATGGTGGTTTTAGCTTGTGAATCTCTGCTCAGGTAAGACTTGACTCCTTGTATTCACCTGTCTGTCTCTCCAGTCTTAGGAGCAAAGGTTTTTCCTGTGTTTTCCCACCTCTTATAGGTCTAAGAAGAGTTGTTGGTTTTTTAGTCTGTTCAACTTTTTATTTGTTAGGATTGGGTAGTGACTTCCAAGCTCCTTCCATGAGAAATCAGAAACTGGAAGTCAATATATTATTTAGGTATAACTGTTGATTCTGAACCATAAGTAAATCCTTATTGATATTTTTCATTTTTTTAGATTTTAAAAGAGTTATGTTAATATCTGTAGCTCTGATTGTGGATTTATCTATTTCTCCTTTAAATTCTGTCAATTTTATGCTTTATATATTTTGAAGCAATGTTATTAGGTGCATCCAGATTTAGAACTGTATTTCTTCTAGTTGGCCTTACCCTTTAATCGTTGTTAAATATCCCTCTGTATCTACTAATATTTCTTGCATTAAAGTCTACTTTGTCTGATATCAATATAGCCCTACCAGTTTCCTCCTCCTTCCTTTCTTCGACATCTTCTTATTTGTATATGCTTTCATAGTATATATTTTTCTATCTTTTCACTTTTAATCTTTCTTTTTTATATTTAAATCATATCTCTTATATGAAGTATATAACTGAGTTTTTTATGTGACTCAGCATCTTTGCCTTTTAATTGTAGTGCTTGGTCCATTTATATTTAATACAACTATTGATATATTAGGGATTAAATAAACCATTTTGCTAATAGTTTTCTATTTAACCCATTTATTATTTGTTCGTCTGTTCCTAATTTTTTGCCTTCTAAAAATTAATTGCATATTTAAAATTTTTCTCTTGTTTTAGAAAAATATATATTTATTTATATATATTTTGTATATTTTAGAAATTAGAAATATATATTTATATATATATACATATATATACATATATATCTGAAGTTATAGATATATTTTTAAGCAATTACTCTAGATATTACAATATTCATCCTTAAGTCTACCTTAAATTATGTCTTTTATTCTTCTTGTGCAATATAAAAATCTTAAAATACTTTACCTTCATTTACCCTCCCTCATTGCAGTTTGTACTTTTGATAGTGTGCATTTTAATTCTACATAAATTTTAATCCTCATGATATATTATTATTAAGTGTTATTAAAGGCTAATGTTATCTTATATTTACCCACATATTTCATATTTACACTTTCCTGAGCTCATTATTCTTTCCTGATTTAACATGCTTCCATCCCAGTACTTTTTCTTCTGCCTAAAGAATTTCCTTTATCATTTACTTTAATAGTGATGAATTCCCTCTGTGTTTGTCTAGAAAATCTCTTAAAAATTTTTTTGAAGGACATTTTTACTGGATATAGAATTCTAGATTAACTATTATTTCCTTTCAACACTTTAAAGATGTAATTCCGTTCTCTGCTCTCTTTAATTATTCATACTAAAAAGTCATTTTTAAGTATTATTATTGTTTCTTTGAAAGGAAGGTACCCTTTCCATCTGGATGCCCCTTTCTTATAAAAATAACTTTATGTTTTAGAATATTTTTAGGTATATATAAAAGTTACATCAATAGTATATTTCCATATAGCCCACACCTTGTTTCCCCTATTACTAACATCTTCCATTAGTATTGTATGCTTGTTATAATTAATGAACCAATAATTTTAACTAAAGTCCATACATTATTCAAATTACTTTAGTTTTTACTTAATGTCCTTTTTCTTATTTATTTTTTATTTATTCAATTGTTTGTATTAGTATAAACTCTTGGGGAGACTTCCCTAGTGATCCAATGGCTAAGACTCCACACTCCCACTGCAGGGGGCACAGGTTTGATCCCTCATCAGGGAACTAAGATTCTGCATGCCATGTGGCATGGCCAAAAAACAAAACAAACAAACAAACAAACAAAAAACTCTTGGATATTTTATATTTTGTGTTATAATACAATACTAATGTAGCTAAATTGTTTCAGCTTCAGTCATTGTTTGCTCTTTCATTTGGCTCCTGTGATTCTATGTTCCTTTGTCATACTCTCATTAATGTAGGGTTTTTGTTTGTTTGCTTTGTTTTAGAATTTCCTTACTTTCTGGCACTACAAGATGCTCCAGTTTCATCTTGTATATGCCCTGCTCTGGTGCCTAGAATCAGCCATCTATCCAAGGACATCTGGTTCCCTTGATTGGAGAATTTTCTCAAAAGCCAAGATCTGGGGTTTGGTTGTGCTCATTGTTGATGAGGTGTCTTTGTTTCTAGACTCGCTCAGCTGACAGCAAGAATATATGTGTGCATACTAACCTCCATATATATATATATATAAACACATGGCTGTAAACATTTCTATGTATATCCATCTATGTTTACTCATTTACACGATATCATCATGCTGATATCTTTATCTGGATACCTTCAAGATTTTCTCTCTTTCTTTGGTTTTCAACAGTCTGACAATGATGTACCTAATTGTGGCTTACTTTTCAAGTGACTTATTTGAGATTCTTAAAGCTACTTGAATGTCTGGCTTGGTTTTGGAAAACCAATTTGTGATGGTTTTGGAAAACGTTTGGTCAATATTTCTTCAAACATTATTTCTGTCACTCTCTCCTCTCTTTTGGGGACTCATTGCATATATGGTAGATTTCTTTATCATGTTCTGTATGTCTCTAATGAAAATGTTCTAATTTTATGTTCTTTTATCTCTGTAGGCTTCTACCTGAATACTTCCTCTTGATCTGATCTAATTTTTCAGTTTACCAATTCTGTCTTCTGTAAAATAAACTGTACAGTTCTTGACAAGCTCTCTTCCTCCAGTGGGCATTTCATTTTCCCCTGACAGACAGTTAGACTATGGGCGAATTACCTTGATCCTGTCAATACTGGTATACTTCCATTTTCTCTTAACTCCTGAATCTTAATTGAAACTTGTTTATTTAACAAGGCTCCTCCTCTTCAGTTGGTTCTGAGATCAAGTTTTATCTCCCTAACACTGTAACTTTATTGAAATTTGTCTTCCATTTTTAATTTTTCAGCATTGGTTGGTTTATCAACATGTAACTTATATGTTGATCTGAGAGAAAATTGTAAACAAAATGTCAAGCTCAGTGTATTAGTTTGATAACACTGCTATAATAAGGTACCATAAAGTGGGTTGCTTAACCAACAGCAATTTCTTATCTGACAGCTGTGGAGGCTAGAAGTCCAAAATTAAGGTATTAACAGGGCCAGTCTCCCTCTGAAGGTGGTAGAAAAGGGTAGGTTCTAAGCCTCTCTCCTAGCTTCTGGTAGTTCCTTGGTCTGTGGGAGCATATATCCAATCTTCACATGGTATTCTCCTCATGTGTAAATTTCTCCTTTATATAAGTACCTAGTCCCATTGCAGTAGGGGCATATCCTACTCCAGTATGATGTCTACTTACTAATTACATCTTCAAAGACCCTATTTCCAAATAATGTCACATTCTGAGATACTGGTGGTTAGGACTTCAACATATAGATTTGGAGAGGGAGACATAATTCAACCCATAACACTGAACTCAAAACCTTTCTATTTCCTTCTGTATCTTTGTTCTTATGTCCTGGCTTCCCTTATTGCTTTCCAGGGTCCTTAAGCAGATTTTTTCAGATTATAATCTGCTTTTATAATTGTTTTTAGCAAGAGATTTAATTATACTAGCTGCTCCATGACTTGACTCTATACTAGCTACTTTTGACTTAAAACATAAGTGTAACTAATCCAATTCTAACATGGTATGTGATTCTTCATTTGAAAATTGAAAAAGAGCAATACAATGACCATATCAGGCATGTGATGCATAGTAACTGGCAAAGAGACAGTTGGGCGTTTTCTTGGCTGGGGAAAAGAGCTATTGAGATAAGGCAAGGAAATTCAGAAAATAATCTACACACAAATCCTGAAGTAGCCCACATGTTTAGGGAGTCCATGCAGGATGAACTCACTCTGATTTCACCATCATTTTGCTGAGAATTGATTTAACCCTTGGCTGAGCATCTCCTTATGTGAATTGATTAGCTCCTTGTGATTAGCAATTGTTTACCCATATTTGCTTCCCAGTACTACAGATATAACCCCCGCTGTTAAGCTGCTTACCTCCTTCAACTCTATAAAAACTGGGCTGCTGTTACCCTCCCATTATTCTCAGATTTGGTTTCTCTCATCCTGGACTCAACATCAAAAATTGTCTCTCATCCTTCTAGCCTTTGATCTCATGACTCATCATATTAATTCCCTAGAATCTCCTTACCTCATTCATTCAATCTGAGGCTCCTGATTTGAGGTTCTACCTGTGACATTTTTTCCTTCTTCAATACTATCTAGATTCCACTTACAGCTATACTGTCATTGGATGACCCAAGTTAACATCCAGCCTCTGGATGGTCCCACATCCTTTTCTTCACTATGATCCTCCAAAGTCAGTGTTCCCCCTTGGCTCACCTCAGGTTCACAAGCAGCTCCTACATTATCTCACAAAACTGAGGGTAAGTCCCATACCCATTATCTCTGGAGAAATCGATAAACACCATTCTTTCTTTTTGTTAATCTCTTTCTTCTACATAACATTCTTGTTATGAATAGAGTTTGTCATGGAGTAATCAATTTTATTGGGCCCCCACTGTGTGCAAAACAACTTGCTAAATGTTCTTTAATTATTAAACTATTCATTTAATAACTATTGATCGAGTGTCCAGGCTTTGGGGTGACACGATGGTGAAAACAACAGGTGTGTTCTTGCCCTATGGAGCTCATAGTCTGGTTGAAGAGAAAGACATTATTCAAGTAATACCAGAAATGTACAAATGCAACTGAGATAAGTGGGAGGAAGAGAGGAACATGGTGTTCTATGTCCATTTAAGCCAGACTCCAAAGTTCTCTTTCAGTCCATTCAGGGCTTCTTAAATCTCATCATAAGCATAGCATCAAAACAGTCTTGGTGTTATACAGCAGGTTCTTATAACTTATCTATTTTATATATAGTAGTGTTTATATAGCACAGGAAACTCTACTCAATACTCTGTAATGGCCTATATGGGAAAAGAATCTTAAAAAAAAAGAGTGGATATATGTATATGTGTAACTGATTCACTTTGCTGTATTCCTGAAATTAACACAATACTGTAAATCAACTATACTCCAATAAAAATTAAAAAAAAAAGAGGATTGGTGCAGTGTTCTCAATCCCAGCAGTGTATTAGAATTACATGAGGTGCTTTAAAAAAAAAAAAAAAGAAGCCATTGGGAGATTGGGATTGACATATACACACTACTATATATAAAATAGATAACTAATAAGGACCTACTATATAGCACAGGGAACTCTACTCAATACTCTGTAATGACATATATAGGAAAAGAATCTAAAAAAGAGTGGAGATATATATATGTATAACTGATTCACTTTGCTGTACAGGAGAAGCTAACACAACACTGTAAATCACCTATACTCCAATAAAAATTAATTTAAAAAAAAAGAAACAAAGGCCCCACCAAAAACTGATAAATTTGACTCTTTGGGAATGGGATTTGGTATGTAATATTTTTAAAAATAGCTATCCACAAGGATTATAACATACAGACTGAGTAGAGAATTCCTGGTCTGGAGAAATGCAAGGGTCCCAGATGCCTTAGCTTCACAGTTTATCACCTCTTTGTTATATCGTCCCTTCTGTTTTTGCCTTGTCTCCTGTTTTCAGTAATGGGGCTCTTGTTTGGTTCCCTTTGTTTCAGACCAGAACAGTGACCTCAGGTCCAACATCTGGGTCCCTGGCCCATAGGCCCCATCCTGACAACATAAAATTCAAGTAACTGATCAGGACCCAGGTCTTCTGAGGGGCCATGCAGCTGTGACCAACAGGCATGTCCCTCAGCTGGGGCATGAAGTAACATTTTTATTTGCATGTAGAATAATGTAAAAGAAAGAGGGAAATAGAAGAGGTCCAGGATGGGGTAAGTGGGGTCTAAGTGGCATGGCCACTCCCTGAACCCCGCCTATAATGCTCTCCAGGCAGCAGGGTGATCGGCTACTGCAGGACACAAGTCCAGTGTCACAGTGGCCCTAAGATTCTAGAAACTTCCCAAAAGGCACTCAGAGCCACAAGGACCATGTGACTGACCAAAACAGCTGCCTTCTATCCTCTGGTGAGCTTTCCACACTCCTAGGAGAAACATGACTTCTACCCCTGCCCCTCACCTAAGAACTTCAAACCCTGCTTGGCTTTCCCTCTCAGATGGGTCCCAGAGTCCATTTATTTCACTTATTATGTTAGTGCTGCTGTGTATGAGTTTCTGCCTCACATTTCTTTGTGACTTCAAAGTTTGTTATAATCCCTAGCAAAAAATAGAGGTATTTATTTCCAGATTGAGGGACAATTCATTTGCTTTGATAATAAAATGGACAGGACAAGGCACCCACTTCAATAAGAAAAATTCAGTTCTTCCTCCTTGGTTTACTCCCCTGGAGTAGACCTGGGGATTCTGCTCCTGAATTCCAGGATCAGCTGCTAGATCCCACAATGACGTCACTGTCTGCATGGATTCAGGCTTATGCCTGCTAACAGTGTCTCTGCATTGGCCAGGACACCTGCCTGGCCTGACTGTGCCCCATGCCTGTTGCCCTACCCTACCCCTCCTCTCCTCTATCCCTCCTGATGGGCCTGTGTGGACTTCTCTGGGTCTGATGGGTATGTTCACCTTCTGATCACTGGAGGGTGGATGTTCTAGGTCAGCAGAGGGAGGCATTCGTGATGCCTGATCTGGAAAGGGGTTCAGAAAGGTGGAGTAGAGGGAGTGGAATGGGGCCTCTGGGGTGGGTGGTGGAGGGGCTCCCCCATACCACATCCATAGCTTGGAAGGCACATGGGATGTTGTAATTTGGCCACAGCGAAAAAAGTATAGAACTGCAGAAGCCTCACATTTTGTCCAGATGATATTGGGGTCTCTTAAAAGCTGACTTGATACCTCTGAGATTCTCTAAAGGCTCGATAAGGAGGGAGTGAAGTTTAGTTATAAGAATCAATGTCTGGAACTCCTAAAAAAAACATTTATTCCAAACAATGGCTTTTCCAATTACTGAAATTAAAAAAAAATGTGTATTTATAAAAAGAAGGCAGGTAGCAGTTCAGGAAGTAAACTCTAGAGCTAAACTGCCTGGGTTCAAATACCAGCTCTACCACTTTGGAACTATGTAACTTTGGACAATTTACATAACTTCTTTATACCTCAGTTTCCTCATCCCTAAAATGTGGATAATTGTAGAAACTATCTCATAGGGTTGTTATGAGACTTAAATGAGTTAATATTTGCAAAGCCCTTAGAATGATACCTGACACGTAGTGCACATAGTGGTATATAAGTGTTTTTTTGTATAAAGTATACACTTTGATGGTAGCAGACAATGTCCTCAACAACATCCCAACATACACCATTGCAAATTTCTTTTTAAAATAAATTTATTTATTTATTTTTGGCTGTGTTGGGTTTTTGTTGCTGCGTGAGGGCTTTCTCTAGTTGTGGCAAGTGGGGCCTATTCTTCATTGCAGTGCGTGGGCTTCTCATTGCAGTGGCTTCTCTTGTTGCAGAGCACGGGTTCTAGGAGCATGGGCTTCAGTAGTTGCAACACACGGACTCAGTAGTTGTGGCTCACGGGCTCTAGAACACAGGCTCAGTAGTTGTGGCTCATGGGCTCTAGAGCACAGGCTCAGTAGTTGTGGCACACGGGTTTAGTTGTTCCACGGACACATGGGATCTTCCCCAACCAGGGCCTCTGCATTGACAGGTGCATTCTCAACCACAGCACCACCAGGGAAGCCCCACCATAGTGGCTTTGTTTAGTTTGTGTGTGTGCATGAGTGTGTACGGGTGTGTGTATACACATATTTTAGTAATATCTTTTTATTCAGATTCATGGTTCATACCAAAAACTCAGGCAATAAAAACATTTTTCTGGAGAATCAGCTCTCTGGTAATTTTGAATAGCCCAATTACAAATAAAAGACATCTAGAGTAATCTATTTCAAACGATGCTCTCTGCCATCTCTTCAGACTCTCCTGGGAGTTGGGGTGGGCTAGGGAGTGAAAATAAGGGTATAGATGTGGTTCTTATTCCCGCATCCTTTTCAGTCAGAAGAACTCTGCATACAACTCTTTTATGCTTGAACAAATATTCCCACAGTTAAAAAAACATTTAAACACAACTGATGTAGAAGAAGATTTGAATCTGTGTGCCCCTCAGACCTTTATCTACAGGTGCTATTTCTCATCACCAGTCTCAGTGAGTTTTGGATGAAAGAAAATTCAAGGTTGTTCTTCCCAGCAAGAACCTGGGATGAACCGTTTCTGTATGAAGTGACAGGTCACACGCTTTAATAATCAACTAGGAAGACCTGGTTAAATCTCCCATATAAAAGTTAGAGCACTTAGCTAATAACTGTGTTCAAAAGGAAAGGCTCCTCTACCCCCATGGGGGCTTTAGGAGAACCCATGGGCTGGGCCAGCACAGTCCTCCAAGACTGTTTGGAGCTGACTACAAAGCACCAGACTCACACTTGGACGAGGTTCCTGTATCCCTGCCTCAGGTAGCCACAATTCATCTGTCCTGCAAAATGTTCACTGTGACCATTACCACACCTCCACCCCAGCCTCAGAAACCACAACAAAACCCCCAACACACATCTAATTTTGAGCAACGTTGACTCCATTCTAAGACTATAAAATAATAACAGCCATTCAGTAAAAAGGATATGCTAACACACTAAGCATATACATCAACTGTAAGATGTGCCCCAATTTCTCAAATATTTACAATTTTAAAAATTACATCTTAAAAGTAAAGAAATATGATATCTGTAAATTTGTCCCCCCCAGGTATTATTTTGAATTATTTGTTATAAACAATTTAGTGTTGGAGAACATTTGTTGAATATAATGGTTTGAGTTTTGAAGTAAGTAATCTTTAATCATTGGACAATAATTATCTGGCTGAAGTCATTCCTGGAGCAATACATAAGCTAAAATGATCATTGAAGAGAAAAATATTTATCTTCCTATATTTATTTGTAAGTATCTAATTCATTCAGAAGTCAGATATAATCACTGAGATCACTGTCAAAATAAAACCTGTCAATATTCTGCAAGATAATGATAATTAGTTTTTTCTTTTATTTCTCCTATCTCTTCTTTAGATTTTTAAAATTTTGTTTCATTGGTTAGAATTTCCAGAACAATGTTAAATAGTAGTGCTTAATAGAGGTTACCTTCATCTTTCCCTAATTTTGATAGAAATTAATCTAGTGATTAATCATTAAATATAACACTGGTGGTTGGTTCGAGCAACATTTTATCATTTTCCAGAAATATATATCTACTTCTACTTTACATAGAAATTTAAAAATTAGAAATGTAAGAGAAACTTAATCCCATGCCTTTTTTGGCATCTATAGAGAAGATCATAACAATTTTTCTTATTTAACATATTAGCATCGCATAATATTAAATATCTGAATATTAAATTACCTAGAATTTATCATTGTAAAAGGGGGAATCGAAACATAGTACTGTTTGGTAAGTTAATTATTTGTTTTGTGAATTACCTGAGACAAGTTTCTGAACCCAGGCATCCAGTATCTATAAACCAGCATGTGGTTGGTGTCTCAGGGACCTGAGACTAATTATAATAACACCAGCCTAGGCAGGATACCATTAGAAGGTCAGACCTGCCAGAAGAAATCAATTATAGGAGATGAACCTTGTTTGGATGTGTTTCGTGCCACCACCCCCTCGGAGGTCCAAGGCCTTGCTTATTGGTGCAAAGATCAAGAATGCCAGAGCCTGTCATTTGTATACCACTTGGCACTGACCGCCCCCCCCCCGCCCCAGTCATCTTCACCTTTGTTCAGTACAGAATTAATGACGAGACATGGAGAGGATGTGGAGATAAGGACTCCTCTTTATGAGACGCTCACTTCAGCCAAAAGAGCAGATTGTAGACAAATCCAATAATCCTCTGGCAGAAAACAGGCATGTTGCACATTTGCACACATGTTCTCAGAGATCACACACATACTCATACACTTATACCCTTCTCCTCACATTAGGAGATTTGTTGAATACAGTGAGGGCTTAATACAGGCTTGTTTCATGAATAAGTGAATGAGTAAGGGAACTCAGTTGTCCAAGTGTGTCCTCGTACTCACCCACCTACACACATACTAATGTCCACTCGTAGATACACAGGCAAGTGGAAGAACACCCTCCCTGTAGCTCTTCACAGGTGTCAACTACTGTCACGGGCCCCTCCAAACTGCCATTCATCCCCTCCAGAAGTCTCTGCAGTAGGTAGGAGGATGCTTTTAATCACAAGGATCAAAACTCTCAATCCAAACTGCCTCAACCACAGATAGATTTAATGCCGCACATAATAGGAGGTCCAGAAATAGAGTTTCAGGATTGATAGATCTGGAGGCTGTCAACAAGGACCGAACTTCATCCTGTCACCTCCTTTGCCATTTGCAGGATCATTTTCACCCTGAGCCTAGTTCACTGCTGTGAACATCCATGTACGAGATTTTATGAGGACACATACTTTCATTTCTCTTGGGTATATACCTAGGAGTATCACTGTTGGATCACATGGTAAATACGTTTGTCCATTTGAGGAACTGCTGGACTGTTTTCCAAAGCAGCTGCACTACTTAACATTCAGCAGTGTAAGAGGATTTCGATTTTTCCGCATCCTCATCACATTTGTATCTGTCTTTGAATACAGTCATCTTAGTAAGTGTGAAGTAGTATCTCACTGTGATTTAAATTAATTTAATTTTGGCTCTTCTGGGTCCCTAGAATTTCCATATGAATTTTCAGCTTGTCAATTTACGTAAAGGAGACAGCTGGAATTTTTATAGAGACTGCCTTGAATCTATAGAGATTAAGGAGTTTTGCTGTCTTAACCATACCGAGTCTTTTGATCCATGAACATGGAATGTTTTCCAAATATTCAGGTCTTCTTTACTCTCTTTCATCGGTATTTCATAGTTTTCATAGTATAAGTGTTGCACGCTTTTTGTTAAATTTATACCCAAGTATTGTATTTTTTGATCTTATTATAAATTGACCTGTCTTTTTACATATCATTGACTGTTTGTTAATTGCTGCTGTATAGACTTATAGTTGATTTTTGCATATTGATCTTGTATCCTCAACACTGTTGAACTTGTTTATTAATTCTAATAGATTTTTAATGACCTTAGTCTGGCTTTCTTTCTTTCTTTCCTTCTTTCTTTTTTTCTTGGTGTTTTTCTTTACAATAATTCTCCTCTTGCAAGGTTTATAACGGATTTAATTCTTAAAATACCCAACAATTTACATGTATGGTACAATTGTTCTGTCCCAATTCTTGATGTTCCTCAAGTTTGCTAAATGGATATTGTTTTATTGTACAGATGATGAAACTAAACTTTAGAAAAGCTAGGTAACTTCCATAAGATCACAAGGTCAAAACATAGATTTTCCTTTTTTTCTGTAGAGCATGTGAGAGATGAAGATTCACGACATTTCTTTATACCACTTCAGGTCCTAGGCTTATGTGCACATGCACACACACACACACACACACACACACACATTGGGGTTCATGTTTTTTTCAGACTTGCACTACTGGGAAAGTTTTCGCTGGTTAACTTCCTACCAGTCAGTAGTAATGTACTTGTTAGCTATGTCATCAAAGGCTGTGCATGACTTTAGAGTAAATCTCAATCCTTTTTACCACCATTTACAGATGGAGAACCAAGAAGGGATGTGACTTGCCCAAGGTTACATAAAAAATAGTGGTAGAAGAATGATCCTGGTCATGTCAGACTTCTTTTGGTTTGTCCTAAAATCTGTAGCCTTTTTCTTTTGCTGGATCTAGAAATTGTTTATCATGCCACTTCAGAGATAAAATTGTAAAGGGAAATGTATAATCAAAGAGTTGAATTCCTTGAACAAAGTCTGAGAAAGACTGACAGCCATCTATTTGGGACAATAAGTCTTCATTCATATATTAATTCTTTCAACAAATACTTATTGAATGCCTATTATGCTGTTATACACCAGATCATGAGCTAGGAAAGGGTGTACAGTGGTAAAGATATAACCCTTGTTCTCTACAAGTTTATAGCACAGTGAGGTATAAAGACAAGCTGACAATTTCTACACTGTTTGACAAGCTCTGGGAACTATGGAAAAATGCCAGTCACTCATATGGCCGGGCAGAGAATGATTCTTGGAGGGGAAAGTATCTAAGCTGAGGTTGGAAGTATAAAACAAAACAAAGGATGTATAAGGAGTGAGCCAGGAGAAATAGAGTAAAAGTAGCAGCAGATAATCAGATTTGGGTAATCTGAAGCCATTCTGGACAGCTGAAACAGAAGAGTTGAGGGCAGCAAATAAGTAAGCATGCCACTCACTGCTTAGATCATTGCCTGGCATGTATTACACCCTCCATAAACATATATTGAGTGGACAAAAGAGTGATGGAGGTGAGTCTGGAGAAGGCAGGAATCAATCAAGAAGGATCCTGTACAAACATACAGCAAATTTGAATTTTATTCTAAAGATACTAAGCCATAATGGATTTTCATCTGGAAAGTGGTATGTCACATCTGCCCTCCGGAAATGTTGAAAATGTATTGAAGGTGTCCAATTTTGTATATGATGAGGTGGTTGTTATAAAAACTCAGGTGTCCCACAGCCAACATTGTTCTCAATGGTGAAAAACTGAAACCATTTCCTATAAAATCAGGAATAAGACCAAGTTGCCCACTTCCACCACTATTACTCAACATAGTTTTGGAATTCCCAGCCATGGCAATCAGAGAAGAGAAATAATTAAAAGAAATCCAAATTGGAAAAGAAGAAGTAAAACTGTCACTGTTTGCAGATGACATGATACTATACATAGAGAATCCTAAAGATTGTACCAGAAAACTACTAGGTCTAATCAATGAATTTGGTAAAGTGACAGGATACAAAATTAGTAAACAGAAATCTCTTGCATTCCTATACACTAACGATGAAAAATTTGAAAGATAAATTAAGGAAACACTCCCATTTACCACTGCAACAAAAAGGATAAAATACTTAAGAATAAACCTACCTAAGGAGACAAAAAACCTGTGTGCAGAAAACTATAAGACACTGATGAAAGAAATTAAAGATGATACAAACAGATGGAGAGATATACCTTGTTCTTGGATTGGAAGAATCAACATTGTGAAAATGACTATACTACCCAAAGCAATCTACAGATTCAATGCAATCCCCATCAAACTACCAATGGCATTTTTCACAGAACTACAACAAAAGTTTCACAATTTGTATGGAAACACAAAAGACCCCGGATAGCCAAAGCAATCTTGAGAAAGAAAATCGGAGCTGGAGGACTCATGCTCCCTGACTTCAGATGATAACACAAACCTACAGTAATCAAGACAGTATGGTACTGGCACAAAAACAGAAATATAGATCAATGAAACAGGATAGATAGAAAGTCCAGAAATAATCCCACCCATCGATGGTCACCTTATTTTTGATAAAGGAGGCAAGAATATACAATGGAGAAAAGACAGGCTCTTCAAAAAGTGGTGCTGGGAAAACCGGACAGCTACATGTAAAAGAATGAAATTAGAACACTCCTTAACACCATACACAAAAAAATCCTCAAAATGGATTCAAGACCTAAATGTAAGGCCAGACACTATAAAACTCTTGGAAGAAAACTTAGGCAGAACACTCTATGACATAAATCACAGCAAGATCCATTTTGACCCACCTCCTAGAGAAATGGAAATAAAAACAAAACTAAACAAATGGGACCTAATGAAAAAGTCTTTTCACAGCAGAGTAAACTATAAACAAGACAAAAATACAACCCTCAGAATGAGAGAAAATATTTGCAAACTAAGCAACTGACAAAGGATTAATCTCCAATATATACAAGCAGCTCATGCAGCTCCATATCTAAAAAACAAACAACCCAATCCAAAAATGGGCAGAAGACCTAAACAGACATTTCTCCAAAGAAGATATACAGATTGCCAACAAACACATGAAAGGATGCTTAACATCACTAATCATTAGAGAAATGCAAGTCAAAACCACAATGAGGTATCACCTCACACCAATCAGAATGGCCATCATCAAAAAATCTACAAACAGTAAATGCTAGAGAGGGTGTGGAGAAAAGGAAACCCTCTTGCACTGTTGGTGGGAATGTAAATTGATACAGCCACTATGGAGAACAGTATAGAAGTTCCTTAAAAACTAAAAACTACCATATGACCCTGAAATCCCACTACTGGGCATATACCCTGAGAAAACCGTAATTCAAAAAGAGTGATGTACCACAATATTAACCGCAGCACTGTTTACAATAGCCAGGACATGGAAGTAACCTAAGTGTCCATTGACAAATGAATGGATAAAGAAGATGTGGCACATACATGCAATAGAATATTACTCAGCCATGAAAAGAAATGAAATTGAGTTATTTGTAGTGAGGTGGATGGGCCTAGAGTCTGTCATACAGAGTGAAGTAAGTCAGAAAGAGAAAAAAACATATACCATATGCTAACACATATATATGGGATTTAAAAAAATAAAAAGGTTCTGATGAACCTAGGGCAGGACAGGAATAAAGTCGCAGACGTAGAGAATGGACTTGAAGACACGGGGAGGGGGAAGGGTAAGCTGGGATGAAGTGAGAGAGTGGCATGGACATATATACGCTACCAAATGTAAAATAGATAGCTAGTGGGAAGCAACTGCATAGCACAGGGTGGTCAGCTCAGTGCTTTGTGACCACCTAGAGGGGCGGAATAGGGAAGGTGGGAGGGAGGTGCAAGAGGGAGGGGATATGGGGATATGTGTATACATATAGCTGATTCACTTTGTTATGCAGCAGAAACTAATACAACATTGTAAAGCAATTATACTCCAATAAAGATGTTAAAAAACAACTCAGGTGAGAAGTAAGGAATGTGGAAGATAGAGTAGGGTTGAGAAAAGGTGCTGGTTGTAGAGAGTAAGGAGGAATTTGGCACTTGGTATCTGGATTGGAAGAGTGGGCAGAGAAGTGGAGGTAGAGAAAGGCTTCCAAGTTTCTGCACCTGTTTTTATGTTTGGCATGAGATTGGGGCTGAGGAGATGAGGCAACAGTGGGGAAGGAAGCAGAGGTGCCAACTGGGATATAAGATGCCATCTCCCTCCCTCCCTTCTTTCTTTTCTTTCTATATCAATTCTATAAGGAGAAAACTGGAAACGAGGTGATGTTGGATAAGCTATGTATCCTTTATAACCCTCCATCCCCTATTTTTAAATAAAGAGGTTGGGTGACCACAGAAGTTTCTTCTAACTTGGAAATTCTCTGCTCCATGATATATCTCTATAAACACCCACCTACTCGGTGTGGACTTCCTGAGCAGAGGGAGTTTTTAAGAAACTTTTGGTAAGAAAAAGATGAGTTAAGAGTTGAGAACTCTTAACTGTCTGGAACTGTCTGGAACTCAGAAAACCTGGCTCGGCCCAACTACTTGGAGGAAAGTCAATTCAAGATTTAGTTTCACCAAAAATGAGAATGAAAAATGGTAGACAAATGATGGCAAAGAAACCTTTCTCCTCCAGCTGCCTCTTACTCCAGGGAGTGGCTTGGAGAAGGGCTCTTCCTTTCTCCTACTCACACTACTTACTCTATTCCTAACCTAAACGTTATTGATTCTTCTCTTTGTCCTGAATGATTTCTTAGTGTTCACTCTACTTCCTGAGGAAGCTCATCTTTGATATTCAACTTAAGCTGTTTAGGAAATTCAAGTGTCATTCACTTTGGCTTTGAGAGAGACCTAACTAATTGGGGATACATCTGCTCCCACTGTGGGGATCAAGGTCAATATCTTATATTCCAGTTATTTGAAGCCTGCTCCTGCCCTTCCATCAGGCACACAATGTATAATATTTATATCAGTGATCAATGGAAACTTCCTATTGGATAAACAGGAATACAGCTTCCCAAATGTAAAGGGAAGTATGTTTCCTTTTCTATTTCATGTATCCTTATCATGTAATAAATATTACTGGCTCAGACAAAAGAGAAATCTCTAAAAACTTATCTATATAACTTGAGATTATACTTAAAGATGAAAATCGAATAAAGGCAATAGATGGAATATACCAGAATTGAACTTTTAGGTCAAAGTACTGTGTATCTTGAACAGGAATAGAACAATGTTTTTTAATTTGTTGTGGGCTATGTAGCTACTCCTGATTTTGTAAAATGTAAAACCTTTTATCTGGAAATTATTTTTTTATATTTGGAACAAATGATAAATCCTTTGTGGTTTTAACATTTTATTTGCTATCTGCTTTATACATTTTCTCAGCTTTGGGAGTGCTTCCAGATAGACATCTGCATGGAATAATGGAGAAATCTAAAGAAGAAAGACACCAAGCCACTTTTTTCAAATCACCTTAGGCAGTTGCTGATGAGGTGGCTTAATAGGAAGGTGAAAGCTTTGTTAACCTGGATCTTCATTTATTCAATAAAGTAAACAGGAGATGAACTTGGGTAGTAGGGAATATTTAATTGCTGCAGAGTTCTAAATGCTTTTCTTTAAAAAAAAATAAGCCAATGTGATTCAGAAGCTTTTTTTTAAGCTTCCCTTTTAGATATGCAAACAGATAATTTTAACAAAAGGAAAAATTGTTTAAAATACAGTGTTGCTTAGCAAAAAATATTTATCATCTTCTCTTGTGACCCTCAGTCCAGGAGAACTCTCATCCTAGCTTCTCTTACTGTGCATCTTTGTACCTCTCAGTGAACCTTTGGGCTTTGCTTTCTTTTCCTGTATGCCTACTACATACCATGTGCTTTACATATACTATCTCATTAAGCCAATGCTGGGAAACAAAATGTTAAGTCCTTTTGAGATCTGCTCCCACCTGTTTTTTTCTTTCCCCAAATAGTGAGTGAGGTTGAAATGCACAATCCAATATTTAGGGTTTAATCTCAGGTTCACCACTTTTTATCCTTCTGCAAGTTACATAATGTGTATCTGAGCCTCAGCTTTCCTAGGTTGTATAGGTAGCAGTGTTTCTTGCTTGAGCCTAAATCATTCTTACTCTAGGAGACAAAGTGATTAGGATGTGTCTGGAAGGATCCACTTGTCGAAGGGAGAAGATTCTGCATTCAGTAGCCTTTGCCCAGACAGACCGCTGAATAGCACAGAAGTTACATTTCTTTCTTTTCCATATTAATATGCCACTTTATCTGGAAAATGGCTAGCATTACCAATCAAAGAGAGATAAGGACATTCTCTATGGGCTGAAGAAATTTAATGGACCAGCACATTTTTTTCCAGTAAGCTACAGCAAATATTATTGGCTACTTAACCAACATCCATTCCTTCCAAATAGTACCACATTTTATTCAGATTTCCATGTTTAACTGTGTGGCCATGTGGTTTAGGAGAGGTAGACTCCATCCTCTCATGTGAGTACTGATTGGTCTAAGCTAGTTATTATATTATAACATCATATTCCTTTGCTGATTGGTCTGAGCATGAACAGGAGAGATACTTCAGATCAATGGGTCATGGGGAGATAACTACTGGGGACTTCTCATGATAATGAGAAGATAAAGAATGGAGCGAACATGGTAAAGATGATAGAATAGACATATGCAAAGAACTTAAGTCATGAAGCTATCGCTGTACTGTTGAATCAACTAATCTCATGGGATGATGAATGTTCTTTCTTAAGCCACTTGATTAAGAGTTTTCAGTTATGTGCATCTGAAAGCACCCTGGCTGACACAGAAGCCTGTTGCCTAGTCACCTCCTATAACTGTAGAAATGGAGGAGTGGCTCATTTCCCTTTTGTAGCTCGCAAGCAATTTCTGCTCCTGGCTCTTAGCTTCTGAGAAGCCAAGGAGGTTGGTGATATGAAAGGTAAAGTAAGTGGTCGAGGTGTGACTAGCCTAGAGGTCTATGTATGAGTTTCTTTAGGTAAAATTGGAATGAAATTCATATGAGAGGACAAGCCACCACACTAATGGTGTGGGGTCAGTTGTAGTTTAAGATAATGTTTTATCTCCTCATACGATTCAGAATTAGATACACCTTGCACCTTCCTCACAAGATGTGCAGAAACTCAAAAGACCAAAGAGAAATATCTCCCAACAATAGATCCTATTATTACCCTTATTTTACAAATGAGAAGATTGAAGTCCAAGATTATGTCATTTGCTCATGGTTACATGGCCAGGTTTTAATTTCTACTCTGCTTCTGCTTTGCTATGTGACCTTGCTTAATTTATATACCCTGCCTATTCTACCTTCTTACTATCTTTACTAAAGATTTCCTCCCCTTTCCCACTTGCTTATATCAACCCATGTAACGTCTCACCTGGATCATTGTACCAGCTTCTAACTGTCCTACTCTTCCTCTCTTTCAACTTTTTCTAAGGATTGCAGCCAGGGTTTGCTTTCTAAAATGCAAATCTCATCATATGATTACCCATCCTTAAAGTCCTCTTATGACTCTCTCCTATGTACAGTACTTACCATGGTGTGTGTCATCCTTACACATTTGGCCCCTGCCTGTCTTTCTTATAGTCACTCCTGCCATAACTAATTGCAGTTCATAATTTTCAAGCTTCCATATGTCCACCTTTGTGGTCCCCTCGGCTAGGAAAGGCTTTTCTCTCCCAGTCCATCTGGAAATGGCCATCATAGTTTTATAATTTTATATATTGAATTTCCTCAGTGAAGCTTTGTCAGAATCCTTCCCTCTCATCAAACAGATTAACACTTCTTTCTTTTTTTATTTCCTTCTTCTGTCTTTCACCTCCTTATCCCTTTGGCTCTTTTCTCCTTTCTTGTGTCTTATCAAATTAAATCTCATAAGCTCAGCCACCTATGTCCTGCCAATAGCAAAGATTCCATAATCCCCAGGACCATGTGCACACTCCACTCTGGTTTCTAGAGTCACTGTCCTCCACTTGTGAAGTCTTACCTGGCCTTTTACAAAATTGAGTGATAATTTTGACCCCTTCAAAAAATGCAGAGATCAGATCAGCCCTGGGCAGGGCTAGAAGTGGGGATTGACTAGAATGGGCATAAGGACAAATTTTGGGTTAATGAAAATGGTTTATAAATTTGTTATGGTGCTGGGAACACTTCAGGTAGATAAGAGATAAGCTGAAGTTGTTGGGTGGAACTTCTGAGGCAATCTTCTTAAAAAGAGAGCAGATCCAGCTAGCACGTGTCCCTCTGACTCTTACCTTTCTTATGCCTGGATCTTGGAAGCAATGGTGAAGGTACAGCAGCCATCTTATCACTATAAGGCAACAAGCAGGTGGGAAGGATGACAGAGAAGAAAACAGGAGTCTGGGTCCCCGATGAAAACTTTTTAGCATTCCTGGATGGCCTACCTCCAGGTACGTCATTTGCGCTTAAATTGTTTAAGCCACTGCTTTTCAGATTCCAGTCACTTACTGCCAAATGCAGTTTCTAACTGACATATTTTTGAAGCTGTGTGTCCACATTGATAAAATCTAGAGGACCAATGAGTAACACATTCAATCAATGTAGGTCAACCAACTTATTTGGGATTTTGACTCAAATCAGTCAAAATCATTTGCTTGCCTTACTCCTTTCATAATTGGCAGAATTTTACTTTCCAAACATCCAGGCATTTGCTTTTAGTTTTCATTTTCCTCTACTGGTATAGATGCATCTTTCTTGCTCACAGGTTTGCTGCTCAGATGGAAATCAGGCCCTCCCCATTTCCACAAGGTGGAACAGGTTCTAATGTAATCAGTTTAGGTCAGCCCTGGAGAGTTCCTTTGTTCTTTGTTTTGATATAAAAATCTGTCAACCGGAACCAAAATAAATCAATAGTGGTTAAACACGGAAGTTCCTCTTTTCAAATTTCTTTGGACCCCTCAAGAAATCTGAAAACAAGAATTAAAGAGATTCCATTAGGAGTCCTCATGGAGGCTGAGAGGGGGATTAGGGCTGCCTTGGGGGTAGGTGCATAGAAAAGCATGTGTTCTTCATTAAACTTGGCCCTGCCTGCCTCACCAAGTTCACCTCAGAGGACCTGGCTCAGTCCCAAGCATGGCAGGAGAGAGGTCTCAGGTTCTGCCAGGTGGTGCAGCCCACTTCTCTTCCTGTCCAAAAGATCCACAACTTACACACACTTGAGATGGAATCTATTCCATGGGAGGATGTTTCCAAATTTTTTCCTCCATTAGCAAAGAGTTCAAGTGCTTTAAACTTTACCTAATGATTCTCTAAGCAAATCCTCCTCATCTCTCCTCCCTGAGGCCACTTTAGTCCATTTTTCCTGCCAGCACTGAGCCTGCACTCCATGCCAGTCACTTCACTGCAGTTGGGAGCACCGAGAGGAAGAATTTGTGTCCTATCTTACAGGCTCCTGGGCTATCAGAGTCTCCTGGGTTGGTGGAGTGCTCCCATAGGCCAATCCCAGACCCGTGCAGGCAACTGCTTGGGAATCATGTGGGCAAAGCTTTGTTGGGGAGATATTGCTGCTGTCAGTCTGGGGGAAAGGGAGGTTGGGAGCCTGTGTTTTGACTCCATTCTGCAGGTGAGTCTGATGCAGAGCCAGATTCTTAGGGGCCACAAAATCCTCTGGTCTGGCCAGACAGCTTTGTTCACTGTTCCCTGAAGTGTTACTTTTGTTCACCTTTGCCAGGCCCGCCTCTTTCTCCATTCTTATTTAAATCCAACTATCATTTCAGTCCCTAGAGCCAAACTCAGTTCTAACAATCTTCATGAAGCCATTGGTGACAACTCTGGTTCAATGATTCCTCTTTCTCTGAGCTCTTTGATGTTGGGCCCTCCCTCCATTTGGGGTGAATCCAGAGAGCCATGGTAATTTCTCTTGTCATGAATATGCATTGTCTCATTTATCAAAGTGTAAAAGCCCTTATAGGTTGTGCATCTGATTTCTGGTCTTCTAGTGCCTCAGACCATGCGTGACTGAGGCACTGGGTTGGGACAGTCACTGCAGATGTCTAAACTATGAAGTTTGGCGTCATACAGCCATGGGTTCAGCTCTAGGCTGAGCAATATCTAAGATCTATGACTTTAGTCAGATTCCTAAATCCCCTGGGTCTCAGGTGGCTCTGTTGCAGAGTAAAGGGCTTAGCACAGAACCAGGCTCCCAAAAATTGTTGACTAAATCATCATTATTAGTTATGATATATTTGGTTCTTGTTTTTCTTTCCATTCTTTTTATCTCCTTCACTCTTTGAAAAAAATTCCAATTGTTGGTATGAAAAGAATTTGGAAATACTAATATGAAGGTGATGTAAATATAACCTACAAAGGCAGGTATGTTGCAGCTGTCACAGACTATACACCATGCAACCCCATTACATTTGAAAATGAGACACAGTCACACCATGGAGGTGCATTTAGCATATAAGTTTAGTGCTTAAGAAGCTGTTGTTTCTCTTTAGGGGAATACAGCTGGACTATTCTGATACCAGGTCAGCAATGTTGGTCTCTTTATAGCTTCTTTAGAAAGACAACCATATGCATGGTAAGTTGAGATCAATAACAGGTTACCCCTCCTTAATTAGGCATGTATCATGCAAATATAAACATATACCTAAAATTAGCTAATTAGAGAGAGTAAAACATAACAAAAGAAAGAGGTCTTACAGATCTTTGCTGCTCAAAGTGTGATCTGCAGGCCAGCAAAATTGGCATCACCTGGGAGCTTGTCAGCGATGCAGCATCTTGGGCCCCACCTCAAATCTGCTGATTTAGAATCTGCATCATAACAAAATCTTCAGGTGATTTGTATGCATGTTGAGTTTTGAAAAGAGGCTGCTATAGAGAACCTTTAAAAAAGAACAATAAGAGGTCTAAGACACTATTTGGTCTTTCCCATAAGCCTGAATTGATGTCATGCCCTGTTGGTAGCACTTCCCTCCACACTCAAGAAGGGGCTCCTTTATTTCTTCACTTATGCTTCATGGGAATCTTTAATAGAAGGGGAATCAGTCATTGTTCACATATTCCTGCTCTTCAGTATTGCTGGCCACCACGCTTGCTTTAGGTAGTAGATTCTAGAGGGATGAGATTGTGACCATGTTAGACCCATTAACATTTCTATCTCCCAGTGGTGGTAAAAGTAGACAGGCTTGCAATTCGTTTATTCATCAATGATTTTACTGAGCATCCAGGCATTGGGCTAGGCCCTGAAGAGGAAAAGGAGAACAGAAGATGGCCCTTGCCACACTTGATGAGGAAGTCATTATAGTCCAACGTGTGGGCAACATGACATGGGGTAAAGAAGAAGAAGAAGTGACTTTGAACTCCACAGTGAACTTGCTGACAAAGGCCATCTTCCCTTTTCCTGCTTTGTAGAAAGGAAGGCCTGAGGAGGCGGCAGTTGGAATAAAAAGACATCCGTGAAAGACCTCTGTGAATCTGACTCACAAGATCTCTCTCCTCCGTGGACAGACTTTCTTCTCAGAGGGACACAATTGCTTCCTATATCTTTATTAACCCTGAATTCCAGGGGCCAAAAATGTCTTTAAATTTATTTCCTCCTGAACTGAGATTAATAGCTTGCCTTGAGTTTATTTTTCCCACCATTTCTCTACTTGTGTTTTTAAAAATATTTCACAGCATCTCTATTACAATTAGATCAGAAAACAAAGAAATAAACCTTATTGGTGATTTCTGCCAATATCTGGTAATGCCATGGAAGAGATGTTTGGATTAGGCAATTTTCATTACTAAAAACACTGTAGCACAATAAATTAATTCAATGTTGTGCACTTATCTATTAGAAACATTACTATAGGAGTATAAAAATGTTAATTATTCATTATCACCACTCTGATTATTTGTTGTGGCTGATAATTACATTGAATATATTTTATATCAGTAATAACCTTCTGTCTACATTTACAACATGCTGTATCTTGGGGGCTTGTCAATTTTTTTCCCCAAGACTTTCCTTTATTAAGACACAGACCTCAGGAGTACCTAACCTTTATGTTGAAGACTGATTTTCTTCTTTCATATAAAGAACAAATATTATAGATTAATTAATCCAGGATGATTATTATTTAATCACTCTTCCTCTGGCTTCACAAGGGATTTGGCTTTTATTCAGTTGCTCATTCATATTGTTATGAAGAATAAATGCAGTCATAAAATATTTGTGTGCTATGAATTCACAGAACAACTAACTGAGAACCTGGAGGGGGATGCGTGCCAGCCAGGCACCCACTTGAGTCCCACACCATGTGGCCTCAGCCTCAAACACAAGCAAATGACCTGAGGTGAAGAGACTGAATCAGTGCAGGAGAGCTTAGCCTCTGACCTGACTGGGTTGGGGGTAGTTCAACCATAGACCTAATATTTCAGTCCAACAAAATTTACTGAGCACCTACTATGCACTGTCACTGTGTTAGATTTGAGAATAAACTACCCACTCATTGCTTGACCTTGAAACCATTATTTACTGTTTTGTGCCTTGGTCTCCTCATCTGTAAAATGGGATAATAATAGAACACACTTCATTGGATAGTAAGGATTAAGTGGGTTAATAATAACTGTTGAAATGCCTTGAATGGTGCCTGGCACTGGCAAGCACTCAAAATATCTAAGCTATTATTATTATTCAGATGTTGTTTCTCTTGTCTAGATGGAGGCAGATGCATGAGAAGTAAGAAACACACCCGACTAATTGTGCAGATGCAGTGATCAAAGTCTATTGAAAGGCACAGAAGTGGGATGTGGTCAGTCAGCCTGGGGTGTGATGGGTGAGGAAAGACTTCCAGAAGGAGGAGATCTTTGGAGCTGACTCCAAAATTAAGATGCTGCTATGTTGAGTAGATCCACTGAGGGGTGGGTATGGGGGGAAGGGAGGGAGGGCTGTCCATGAAGCCTGAGAAGTTTGTGGGGAGGGAGGGAGATGGTTAGGTCAGCAAGGACCAAGTTCCATGGAGACAAACATGGGGGGCTGGCAGCTTGGACTTCACCCTGGAGGCATTGATGAGCCATGAAAGGGTCTTCAGCAGGGGAGTCACAAACAGATTAGCATCACCACAGCTTGGAGTGTAGAAGAGATGGTGCTGAGAGTCTGGAGAGAGGCTCAATGGCAGCATCCAGGCAGGAGCTGTGAGGTCTGAGCTGAGGCAGAGAAATGTGGGTTCATGTGCAGAAGCTGTACAGAGGCACAACTAACTCCACAACTGGTCCAAGGAGGCATTCTGAGAGGAAGCGAAGCTTTTGAGTTCGATTTTAAATAACAGCTATATTATTGGTGGGATAAAATTGGAGGACGAGAAGGAAGGTGGATTAAGTATTGTAGGTGAAAGTGCAAGGTGAAGTAACAACATGCGACATGTATCATGTGCTTACTGCATGCCAGGTACTACACAAAATGCCTCACCTGTGTTTCTTCTTTAAATCTTGGCAGAAGCTCAGTGAGGAAAATGCCCTTAGGATGTCCATTTTACAGATGGGGAAATGAAGGCTCTGATTGTTACATATCAGGGCTACAGAGAAAGAAGTGGTAGCTTTGAATTCTGGAACATTTACCCTTGATTTTCATGGTCAATGAAACGAGTGATATAATCCTTGTGACTTCGTAGTGTTTTATTCCGTGTCTTCTGTGGGAACCATCAGGGCCCTCAGACAGGGCTGCTGCCTCTGTGTGTGTGATGGAGAGTTCATTGGAAAACCTACCGAGCTTTTGAGCAACCACGGTTACGTGTCATATAAGGTGTACATTTTAATTCCTGTAGGAGATGGCTGCTCCTATGAGGTGAGCGTTTATTCTTGCTAGACAAGGAGAAGCCTGAGCCTCAGGGGTCTGCTGCGTCTTCCAACGACAGGAGGCACCCTGCGCAGGGGCTTCTCAGCCAGCAGGACCAGTGATGCTGATGTGTGTGTCTGGGTGTGGGGGACAGAATGAGGTTTGGTGTGGAGGTGGAAAGGGGGTGGGGCTCCCTGAATCATGGTGAGCAAGCTCTCTGCGCAGATCTGGGCACAAGTGCTCCAGAAAACACTCGGGACATCCAGGCTCAAGGCACTGAGGTGAAATATAGAAGAAAGCAATTTTCAAGTTCCTTCTCTCTCTGAGTCCATTTCCTTGTATGTTCAGTGGGTAGCTCTTCTGTGACGGGGACTGGAGATGACGTTGGTTAACCAGTATGGGACTCCACGACTTTGTTTTTGTCCTGGGGAGGGTCTCCAGGCAAACAAGATATCCAAGATCTGCAGTGCACAGCAGTGTACCCACCGGCAGTAGAGGGGGCTGTGACTCTGGGCTCACAAGTAGGTTGGCTTCCAACAGAAATTCGAATTGGGGCTTGGGGGACTTTTTTGAAAGACAGACTGAAAGAGATTAATTAGCTTAAAAGAGTGCCCTTTACAATCAGTTTTCAACCCAGTCTGCTTAGAATTGCTCAGGGAGGGTCTAAACATGTTAGTGTGCAGGCTGTCTCCCTAGAGATTCTGATCCATTTGATCTTGGGTGGGCCCAGGTATTGGTCTATTTTAAAATCTCCCCAGGATAAAAATGTGTTGCCAGAACTGAAATCACCAATTTAGGCAGAGACTGAAGACCAGCTGTTTGGACCCCACCAGGCACGAGCCAGAGCTCCAGGGGCACTTTCGCCAAGGGCAGGCACGTTAACAGGCAGCTTTGTGGGAACAGCAGCAAAACTTACGAAGAGGGCTTCCCTGGTGGCGCAGTGGTTGGGAGTCCGCCTGCCGATGCAAGGGACACGGGTTCGTGCCCTGGTCCGGGAGGATCCCACATGCCGCGGAGCGGCTGGGCCCGTGAGCCATGGCCTCTGAGCCTGTGCGTCTGGAGCCTGTGCTCCGCAACGGGAGAGGCCACAGCAGGGAGAGGCCCGTGTACCGCAAAAGCAAGCAAACAAAAAAAAACTTACGAAGCCAGGGAAGTGCCTCCAGACAGGCTCCTGCAGAGGCTGGGCCAGTCCTTGTCCACCTCCACTGGGAACAGTGCAATGTGGACCGTGTCTTTTGGGTCAGCCACAAAGCATGGAAACACTACATTCAAGATTTCCATTCATTGTCCAGCCCTGGGACAGGATAATGCATGAGAAAACCTATGACTGCCCCTCCAGCCCAGCTTTTTAGTAGGAGAAGGTGCTGCCCTTGAGCAGAAGACATGGCTGCAGAGCTGAGGTCTTGAGCTGTGTTCATAATCCAAGCTCCCCAAAGTGCACGGCAGGCCTTAACTGGCTTAGCCTGGTCTGCATCTGTGTAGTCAATTCTCAATTTTGCAGGAGAGGATTTTCCTCTTTATGGTTTACATGTGGCTGACATCTAATTCCAGCCTGTTTTTTTCCACTATTCCACACCCTCCTGGGTCTTCCTCCCTATGGCCTACATGGCACACAGACTCCTACAACTGTTATCTAAGCAGACTAAGATGTCAAACTGGTTCATAGTGTTTCACTTGGCTCTCAACACACCACAGGCACTAAATAGATGTCTGTTGATTGATTGGTTGTGGCCACCAGATCATGACGAGTGGATCAAAGACTAAGAAAATTATTTTTTTACTGTCTTCTTTCCTCTATTGTGTTGATGAGAAAGAGTTGACTGTGATACTTTCTAGATTTAGCAATTGCGCTTTTTGCAAATGCCTTCCAGGTTCCAAAATAAAGAATAGAAAATTTCTCTGTATTGCTAAAGTATTATCTTACTATAGCCTTTTGTTGGTTCCATTGTATTTTATTTTATTTTATTTTTTTGACATCTTTAACATCTTTATTGGAGTGTAATTGCTTTACATTGGTGTGTTGTTTCTGCTTTATAACAAAGTGGATCAGCTATATATAAACATATATCCCCATATCTTCTCCCTCTTGCATCTACCGCCCACCCTCCCTATCCCACCCCCCCAGGTGGCCACAAAACACTGAGCTGATCTTCCTGTGCTATGCAGCTGCTTCCCACTAGCTCTCTTATTTTACATTTGGTAGTATATATAAGTCCATGCCACTCTCTCACGTCGTCCCAGCTTACCCTTTCCCCTCCCCCTGTCCTCAAGTTCATTCTTTATGTCTGCGTTTTTATTCCTGTCTGACCCTAGGTTCTTCAGAACCATATATATTTTTTTGATTCCATATATATGTGTTAGCATACGGTATTTATTTTTCTCTTTCTGATTTACTTCACTCTGTATGACAGACACTAGGTCCATCCATCTCACTACAAATAACTCAATTTTGTTTCTTTTTATGGCTAATATTCCATTGCATTTATGTGTCACATCTTCTTAATCCATTCATCTGTCAATGGACACTGGGGTTGCTTCCATGTCCTGGCTATTGTAAATAGTGCTGCGATGAACCTGTGATACATGACGCTTTTTGAATTATGGTTTTCTCAGGGTATATGCCCAGTAGTGGGATTGCTGGGTCACATGGTAGTTCTATTTTTAGTTTTTAAGGAACTTCCATACTGTTCTCCATAGTGGCTGTATCAATTTTCATTCCCACCAACAGTGCAAGAGGGTTCCCTTTTCTCCACACCCTCTCCAACATTTATTGCTTGTAGATTTTTTGATGATGCCCATTCTGACTGGTGTGAGGAGATACCTCAATGTGGGTTTGACTTGCATATCTCTAATGATTAGTGATGTTGAGCATCCTTTCATGTGTTTGTTGGCAATCTGTATATCTTCTTTGGAGAAATATCTCTTTAAGTCTTCTGCCCATTTTTGGATTTGGTTGTTTGCTTTTTTGATATGGAGGTGCATGAGCTGCTTGTATATTTTGGAGATTAATCCTTTGTCAGTTGCTTCATTTGCAAATATTTTCTACCATTTTGGGGCTGGTCTTTTCGTCTTGTTTATGGTTTCCTTTGCTGTGCAAAAGCTTTTAAGTTTCATTAGGTCCCATTTGTTTATTTTTGGTTTTATTTCCATTTCTCTAGGAGGTGGGTCAAAAAGGATCTTGCTGTGATTTATGTCATAGAGTGTTCTGCCTATGTTTCTTCCAAGAGTTTTATAGTGTCTGGCCTTACATTTAGGTCTTGAATCCATTTTAATTTTTGTGTGTGTGTGTGTATGGTGTTAGGAAGTGTTCTAATTTCATTCTTTTACATGTAGCTGTCCAGTTTTCCCAGCACCACTTATTGAAGAGGCTGTCTTTTCTCCATTGTATATTCATGCCTGCTTTATCAAAAATATGGTGACCATATGTGCATGGGTTTATCTCTGGGCTTTCCATCCTATTCCATTGATCTATATTTCTGTTTTTGTACCAGTACCATACTGACTTGATTACTGTAGCTTTGTAGTATAGTCTGAAGTCAGGGAGCATGATTCCCCCACCTTCGTTTTTCTTTCTTATGATTGCTTTGGCTATTCAGGGTGTTTTGTGTTTCCATACAAACTGTGAAATTTTTTGTTCTGGTTCTGTGAAAAGTGTCATTGGTAGTTTGATAGGGATTGCATTGAATCTGTAGATTGCTTTGCATAGTATAGTCATTTTCACAATGTTGATTCTTCCAATGCAAGAACATGGTATATCTCTCCATCTGTTTGTGTCATCTTTAATTTCTTTCATCAGTGTGTCCTAGCTTTCTCCATACAGGTCTTTTCTCCCCTTAGGTAGGTTTATTCCTAGGTATTTTATCCTTTTTGTTGCAGTGGTAAATGGGAGTGTTTCCTTAATTTCTCTCTCAGATGTTTCATCATTAGCGTATAGGAATGCAGGAGATTTCTGTGCATTAATTTTGTATCCTGTTACTTTACAAATTAATTGATTAGTTCTAGTAGTTTTCTGGTAGCATCTTTAGAATTCTCTATGTGTCATATCATGTCATCTGCAAACAGTAACAGCTTAACTTCTTTTCTGATTTGGATTTCTTTTATTTCTTTTCCTTCTCTGATTGCTGTGGCTAAAACTTCCAAAACTATGTTGAATAATAGTGGTGAGAGTGGACAACTTTGTCTTGTTCCTGATCTTAGAGGAAATGTTTTCAGTTTTTCACCATTGAGAATGATGTTGGCTGTGGGTTTGGCATATATGGCCTTTGTTATGGTGAGGTAAGTTCCCTCTATGCCTACTTTCTGGAGGGTTTTTTTATCATAAATGGGTGTTGAATTTTGTCAAAAGCTTTTCCTGCATCTACTGACATGAGCATATGGTTTTTCTCCGTCTATTTGTTAATATGGTTTATAACATTGATCAATGTGCTTATATTGAAGAATCCTTGCATCTTAGGATAAACCTCACTTGATCATGGTATATGATCCTTTTAATGTGCTGCTGGATTCTGTTTGCTACTATTTTGTCGAGAAGTTTTCATCTATGTTTATCAGTGATATTGGACTGTAGTTTTCTTTCTTTGTGACATCTTTGGTTTTGGGATCAGGGTGATGGTGGCCTCATAGAATGAGTTTGGGTGTGTTCCTCCCTCTGCTATATTTTGGAAGAGTTTAAGAAGGATACATGTTAACACTTCTTTAAATGTTTGATAGAGTTTGACGGTGAAGCCATCTGGTCCTGGACTTTTGTTTGCTGGAAGATTTTTAATCACAGTCTCAGTTGCAGTGCTTGTGATTGGTCTGTTTATATTTTCTATTTCTTCCTGGTTCAGTCTCAGAAGGTTGTGCTTTTCTAAGAATTTGTCCATTTCCTCTAGGTTGTCCCTTTGATTGGCATATAGTTGCTTGTAGTAATCTCTCATGATCCTTTGTATTTCTGCAGTGTCAGTTGTTACTTCTCCTTTTTCATTTCTAATTCTATTGATTTGAGTCTTCTCCCTTTTTTTCTTGATGAGTCTGCCTAGCAGTTTATCAATTTTGTTTATCTTCTCAAAGAGCCAGCTTTAGTTTTATTGATCTTTGCTATTGTTTGCTTCATTTATTTTTCATTTATTTCTGATCTGATCTTTATGATTTCTTTCCTTCTGCTAACTTTGGGGTTTTTTTGTTCTTCTTTCTCTAATTGCTTTAGGTGAAAGGTTAGGTTGTTTATTTGAGATGTTTCTTGTTTCTTGAGGTAGGATTCTATTGCTATAAGCTTCCCTCTTAGAACTGCTTTTGTTGCATCCCATAGGTTTGGGGTCGATGTGTTTTTTGTTTCTAGGTGTTTTTTGTTTTCCTCTTTGATTTCTTCAGTGATATCTTTGTTATTTAGTAGTGTATTGTTTAGCCTCCATGTGTTTGTATTTTTTACAGAATTTTTCCTGTAATTGATATCTAGTCTCCTAGCATTGTCGTCAGAAAAGATACTTGATATGATTTCAATTTTCTTAAACTTACTAAGGCTTGATTTGTGACCCAAGATATGATCTATCCCGGAGAATGTTCCATGAGCACTTGAGAAGAAACTGTATTCTGTTGGTTTTGGATGGAATGCCTTATAAATATCAGTTAAGTCCATCTTGTTTCATGTATCATTTAAAGCTTCTGTTTCCTTAGTCATTTTCATTTTTGATGATCTTTCCATTGGTAAAAGTGGAGTGTTAAAGTCCCCTACTGTAATTGTGCTTCTGTCAATTTCCTCTATTATGGCTGTTACCACTTGCCTTATGTATTGAGGTGTTCTTATGTTGGGTGAATAAATATCTACAATTGTTAAATCTTCTTCTTGCATTGATACCTTGATCATTATGTAGTATTATTCTTCTTTGTCTCTTGTAACAGTCTTTATTGAAAGTCTATTTTGTTTGTTATGAGAATTGCTACTCCAGCTTTCTTTTGATTTCCATTTGCACAGAATATCTTTATCCATCCCCTCACTTTCAGTCTGTATGTGTCCCTAGGTCTGAAGTGGGTCTCTTGCAGACAGCATATATATAGGTCTTGTTTTTGTATCCATTCAGCCAGTTATGTCTTTTGTTTGGAGCATTTAATCCATTTACATTTAAGGTATTTCTCGATATGTATCTTCCTATTACCATTTTCTTAACTGTTTTGGGTTTGTTATTGTAGGTCTTTTCCTTCTCTTGTGTTTCCTGCCTAGAGAAGTTCCTTTAGCATTTATTGTAAAGATTGTTTGGTGGTTCTGAATTAGCTTTTCTTGTCTGTAAAATTTTAATTTCACTGTCGAATCTGAATGAGATCCTTGCTGGGTAGAGCAATCTTGGTTGTAGGTTTTTCCCTTTCATTACTTTAAATATGTCCTGCCACTCCCTTCTGGCTTGCAGAGTTTCTGCTGAAAGATCAGCTGTTAACTTTATGGGGATTCCCTTGTATGTTATTTGTTGCTTTTCCCTTTTTCCTTTTAATATATTTTCTTTGTTTTTAATTTTTGATAGTTTGATCAATATGTGTCTTGGCATGTTTCTCCTTGGATTTATTCTATATGGGACTCTCTGTGCTTCCTAGTCTTGACTGACTATTTGCTTTCCCATATTAGGGAAGTTTTCAATTATAATCTCTTCAAATATTTTCTCAGTCCCTTTCGTTTTCTCTTCTTTTTCTGGGACCTCTGTAATTCGAATGTTTGTGTGTTTAATGTTGTCCCTGAGGTCTCTGAGGCTGTCCTCAATTCTTTTAATTCTTTTTTCTTTATTCTGCTCTGCAGTAGTTATTTCCACTATTTTATCTTCCAGGTCACTTAGTCAGTCTCCTGCCTCAGTTATTCTGCTATTGATTCCTTCTAGAGGATTTTTAATTTCATTTATTGTGCTAATCATCATTGTTTGTTTGTTCTTTAGTTCTTCTAGGTCCTTGTTAAAAGTTTCTTGCATTTTATCCATTCTATTTCCAATACTTTGGATTGCCTTTACTATCATTATTCTGAATTCTTTTTCAGGTCCACTGCCTATTTCCTCTTCATTTGTTTGGTGTGGTGGGTTTTTACCTTGCTGCTTTATCTGCTGTGTGTTTCTCTGTCTTCTCATTTTGCTTAACTTAACTGTGTTTGGGGTCTCCTTTTTGCAGGTTGCAGGTTTGTAGTTCCTGTTGTTTTTGGTGTCTGCCCCCAGTGGCTAAGTTTGGTTCAATGGGTTGTGTAGGCTTACTAGTGGAGGGGACTAGTGCATGTGTTCTGGTGGATGAGCCTGGATCTTGTCTTTCTGGTGGTCAGGACTGTGTCTGGTGGTGTTTTTTGGGGTGTCTGTGACCTTATTATGATTTTAGGTAGCCTGTATGTTAATGAGTGCGGTTGTGCTCCTGTCTTGCTAGTTGTTTGGCATAGGGTGTCTAGCACTCTAGATTGCTAGTCATTGAGGGGAGCTGGGTCTTAACTTTGAGATGGAGATTTCTGGGAAGCTTTCACCGTTTGATATTATGTGGAGCCAGGAGGTCTTTGGTGGACCAATGTCCTGAACTTGGTTCTCCCACCTCGGAGGCACAGGCCTGACACCCAGCCAGACCACCAAGACCCTGTCAGCCACACGGCTCAGAAGAAAAGGGAGGAAAAAAAGGAAAAAACACAGAAAAAATAATAATAAAATAAAGTTATTCAAATAAAAAATTATTATAAATAAAAATATTTAAAGTAATTAAAAAAAGAAAATAAATGAAAAAACAAAAAAAACGGACAGACAGAACCCTAGGACAAATGGTAAAAGCAAAGCTATGCAGACAAAATCACACAAAGAAGCATACACATACACACTCACAAAAAGAGACAAAGGAAACATATTTATCTATCTATCTATCTATATAAATAAATGGAGGAAGAGAGCAACCAAATCAATAAATGAATCTACCAATGATAATAAACTCTAAATACTAAACTAAGATAAACATAAAACCAGAAACAAATTAGATGCAGAAAGCAAACCCCAAGTCTACAGTTACTCCCAAAGTCCACAGCCTCAATTTTGGGATGATTCGTTGTCTATTCAGGTATTCCACAGATGCAGGGTACATCAAGTTGATTGTGGAGATTTAATCCACTGCTCCTGAAGCTGCTCAGAGAGATTTCCCTTCCTCTTCTTTGTTTGCACAGCTCCTGGGGTTCAGCTTTACATTTCTCCCCGCCTCTACATGTAGGTCGCCTGAGGGCAACTGTTCTTTGCTCAGACAGGACAGGGTTAAAATAGCATCTGATTAGTGGGCTGTGGCTCACTCAGGCAGGGGGGCGGGAGGGGTACGGAATGCGGAGTAAGCCTGCTGTGGCAGAGGCCAGCATGACATTGCAACAGACTGAGGCCTGTCATGTGTTCTCCTGGGGAACTTGTCCCTGGATCATGGGACCCTGGCAGTGGTGGGCTGCACAGGCTCCCTGGAGGGGAGGTGTGGATAGTGATCTGTGCTCGCACACAGGCTTCTTGGTGGCTGCAGCAGCATCCTTAGCATTGCCTATCCCTGGTGTCTGCGTTGATAGCCATGGCTCACGCCTGTCTCTGGAACTCATTTACACGGTGCTCTGAATCCCCTGTCCTCACGCATCCCAAAACAATATTCTCTTGCCTCTTAGGCAGTTCCAGAGTTTTTCCTGGCTCTCCTTCCCTGCTAGCTGTGGTGCACTAGCCCCCTTCAGCCTGTGTTCATGAAGCCAACCCCAGTCCTCTCCCTGGGATCTGACTTCCGAAGCCCAAGCTTCAGTTCCCAGCCCCCACCCACCCTGGTGGGTGAGCAGACAAACCTATTGGGCCAGTGAGTGCTGGCTGGCACCAATCTTCTGTGCGGCAATCTCTCTGTTTTGCCCTCTGCACCCCTCTTGCTACGCTCTCCCCATGGATCTGAAGCTTCCCCTCCACCCACCCCCCATCTCTGCCAGTGAAGGCGCTTCCTAGTGTGTGGAAACATTTCCTCCTTCACAGCTCCCTCCCATAGGGACAGGTCCCATTCCTATTATTTTGTCTCTGTTTTTTCTTTTGCCCTACCCAGGTACATGGAGAGTTTCTTGCCTTTTGGGGGGTCTGAGGTCTTCTGTCAGAGTTCAATAGGTGTTATGTAGGAGTTGTTCCACATGTAGATGTATTTCTGATGTATTTGTGGGGAGGAAGGTGATTTCCACTTCTTACTCCTCCGCCATCTTGAAGGTCTCCTCTGGTTCAGTTGTATTTTATACTGAATATGTAATCTAGCAGAATTTGCACAGTGGTCCAATCTTAACTTTATTTTTACCATTTAACCATTAAGGTACTATATTTAAAAATTATTATATTCCTATTTAAATGTGTTTTAAATAGTTTAGAGAAGCAAGTCTTTTTAAGAGAGCAGATGTCTGAACTCAGTGCCAAAATAACTTCAGAAACCATCATAGTTTAATGAAGGGCTTACATAATGTTTAGGTAAAAGAAATGAAGGTGAAGTAAACTGGTGTATACAGGAGCCAACTCCTAATTTTCAAAATGTTACCATCAGGGTTTTATACATACTCTGGGAGTCAGTCTGTAAACTGTTATTTATTCTATTTTGTTTTGAAGAGGGGAAGCCACATGGAAGAATGTTCTATCCTAGAAAAGATGGGTACAAACATTTTAGGTCCTTAGGTTGGGCAAAATCTAATCTAGCATTAGCAACAAAACAAAATGTAAAGGATTTTATGATTTTGCCTTTGCACTCTTTTTATTTAATTAGTATACTTTTTAAGCTCTTCCATAGCACAAAGCACCTGCAAGAAATCTGCTACTGTTCCTTCAGTTGTATCTTCTTCCAGACTGGGTTCTTCATAAACTTCTTTGCAAGTTATATTCCCCTTTTAATTTGATTATCAATTAGTAGTTTTGGCAGTAGTAGTGTTTCTGCTGTAGTGTGTTTAAATAGTTCTCATGATATTTCTCTTTATCTTTCTCATGGTTAACCTAGACATGTCTGTCCAGACCTTCTGCTGCTTTGATGTAGTTTGGGCTCTTTCTTTTCTAGTCCTTCTCATCTTCTCTGTTTTTTATTACAGCTGCATTTTGAGGGTGGAGTCTTGCTTATCCATTACATCTTTGTGGCTCCATGATGCAGATAGAGAGAATAACTGCATCATTGGATGGTGAGGACAGAGGTCAGTGGCTGTGGGCTACAGTAACATCTGACTGGAACATCTGCATTAAACTTTCTTTTGTGAGATCTTTTTTATATGTCCTGTACCAGGGGATACTCCACTCAGTCAAGTGTGCTTCATGTCCTGTGGAGTTAGCTGATCCCCTCCCCCACCTAGCAGAGTGACCTGGATTATGGGAAGCTCAGATGGCATTCCCTGTCCTGGTGTGTTCCTCTCTCTTCTGCTGAGGATGCATTAAAAGTCAAGATCCCTACTCACAGTGACATATTCTTTATGTTCCTCGGGGCAATGCCAATTAACTCTTCGGTCCTCTTGTCTTTAGCTTGAAAAGTAATCCTGAAATTTTTCCTGACTTTTACACTGTCCTGATGCCCTCAGTCTGTTTAGGGGTGTGGAGACAGGGTTAGAAGCTCTGACATGACACACACTGCTCATCATAGATAATCTTCTCTTTCTTGCCTTGACCACCACATAAACTATATCAGTTTATGTCACAAGGCTGTTCCCCTCTCACTGTTTGGTTGTTATTGGTGAGGTTTTAGCAGGTCTTAACAAACTATTGATAGCTTTCACTTCTTTCATTAGGGATTGAGTGCTGGTTAATCTGTGCTACTACTTCCCCTCCTCATCTCAACCCTAAACTCTAAAGCAGTTTTAAGGTGAAGAGCAAGAGTCATCACTGGGAGTTGAAATGATGTTCAGGTGAGCAAAGATAGTCTTCCCTGGAAAGCAGACAAAAGGTAAGCAGTGAATAATAATAATTTAAAAATTTGGTGAGTATTCAAGTTGAATTTAGGTGTTTGCAGTTATTTAAAATCCTCTAGATTATTAAGTTTGTTATTTCAAAGTAGAACTTATAGTTTAATTAATATTCATGCTTTCATCTTTAGGAAGAAGTATATTTTAATGGGAAACACACGTTTGCGTAACTTTTTTTAACATCTTTATTGGAATATAATTGCTTTACAATGGTGTGTTAGTTTCTTCTGTATAACAAAGTGAATCAGCTATATGTATACATATATCCCCATACCCCTCCCTCTTGCACCTCCCTCCCACCCTCCCTACCCCACCACTCTAAATGGTCACAAAGAACTGAGCTGATCTCCCTGTGCTATGCAGCTGCTTCCCACTAGCTATCTTATTTTACATTTGGTAGTATATATAAGTCCATGCCACTCTCTCACTTCATCCCATCTTACACTTCCCCCACTCCCTGTCCTCAAGTCCATTCTTTACATCTGTGTCTTTATTCCTGTCCTGATCCTAGGTTCTTCAGAACCATTTTTTTTCATTCCGTATATATATATATGTTAACATACAGTATTTATTTTTCTCTTTCTGATTTACTTCACTCTGTATGACAGACACTAGGTCCATCCACCTCACTACAAATAACTCAATTTTGTTTCCTTTTATGGCTAATATTCCATTGCATTTATGTGCCACATCTTCTTTATCCATTCATCTGTCAATGGACACTTAGGTTGCTTCCATGCCCTGGCTATTGTAAATAGTGCTGCAATGAACTTGTGGTACATGACTCTTTTGAATTATGGTTTTATCAGGGTATATGCCCAGTAGTGGGATTGCTGGGTGATATGGTAGTTTTATTTTTCGTTTTTTAAAGAACCTCCATACTGTTCTCCGTAGTGGCTGTATCAATTTACATTCCCACCAACAGTGCAAGAGGGTTCCCTTTTCTCCACACCCTCTCCAGCATTTATTGTTTGTAGCATTTTTGATGATGACCATTCTTACTGGTGTGAGGTGATACCTCGTTGTGGTTTTGATTTGCATTTCTCTAATGATTTATGAGGTTGAGCATTCTTTCATGTGTTTGTTGGCAATCTGTATATCTTCTTTGGAGAAATGTCTCTTTAAGTCTTCTGCCCATTTTTGGATTGGGTTGTTTGTTTTTTTGATATGGAGCTGCATGTGCTGCTTGTATATTTTGGAGATTAATCCTTTGTCATTTGCTTCATTTGCAAATATTATCTCCCATTCTGAGGGTTGTCTTTTCGTCTTGTTTATGGTTTCCTTGGCTGTGCAAAACCTTTAAGTTTCATTAGGTCCCATTTGTTTATTTTTGTTTTTATTTCCATTTCCTAGGAGGTGGGTCAAAAACGATCTTGCTGTGATTTATGTCATAGAGTGTTCTGCCTATGTTTTCTTCCAAGAGTTTTATAGTGTCTGGCCTGACATTTAGGTCTTGAACCCATTTTGAGATTATTTTTGTGTATGGTGTTGGGAAGTGTTCTAATTTCATTCTTTTACACGTAGCTGTCCAGTTTTCCCAGCACCATTTATTAAAGAGACTGTCTTTTCTCCATTGTGTACTCTTGCCTCCTTTATCAAAGATAAGGTGACCATATGTGTGTGGGTTTATCTCTGGGGTTTCTATCGTGTTCCATTTATCTATATTTCTGTTTTTGTGCCAGTACCACACTGTCTTGATTGCTGTAGCTTTAGTATAGTCTGAGGTCAGGGAGCCTGATTCCTCCAGCTCCATTTTTCTTTCTCAAGATTGCTTTGGTTTTTTGGGGTCTTTTGTGTTTCCATACAAATGTGAAATATTTTGTTCTAGTTCTGTGAAAAATGCCATTGGTAGTTTGACAGGGATTGCATTGAATCTGTAGATTGCTTTGGGTAGTAATTTTCACAATGTTGATTCTTCCAATGCAAGAACATGATATATCTCTCCATCTGTTGTTATCATCTTTAATTTCTTTCATCAGTGTCTTATAGTCTTCTGCATACAGGTCTTTTGTCCATTTAGGTAGGTTTATTCCTAGGTATTTTATTCTTTTTGTTGAAATGGTATATGGGAGTGTTTCCTTAATTTCTCTTTCAGATTTTTCATCATTAGTGTATGGGAATGCAAGAGATTTCTGTGTATTAATTTTGTATCCTGTCACTTTACCAAATTCATTGATTATCTCTAGTAGTTTTCTGGTAGCATCTTTAGGATTCTCTATGTATAGTATCATGTCATCTGCAAACAGTGACAGTTTTACTTCTTTTCCAATTTGGATTCCTTGTATTTCTTTTTCTTCTCTGATTGCCATGGCCAAAACTTCTAAAAGTATGTTCAATCGTCGTGGTGAGAGTGGGCCACCTTGTCGTGTTCCTGATCTTAGAGGAAATGTTTTCAGTTTTTCACCATTGAGAATGATGTTGGCTGTAGGTTTGTCATATATGACCTTTATTATGTTGAGGTAGGTTCCCTCTATGCCTACTTTCTGGAGAGTTTTTATCATAAATGGTTGTTGAATTTTGTCTAAAGCCTTTTCTGTATCTACTGAGATTATCATATTGTTTAAATCTTGCTTTCTCTTGGTTGTCAGAAGTGAGCCTAGTCATTTTCTTATGAAACTGAAATCAGCCATCACCTTGTGGGAACTACCTGAATTCCAAGCATATTGTGAACAAACCTTAAAGGATGGTTCTCAACTTTGGCTGACAGTAGAATCACCTGGTGAGCTTTTAAAAAGTATTGTTTTACCTGGATCCCTCCACCTTAGGTTCTGATCTAATTGATGTAATGTGCTTACATTGTTTCTAATTGCATATTTTTGGAAGTTTCCAAGGTGATTTTAAAGTGATGCTCACAAGCCTCCTCTTTCTTTTTCTTCCCTCTCTGATGAGCGTTCTCTCCTGCGACATTCTCTTCAATCCTCCCCATGCCTCAGTTCTTCAGGTTCTCTTTCTAAGCACGTCCACCTAAATTAGTTGAAGTTCAGGAGCCCTCATCAGTCTAAACCCCTATTCTCTTCCAACTCGTTGGTCTACCTAGAATCATCTGCATGTAAATGAGAACATCCAGGGAAAATGCCTTATCCTATGTCCCAATTACTATCTCAGATGGTGATTTTAGCTGGTACAGAGGACTCCATGCCATTTAGGATAGGGACCATTTCACCTACTGGTCCATCCGATCTTTTTTCTAAATTGTTTCCCAAACAGTTCTCCACTGTTTTTTTGATGTCTCTTTACATTTGTTCTTTTATTTATTTTTTTTTTTGCAGTACACAGGCCTCTCACTGTTGTGGCCTCTCCTGCTGCAGAGCACAGGCTCCGGACGCACAGGCTCAGGGCCATGGCTCACGGGTCCAGCCGCTCCGCGACATGTGGCATCTTCCCGGACCGGGGCATGAACCCGTGTCCCCTGCATCAGCAGACGGACTCTCAACCACTGCAACACCAGGGAAGCCTTAAATTTGTTCTTAATGCAAGAATTTCCAACAGAGAATCATAACCAGTGAGTCCATCTGAGCAGTTTTACAGTTAAAACAAAATATAAAACCTTATTTGTTTTACCCAGCACTTTTCTAGATTGTTAGCAGAACTTATTTCCTAGAGCATTATTAGGATCATGATTTAAAAAAAAACATTTAATTTGGAATTGACATGTACATACTGCTATATTTAAAATAGATAACCAATAAGGACCTACTGTATAGCACAGGGAACTCCGCTAAATATTCTGTAATAACCTAAATGGGAAAAGAATTTGGAAAAGAATAGATACATGTATATGTATAACTGAATACTTTGCTGTACACCTGAAACAAACACAACGTTGTTAATCAACTATGCTCTAATATAAAATTAAAATAAAAAATAAATTAAAAAAACCTATATAATGGATAAGAAATGCTGTTTTAGAGCTTTCCCTTAGTTTCATACCTTGTCGTCCTGCCTATGTGCTGAAAGCAATGCATGTCCAGTGAAATTATGAGGGAAGCATTCTGAAGTCCTGTTTTCTCTCCTCTCTACAATGAGACTGAATATTTTTAGGCTTTTCCCTGTCAGATATTTTACATCTTGATTAGGATTTTCAAGATAAGTGAAAAAGTCATAAAATTTACCTAGGCCAGAAAAGTCTTATAAAAGTTGCTTTATACCCAAGAAAACAGGAACAGAGGAAACTCTATTTTGGAAAAAAATGCTTCATTCAGCATCATCATCAGTGATCACTACTAATTGGGACCTGAATATTATACCTTGTATGACTGTCACTCTCCATGTTGTACCTGTGTGTTTCCCCAAACACCTGCTGCGGGTTTGCAGCTGCAGAGCTGTTGGAGGTGACAGCCCAGCCATGCTTTCTCTTTCTTCCTCAGCTTTCTTGCTGTTCCCTGGGAGAGGGGTTCATGCTTCATTTTCCTTATTTATCTTCCCCTAAGCCACTTTCTCAGGACTAAATGGCAGAGGGTCTGTGAGAGCAGGCAACTACCCCACATCTTCTGAACTCATCCTTCTCTCTTTTTCTTCTTCCCTGCCTTCGCCTTTGCCTGAGCATCAGCACCAGCACTGGATTCCCCAGCAGACAACGTAAGTACGCGCTCAGAGATCAGCAAAGCCAGGACAACAAAGAAATGAGGAAAACACCATTAAAAGTAGAATTTGATTTTTTTAAAGTTTGGAAGGTAACTGTGGGGGAAATCAGGTTTTTTTTTTTTTTTTTACCTTTAAGAGCTACTATAGCTCTTTTTAAATTATTTAAGTGGGGGCACCATACCCTTTTTAGTTTTGGTTACTGAATGGTGTGATACTGCCTATCATAGCACTGACACAAGCGGTTCAGGGAAAGGAGAGAGAAAAAGGGACAAGTGTCACCTGGAAAAGATCCCTGAGAAAACATACATTTGATAGTGGCCTTGAGGGATGGGATGAGGTTAGAGCCAGAGGAAGAAAGTTTTGGTTTGTCTATCATCCAACCACTTTGCTTTCCTTAGCTCTAAAGACAAAATGGAGGAGTCCCACCCCTCAGCCTTGATCTGCTGGCAACATCACTGTTGTTGTCTATAACATCACTTTAGAACACGAAGAAACACATGGTCCCTCTGAATTCACATTCAGAAGAATTCCCCAGCTGATGACAAAGCCCTCATGAAGAGCAGATACTCTGAGGCTAGTGCATTGGTTGCTTTCAAATCCTTAATAACAATGAGAATGCTAATAATGTTAATGTGAAAAAAAAAAGGGAGGAAAAGAATGACCACATGTGCGCAGTGCATCCTGTAAGGTGATAGGAAAAGATGCCGAAAGGCATCAGCCTACAAGATGGGTTCCAGCTTGTCTCAGCCCCCCATAATATTACACTCGCTCCCTTTTACACACCACATATGAGGCAGAAGTTCTTTAAATCTATCCAGCGTTTTTCACTTGGAAACCCTTGAGAGAAGACTCTGTGGAGAATGAGGAAACTGCAGCAAAAAAAGGCAAATAATTTGCCCAAGTGGCTGACTTAGTTATCTATTGCCAAGCAACTTAAAACAACTTATGCCTTAAAACAACTTGGTGCCTTCAAACTATAATCACTTGTTGTCTCTTACGGTCTCTCTGGGCCAGGAATCATACTGGGCATAGCAGAAATGGCTTTTTTATGTTCTATAATGTCTGGGGCCTCAGCTGGAAGATTTAAAAGCTGGCGGACTAGATATGTCTGCAGGCCAGCTCACTCACACGTCTGGAAGTTGATTTGGGCCATCTGCTAGGGCTGTTGTTTGGGACACTTATGTGTGGCCTCCCCATGTGGCCTGGGCTTCCTTACAACATGGTGGCTAGATTCTTTCTCTGGAGCAGGTGTCCAGAGAAAGAAAGAGCCATGTAGAAGCTATGCCCTTTATGACCTTACCTCAGAGGCCATGCAACACTACATCTACCATATTCTACCTGTTAAAGCAACTACAAATGTCCATCCAGGTTTGTAGGAAGAAAACATAGACTACCACTTCTCAAAGATCAACATCAGTGTCACATTAAAGAAGAGCACTTGGGTTGGAGTATATACTGGACATCTTGCAAAAACAATCTCCCATAGTGACACAACTCTCAAACTGCTGATTGAAGTCCTCTCCCAGATATGGCTGAACAAAAACATCTGCCTTTTCACAACAATACCAGATTCCCCACTGGAGGGAGACACACTTGTTCATGGATGTCTGAGTACCCAGAGGCATACTCTCCCAGCTCCAGATCTGGATAGTCTCCCCCTAAGATGGAGAAGGTTAGTATTGCCTGAGTCTTTTCTTCCTTTGACTTGCTGGTTATCTGAGCTCCCAGCCATTGCTTTCAGAGGAATATGCATGACAGAACTCTGAGCTGATGAAGCTGGGAAGAATGAGCCCCAGCATAATCACCTAAACAAGTTTGCCTTCTTACCTTAGTGTTTTGCAGAGGGGACATCCCTAATCTTGTTTCCAGCTGTTTCTGCATTTCTATGCTGCCTATCACCTTTTAGACCCAGATGCGATATGAATTATTCATTTGATCTGGGGCAGGTGCACCCATTTCCTCTCAGGACCCCAGGGGCAAGCATAGGAAATTAATTCACAACGTCTGTAGCTGAAGTCACTTGCAATTTTCACACCAAGGAAAAAATAAACTGAAGAATATGGGACTTGAGAAAGCTCAAAGGTGTTGAGAATAGTCATCAGCAATTGTTCATTGCTCTATAGAGACAAAAGGCGGGTACTGATTCCTGCATGAAAGGTTTATGTTAGCTATCAAGAAAGGGCTTCTCAGTCTTGGAGGTGACAAGAGATAGTGCCTGAAAAGTGTCACAGAAGCTCTTCCCTGGAAATCTTGACACAATAATACAGAACTGCCTGGACACAGGGGGATGGACCTGCTGACTCCTCAAGGTTCTCCCCAACCTGACTCTTCTGTTATTCACAGAGTACCACTCCAGAACTAATAAGTTGGAGCTCATACCCTGAAGAGGAGCTGAGTTGGGGGTCTCTTCCCCCTGGGCATTATATGAGCCTGATGGGCATGCATTAGAGATGGACATTGATTGTAGCCCTGAGTGTGGTCAGCCCTCACTGCTCTGGGTTTCCCAAGAGCCATTTGGTTATGACGTGGTATCATCAGAAATGTCATTCATGCTGCCATCTTTATCGTCTTAGAGCTGGCTTCCCCTTATTATAAACTTTAAAATATTCTCCAGCAGTCCTGATCCTCTAAACATGTCCTCACCCATGGGTAACTTCTGGATAGGGAGGATTGTTCTTGAGTGTAAGAGTAAAATAACTGTAGACAATTTGACCTTGGTGAGGAGAGGAAGTAATTTTCAGATGGTCTCCATTGAGCTCTAAAATTCCTCTGAGTTTCCATAGGGTCCCTCAGGTGCAGGGAAGGGCAGAGAATGGATTGACCCCAGTGCTAACTAGAGTGACTTCTGTTTATCTGTTTTACACACTGAATGAAGGGGGGATCATCATTAAAAAGAGCTCAAGGAACACAAATCCAACTCCCTTGACAGATAGAAGCAAGGGGGATGCTGAAAGAAAGCCATTTCTTAACCATAAAATATTAAATGGGTTTTACATAAAGAGAATTATCTAGGAACTTCAAAACTTTAGTTCAGTCACATTTCCTTCTAGAAAAGTCACCTTCATACTGAATGTTTTGACTGTAGATCATGCAATTTTTCCATGACTCAAAAGCCATTGTTTGTTGGGGAGCTATGGAAACAGAAGGTTTACAAGGTACTAAACTGCCTTTTCAGAATTACCTCGGTAGGAAGACTCTTTTTAAAATTTTTTCTCTTTGTATCCATTTTTGTTATTTCAGTAATTGCTCTACCTGGACTCTTGGGACAGTTATGCACCTGGCTGAATTGATGCTTTTCACACTTCAATTTGAAAGGAGTCATGCCGTAAAATAAAACTACCCGGATTCTTTTCTTCACTGACATTTTATTTGGTAACTATTTGGCCTTAGCAGCCCCTACTGATTGATAAGTGTGAGAGCTACAAGGAAGCCATGTAACTATAATTCTAAGTGGATATGGTTATTTATGGCATGAAATTTAGCAAATGCATCTGCTGCTAGGAATATTTGACTTATAAAACTTCCAGGAAAAAAATGTCCTTTAAACACTGAAGGTTGATTTTTTGGTTAAGCTTCTTTTATGGTCATCTTTTAGATCATAACTGATATGACGATTCATTATTGCTATCATTCTGATTATTAACATACTGTTGTGGTGATGGTGAGATAGGAGCACTCAATATAATTGAACTTTCCATGTAAAAATAATAAAGAGCCATCACTAGTAAATTTGTTATATGCCAAGCACCTTATTTACATGATATCTTGTGCTTTAATCCTCATGTTCAAACGCTTTTTTTAATAGGTGAAGAAACTGAGGCTTCACCATGCTTGGCCACATGTCCAGTGGCTCACAGATGGGTATGAAGGACTTGGCTTTGTCTGACTCCAGGGTCCATGTTTTTTGTGACCCTATTGGACTAGCTATCCCACTAAGTGCCATTAGAGGTCCCTGTGGCTAGAAACCTGCATCCTTTTCTTTTAAAAGCAGATTCAGAGCATTCTTTAAGCTTTTCTTGGTAATTCTGAGCTATCATTGAGAATTTCAAGTTGCTTAAAGGTTCAAAATGAATACTTAAAGACTGTGAGAATTTGTGAGAAAACTTGTCCCTACGTCAATTAAGTTAGATATTTCTAGTGTGTATGGCTTTAAGTGGCTTTTCTGCCTTCTCTCTCACCAGGAACTCTCACTTCTAGTTTGGGGAGATAAACCACCATGTGTGTTATGATTAGGTGGAAAGTAAAAGCAAATAGATTCCAAGTGAGGGCCACTGAGCTCTAACATATGAGCACTAGGACAGCTATGTTGGCTACTCAATAATTTTGTTTCCTCTTGGGTCCTCAGCTGCGTTTCAGATCACTGGTTGCAGGGAAAGTGACTTTGAGTTAAGGATATTTTACCATAATTACTGTGATTGCTGCCATTACAACTACAAGAACTCTTCTTATATCTTGTCAAATATTGAGATGCTACCAAATACCTTTAAAGGAATGTTGGTTTGCAAAAACCAAAAAGGTTTTGTTATCTGGTACATTCATTTATACAGTGTTCCATTGCAAGAATACCTAAAATAGTAATAGGATTCCATGGTTTGTGGTAAGTTATATTAACTTTTATTGGTATTGTGCCATGATTAATTCACTGATCTATCGAATATTAATTGAACACCTACTCAGTACCAGGTACTGTTTTAGGGCCTAAAAATATTGTAGTGAATAAAACAAGGTCCCAGTCTTCATGGAACTTATTCCTTTTTTTTTTAATTAACATCTTTATTGGAGTATAATTGCTTTACAATGGTGTGTTAGTTTCTGCTTTACAACAAAATGAATCAGTTATACATATACATATGTTCCCATATCTCTTCCCTCTTGTGTCTCCCTCCCTCCCACCCTCCCTATCCCACCCCTCCAGGCAGTCACAAAGCATGGAGCTGATCTCCCCGCATGGAACTTATATTCTATCAGAGTTTTCTATTTGAATGCCAATTCTAAATTATGGTCATATCTGTCATCACACATGACCTTCAGAAAAACTCTCAGAACTTGGCAGGGCATGAATCATTCCATTTCACAGATGAAGAAACTTACATGAATTCTTCCCTTTCCGAACCCAGGAAGGACTGGATTTGGTGAAGTTTGTTAGGAGAGAGGAAGCAAATGGGGCTGAGTGTGTGAGGGAGTGAGCACAGGTATGTGAACACCTGGGGGACTTTACAGCTGTGAAGGCCGTGATCCCCGAGCTGAGCTGGATGTGATTTTAACCTGCTTTGGAGCATCTCCATTTTTGCTCCCATGTCGTCTTCTCTCTGGCTTCTCATCACCACAGGAACATGTAGCGAATACCAAGGAAGGTTCTGCTGGGCCTGGCAGGGCCCTTCCTCCCTTGGCTATAATGTGTGGCATGTGGGATGGACCCATGGGCACATCGTAGTGGGAGTGTCTGTCCCCATGGGGGAGGGCATCACATGAGAGCAGAGCAGTGACACATCTACCTACAAGAAAGGACGTGCTCATCACAAACAGGACATTACACCTCTGCAGAGACTCACTGAAAAAGCATTTACTGCGAGACGCAAACTACACACATTCCTCATCCAGAAGCATTTCTTAAATGTTCAGATGCCCATTAATTCCCCAGCAGGGGAGGGGTGTCGTGAGGAGGATACGGGAGCAGCGGGCTGCTGTGGCTGTGACTCAGCCTTCAGCTCCCAGAACCTCCACCCTTCAGGACTCCAGGGAGGACTCTCCCTAGCAGAGAGAGGGGGCAGAGTTCCCTGCCTTCAGGAAATTTCTAGGGGCAGAAACGTACAGAGAAGCTAAGGAAATCCCAGGGAAAACCCCCTAGAAGCCAGGGACGCCTCACCTGCTGAGGCCCACACCCCTTGATTTCTGCCTTCCACCCTCAACCAGTGCATCTCATATGTTCTCCAGGGAGTGTTCCAAAAGATCCTCCCACTGAAATAAATCATGTTTTATTTTTACGGCTTCTCATTCTCTCAGCTCTCACATGGGAGTGACTGACTCTGCTACTGGACCGGGAGGCTGTGAGGATTGAAAAAAGCTGCAGTGAGAAAAAAGGCACAAAATCTGTGACGGGGGGCAGCTCTGCACTAGGCAGCTTACCTCGGGGGTCACTCTGTTTTCTGAGGCAGGGCCCAGGCAGGTCTGGGTTTGCACCTCCTTTCATTCTGCGCTAACCTCTCCGGATTTAAGTTTCCTCACCTAAAAATGGGTGAGGACGCTACTAACACCTACTTCACAGGGCTGTAGTGTGGATTGAATGAATACGATGCATTGCAACTTAGTCCAGGGCCTGGCACGTGGTAAGTGCTCGGAAAGTTACAGCTGAAGTTGGGGATGTGCTGACGGTATCAGATCTTTGATGTTATCCATGGATCACATGGAGTAAAGACCAGAAAACTTTGTGTAGCACATTAGACTGAAAGGGCAGTCATCTCCACTATTTAATTAGCTTATTATATAGTCTTTAATGATCAAGGATATTCATTTCTTTAAAATCCCTCACCTGACCAAACATTTTTCTGTAACATTCGATCATCTATTAACTTAATACAAAAGCACTACACTCAGTCTTTCCTTCGGCAATCCAGAGAAAGGAGTCAGGGATATGGCCACTTGAAGATTAGGAGGCTGAGGGCCAAGATGGTTGGAGACACCCACAGGGATGCAGGCTGGCTGATCTAAAGCTGTCCCATTTCCCGGCCTGCGGTCTACGGATGCACCACTTACCTGCCCCCCTTTCACCACCAGCTGCTGCCTAGATCCGTCTGATAGATTCCCTTAGTTGCAAAGAACAGCAAAAACAAAACTTGAATTAATTTAATCCAAAGTCCTCTCTTTTACCCATAAGGAGCATCATAAAGGTGGCCAGCTCAGGAGTTCTGGTGGTGATGAGAGCAGTAAAGCGTGGAAGGCGTGGTCTTCACTAACCAGAAACATGGCAACAAACTGCTGCCACATGGGGGCCCTTAGACACCAGTTACAGCGACCCTGTGACTCAGTCCCTGAGAAGGAATGTTCAGGAAAGACATCTGACCAGGTGAAGGGTGATCAGAAAAGAGGCAGAATGGATGAATTTTATGTTTGTTTGAAACAATTTTGGATTTGCCCTTCAGATATAGAAATCGAGGTTAGCTAATGGTATTCCTATTTAAAAGAGCAAAGTCTTCAAGAGCAGGGTCTCTGGGGATAGCATCAGGAAGATGCAGTACTAGAGACAGGAGGACTGAAAGTCTGTATTACTGCAAACTGCCTCAAAAGCCTATTTTTCAGCTATCCTTCAGACCTCATTGGTTCTAATTTCTTGAAAAGTGGGAGGCTAAGAGACATCCAAAACCATCTGCTTCATTGTTTTGTGGGAAAATGTATGCAGTTAAAGGGGAAAACATTATTTGCCCAGTGTGATGCTTTCAGTGCTCCCACATAACTATTTGACCTTAATATATTAAATATTGTAATGTTTTGTTACATGTCCCAGGGCAAAAAAAAAATCAGGCTATCACTTATTAGCTTTCTGTTCCTGGATCCTTCCACAGTTGATTCGACTGAGTAGAAGATAGTGGGGAAATCCAAATGTAAAGGTTAAACTCTGTTTTATTATGTTTACAGGATTTAAAGGGTAAGTCAGGAAGTGCTTACATAACAGCAAGTGAAAGTGGTGGATTAGTAACCAGAGCGGGACTTAAAAGCGGCCTTAATCCTCCGAATCTCCAGGGGTGAAAGGTCAACCTCTAACACCAGGTTGTGTAAAGAAAGGAGAAGGCACAAGCTTCTGTTTCATCATGGCCCTGCTAATCCACTGAGGAAATGAGCAGCTGGGGGTCTGGGGAGAGGTGCCCATCTCCTCCCAGGGAAGCCACCTGTGAATTCAGCCGAGAGGGCGTAATTAAAGTCAGCGGGGCCCATGCAGGGGGTAGGCCGGACCGACAGCGCCCCGCTGGGGGCTTCCACAGCCTTGAAGGAGTCAACCGTGCTGGGCCCCCTGCCCAAACCTGCAAACAGACCCCAGATTTTCCCTGACAGTCTCTTAAGTAGGCTGGTAGACCAATGACAACCACACACACACACACACACACACACACACACAAACACACGCATGCACATATGCAGCTTATTGGTAACTCTGTGAGGGGTTAGTGGGCATACTAAAAAGGCCAGCTGCTAAGAACATGGGTCCCACAGAAATATTAATAAATCAGTTCTTCCTCACTTTCCCCCTTGCTCACTTGCTCTCCTCTGTCGCTCATCAAAAACGGGAAGAAAAAAATTTTTTCTTACTCATGAATATAAGATTTAAATAGATCCTCTAAAATTATAGTCAGCCTTCTCCCCTAGGATTTTAAATACTTTGGGATGTAATTGCCTGTAATAGACTGAAGTGTGTTTATCTAGCTCTCCACCCCCGACTGTCTATCTATATATCCATCTAACTGTCTCCTACTTATCAATTGGATGTGTGCTTAACACATCTTAAGACACAAAAATAACCCCAAAGGCAAGTGTGACATCACATGGACATAAGCTCTTTTCATGAGAAGCCTAAGATTAGGGACAGCAAATCCAGGATGCAGATTCCTGTTCTTCTCTGTCTGTTTTGGTAGCCATTTTAGGCCAAGAAAAGTGGAGTCAACTTTCTGATCCTCAACCCCAGTCTTTGCCCAAGGAAACATCTTTCCCTAAATTCCCCGTTAAGCCGCAGTGTGTTACATGGAATGTTTAACGTGCACAACTCAGTATACGTCTTTCTTCCATGCATGGACAAATCGGAACTTTGGATACAATCAATTTACGGAAGAAAGTTCCAACACATTTCAGCACGAAGCTACAAAAGCTTTCAGGGTGGCCGTTCCATATTTATTCTGAACTGGCCTTTATTAAATCACTGGTGAAAAATACGGAGATTCGTCTCAGCTGTAGTTTCATCATCTTAAAACAGCAGAGACATTTATCTTACGAAATTGCAGAAGTCGGGCACTGTGCAGACTGATGGCTCGGAGGTGCTCTTGGCATTAGTATCTGATTGTCTCGCCTAAGGTGTTTATAATGCGTACAGCTGCTAATAGCTTACGCTGTTCATTTTTTACAGAATGTGTGGTTTAAGCATTATGCTTAGAATATCTAAAATATTTCTTCCCTCCTTTTAAAAAATGGTATCAAAGTGTTTAATGTGAATGTGAAAAGTGCTTAGTTGCATATATTTCATTCTCTGCCACCTTTTATTTTTCTTCAGAACCCTCAACTCTTTTCTTGGTGTTTCAGAGCCTGGCTCATTCCCACCAACTATTTTCTTCATTAGTCAAAATTAATAGCCTAACTGCCTTTGGAAAATGAAGGGAAAGTTTAAGTATTTGCTGCCCTTGGAATATGGGTTTAAAAAATAGATGGAACATGGGATTTAAGTGCAGGTCATGAGGATGGAGCCTCAGCCTGATTGGTACTTCAGGGAGACACTGAAGACTGCAGCCGTATTCAAACGCCCAGTGTAACAGAATCCCAGAAAAAAACATGACTCATTATTACACCGATTTGGTTTTCAAAGGGTCAGATTGTGCCTCTTGACACAATCATTTGGCCAGTCGAATTTGAGGCTAAAATGATTCCCCAGCATAACTCTCAATGTCCCTCACCTCCATACAACATTATTTGTGTGGAGACAGGAAGCAGGAATGGAGGTCTTTAAAACTCAAAGCCAAATCAACTGGAAATTCCAGTCACAAGGGAACTGGTTTGGGAGGGAACTCAGCTGAAGAAGCTGAGGAAAGGGACTGGTTATGATAAATGGTTGCAGGGTCAAAAGCTGAGATACAATGATTTATTTAAGAAAAAAACAATTTCTAAGTTATGGACACCAAAGTAACTCTTAGAGAGAATAAGGCGCTCCCAAAGGAAGCAGCGTCCAGTGTATTCATGGGACAGAAGTCGTGGGAGATTTCAGGATACCAGCAGGCAAGCCCGACCAGGATGTCCACGATGGCCTGCTGAAAAGGAATAGACAGGACTTACGTGCACGTAAGGGTTCGAAGGAGGGATTATTTCTTCCTAATCAGCAACCTTTCAAATGTCTTTCCTCATCTCCAGATTTGGAGTCTGATGTTAAAAACGAGGGAAGGGCTTCCCTGGTGGCACAGTGGTTGGGAGTCTGCCTGCTGATGCGGGGGGCGCGGGTTCGTGCCCTGGCCCGGGAGGATCCTGCATGCCACGGAGCGGCTGGGCCCATGGGCCGTGGCCGCTGGGCCTACGCGTCCGGGGCCTGTGCTCTGCGGCGGGAGGGGCCGCAGCGGTGAGGGGCCTGCGTACTGCAAAAAAAAAAAAAAAAAAACGAGGGAAGCTTGAAGGAAGAATTTGCCTGTTTTCGTTTTGCCTAAATAAAATCAAATGGATTTAAAGTGCAAATGGCTTTGTCCTATTTAATTCCCAATTGGAGGCAAACTTTGGTAAAGCACAGCAGGAAACAATGTCTTAGACCTAAAAATCTTCTACTAGCTTTTTGAGGCTGTCACAAATGAAAGGAACATGTCAGACAGAGCAGATATCTAGATTCAAGAAAATAAGACCAATTGCAATCCCTTACCTCACAGATGAACCAGACATTCTGTTCAAAGCCATAGAGGTAAATGCACAGGGTCCAGGCACTAGAACAACCCATTTTCTAGGGCCAAAGGCCACATATAACTACTCTCTTTCACATAGGAGGAAAAAGGAGAAATTAGAGGACAGCCCTGTTGTCCTGAAGCACGCAGGGATGGGGAAGCTCGGGCTGAGGGCCAGCTCTGTCCCTTACCGGCTGTGTGAACTTGGCCAAGCACTGCACCTTGCTGAGCTCTGTCTGAGAAACGGGGGTGATGGTGGCCTCTCTGAAGCGTCGCTGGGGGGACTGAAAGGGAGACTGGGAGGAAGCACTTAACACAGGGTCAAGCACAAAATAAACCCTCCATAAGGACGGCATTTATTATCAATTAATCTGGCAGGCCAGGTACGGTGGTCCGGCTAATTTTCTCCGTAAGGATCAGCTTTAGTGACCCAGCCAAAAGCCTCTAAGCCACAGAGTCCTGCATTTAGGAGAGGGTCACGCCACCTGCTCGCAGAGGCCAACCCCAAACCACAGACCTAAGGCTCCCCACAGATGCCAAGTTCGTGTTCCTGCAGCTGCCTGTCCCTTTCTGAACAGCTGTCTTTGCCTAGAGCTGGGCACGGGTATCTTTGTGGCATAACCTGCCTGGAGTGGAGAGGCTGTAGCTGATTACAGGACTTTGGGGGTCACAATCGGGGCACAGGGAGAGCTGCAACTCCCCAGAAATTTAGCAAGCCCAGGTGCTGGCATAATGTGCATATTTTAGAGAAGGTATCTGGAAAAAGGCAATACAAACACAATTCTCATTTTCATAAAGCAGTTTTCTTCTTTCAAAACAACAAATTACATAAAACTATACAACATACATAGGAAATAAAGGTGCATCCTTATATCCTTTTTAATAAGGACACAATGCAGGGAGGTGGTACCTCACTCAGGATGCTGAGAGCAATTGGGTAGGTATAACCAATATCCAGTTTCTCCAGGGGAAAAAACCAAAACAAAACAAAGATTCTTTCAATTAAACTTAGTCTTAACACAGGAAATAAGTGCTTTCTTATAATTTGTGTGACCCTGACATCAATCCTCCCTGTTTCAGCCCAGTTTCTTTTTCTCTACAGAGAGATTCAGAACAAAACCTAAGTATTTTCAAAGCAAACAACTCTAACTCCAAAGCCTTGCTTTCAAACTGCTGGTTGAACCGTGACAATCTAAAGAAAGAGTAAATGACTTGAATTCCTATTACAGTAATTATTATACACGATGAGAGGTGATTCTGGTATCCACATCTTTGCGTTGCTGGTCACCTTCCACTGTGTCACTCTCTTGTTATGAATAACATTCTTCTGGTTAAGCAGATAATAACAAGAAGAATGAACAAGAAGAAGGTACTGTTTGAAACTCTTTTGGATGGATGGGCTCACTTAATCCTCACACAACCTCTGGGTCAGGCACCTCCACTGAGTTCGTTTGGAGCAGGGCTCTGGCACGTTTTGGGGACACTGGGAGAGCAACTGGCTGGGGCTCCAGTCCAGAGCCCTGGGTCATTAGCAATGGGTGACTTTGGCAAGTTATTTGAGCCCCTTAACTTTAATTTCCTCATCAGGAAAAAAAAGACAACGAGCATATGACTTCTACTGTGCTTCTGAATTATGGACAGTTATTGCTTTCATAGCACCCAAAAACCAAGAGCCTATAAAGACCCAGTGTTTATTTTTTCAATGAAATCACATCTTGAATGTCAGGCCTGGGTATCTTGTCTATTGAAGATGTGTTGCTCCAATGAGTTGGGGGGGTCCTTGCAAGCTAGTCATATCAGAGAGAAACCATAACAGAAAAAGAAAAAAAAAAGCTTGGAAAAGTCTTGCTTGCCAAATCTGATTTTACCACATGTGGCTCCAGGTACCTCAAGGAGTGTCAAGAAAATTTCAGGGTCAAATTAATTCATTCTCATTTTAAAGTGTGAGGGGAAAAATTCATTTTTCTTTTGAAAATGGAACCAAAAAATCAATGTCTGATCCTCCTTTATCAAAGTGGTATCTGCATGATTGTTGAAGTCTTTTATTTTTACTCTTTCAACATGGTGTTCACTTAAGCTATTAAAAAAAATAATGTTGTCATGTGTATAATGGCCTAGAAAGAAAATTATATCCAAGAAGCTTTACAGCTCCTAACGTATGTCATCCCCTCCTGTACCACACCCTAATAGCGAGGATAATAATTTACTCACAGAGGTTGATAGCTGTCATACCTATGGAAGTTACTCAGCTATTGCATGAGAATTAAAATAAGATTATCTTCTCACCAAGGGAGTTAGTAATCACCCCAGGCTAAGGCTGAGGTAGAGTTCAGAGGAATCTGGGCTCTGAGGATCTTTATTTCTCTATGAAATTAGTAACTTCCTTACATATTAAATAAATTACACACAGCCTTAAATACCTATTTTGAAAACACAGACCTGTCCTGCAGGTCTAAAAGTAGATTTTTCCTCTAAAAAACTGGCCCATTTTGACCACTTTGGCTTTTGGCATTGTCAAAAATATTTTTCCGAAGAACCGATTGCCTCTTTTCCAGCCTAGAGACAGTGTTCTTTTAGCTGCAGCCCTTGGAGCTGGACAACTCATACATCAGTCAGAGAGGAAGAGACGAGAGGGAGGGAGGGGGAGTAGGGGGTATATGTGTGTGTGTGTGTGTGTGTGTGTGTGTGTGTGTGAGAGAGAGAGAGAGAGAGAGAGAGAGAGAGAGAAAGGAAGGACTCCACAAATAGTCTGTGTTGTCCCATTTGTCTCTCAAACTCTAAGGCCATTTCAGCAAGAGAATGGGTTTTGATAGAATGTCTTGCCTCTCTCAGTCTGTAACACACCTTTGATTTGCCAGCACACACTAGGAGTCTATCCTATTCTATTACCCACCAATCTAGCCATCCCAACTACATTCTGATCCTCTGTGTGTGTGTGTGTGTGTGTGTGTATACACCACGTGGATATGCACATGTGTGATGAATAATACTCAAGTTAAAGGCTATAGAGATTCACACATACACACCCCAAGATATTCTGTATGCACAACATGTTCAATATCTTCTGAATTCTCAAAATCAGGGAAAGGAAGGGATACTTATGCACATTGCACTAGAGATCATAAATATAAATTCCAGAAGTCACTGCTTATTTCTGGAAAATAGTTTAATCAATGCAGATATATTGTACAATTTAGATGTATAATTGCATTTTTTTCCCATGATAAAAATTGTTTATGATCATAGGCATTTTTTTTAAATCCAGGAACATAGAACAAAGAAAGGAGAAAAAAAAAAAAAAACAACATTCTTAGGGCTTCCCGGGTGGTGCAGTGGTTGGGAGTCCGCCTGCTGATGCAGGGGACACGAGTTCGTGCCCCGGTCTGGGGAGATCCCATATGCTGCGGAGCGGCTGCGCCCGTGAGCCATGGCCACTGAGCCTGCACGTCCGGAGCCTGTGCTCCGTAACGGGAGAGGCCACAACTGTGAGAGGCCCGCATACTGCAAAAACAACAACAACAAAAACATTCCTAAACAGAGAATTTAAAGAGAGCCACTACCCACAGTTCTGTGTGTTTGCTATGATTCTATACACATAGCTTTAATACTTATAATCTAAGTTCGCTGCAATTTTCTGTCATCGTATTTTTCACTAAAAATAAAACAAAACCATTCTACCTTGTTATAAGGTCATTGTAAACCTAGTCTTGAATGACTATAAATAATTACATTGAATAGAGTATCATAATTTACATATCAAGTTTTTCATTGTTGAGTATGTCATATCGGAGCAGGTCAGAGTCCCATCCTTCTGTCTGGTGACTGTGAGACCCTGGGTCAGTTATTTAACTACCTTGTGCCTCAGTCTCCTCATGTATGAAATGGCCATGATAGTGGCATTTTCCACATGGGGATGCTGGAAAGAGAATGAGTGAACACGTTAAAGTGTGTGCTCTAGTAACTGATGATCCTTCCTGTGCATGCAGTCTCTCACCTGTCTCTGCAACCATCACGTCTTCCGTTCCATGGAGAGGTTCCTTTCCTGCCTGTAATGTGGTATGGCCATCTCATCCTTTTCCTGTGCAGACAACTGCCCTCCCTGCCAGGATGAAACACTTAGAGTTTCACACTCTATTTTTTGCTCTCTTGACTTATTCTTGGTTGCACCCAATATTTTAACCTTTTATCCCTTCAACTCTTTTGGGTTCTTGGAAAGCAGTAAAAAGTCAATTATTTTCCTTATATGCCATAACATACTACCATTCCAGCCCAATAATATACAGGCACAAATTCATGGTTATTGATGAACATCCATTTCCCAAGGTCTTTGGCCTAGAAGGATGTCAGAGGATTGACTGCCTGAGGAGGTGGAAAGTCCCTTTCATCATTTTTCAGGTCTCAAGTCTTAGGATGGTCCAAGGATGGGCTGGCCGATGGGAAGCTGGTTGAGAAGCTGGGTGTTCCAGGACCAGTTAAGGAAGGTAGGAGGAGGTCCGAGTCAGATCTCCTGGGGAAGACGGTGCCAACATCAGGGCTCTTCTCAGAGACTCATAGAGAGACAGGTGGTGACAAAGCAAGCTCCTTCGGGCTGCACAGCTGGTACCAGGTGTCTGACTCCCAGGCTGGGAGAAGTGGGCACGGCCCCAGGTAGAGGCAGACTGCATATCTCTGAAGTGGGCCTTCTGCCAAACAGAGACTCCATCAACTCCTGGCTGTGCTGGACTCTCCTCCAGCTGCAGGCATTTCTAGCCTCAGCTTGGGGGAAATTCATGCTTATTGTCGCTGATTTTACTTATGTGTCTTCTATGCCTTTGCGCTCATCAGAGGCTTGCATTTGCAATATTTGTGTGCATGTTTATTTCATTTCAATTTATTTATCAATTCTATTTTTCTGATTTAAAATTTTGTATTCTGACTTTATCTCATTGCCTTCTACCTGCTTTCATTGAGAATAGTTGTGTGCAGGTTGGTTTTTTTTTTTTCTTTAATCTTGGACTATTTTGGACTCCTTCAATTGGTTTTTTGGTCATTAATAATACTTTAAAAATACAGTATTTGTATAGTACCTCCTATATGCCACGTTTTAAATAGCACTTTGTGCATATTAACTGATTTAATTCTCAGAACAACTATATGATGTAGACACCTTTGTTATTCCTATTTCCCAGATGAGTAAATTGAGACACAGAGAGGTTAAGTAACCTGACAAAGTCATGCAACCAGCAAAAGACAAAGTCTTGATTTGAATTCCAGATCTTCCTCTAGAATTCACCCCTTAAATCACTCCCTATGGTGCCAACCCATAATAGTAGTGGCCAACATCACTTGTGGGCTTACTGTGTGCCTGGCCCTTGTGAAGTGCTTTATATTTGTTGCCTAATTTAATCCTAAAGAAGAGAATGTTATCATCCCAGTTTCCAGATGAGAAAACTGAGGCCAGAAAGATTCAAATCCTGTCTCTGCTTCTCAGCAGCAGACCTGGGGTTTGAATCCAGATGTGTGGACTCCAGAGGGTACACCTGTACTGATCCTGCAAACCATCCGCATTTTCTTCATATCTTTTAAAATAGCACAGTCTTTAAAACCATGGATGTACTTGACTTATCTTGAAGGAGGATTGTCAAATTCCAAACGGAAAACAATAAAAGCTAATTTCTCTCTAACGTCAGTAGTACAATAGGATCTTGGCATATAGTTCTGGTAGAAGGATCAAAGCAAGGACCAGAGCCTGTCTGCATCCCGACAAGGCTGGGGCTGGCGGTGTGCCCCAATAGAGAGCTTAGGTTTCCAGGATCCTGGCTCATGCAGACTTGGAACTTTACCCACAAGCTTTGAGCTTTGATTGAACTTTAATGGCTCTTTTCTGTTTGGATGCCCATGCCCAGAGGCCTCCAGCTTACAGGCATAATGTCTTGTAAGTCAAATGATGAAGAAATGAGGATTGGCAAACACCAGGCTCACCCCAGGAGAACTTCCAGAAGCCCATCAACTCCCTAGTTTGGGCACCTTGTTGTTGACAGACAGGTTAATGAATAACTTGACTGGGTCTGGAGGATGCATATCTTGAAGGCTCTTATGGCTAAGTCATGTCATAACTCAAGTGTCAGCTGGGAGGTGACATAGCAGTAGCCTCCTTTCCCCGTCCCCCCAACCATAAGGAAGGAAAAACAAATTTGTAAAGGGAAATAAAAAGCAAAAGAAAAGTGAAGTAAATCAGATAAAGACAAATATCCTATGATATCACTTATATGTGGAATCTAAAAAAAAAAATGATACAAATGAACTTATTTACGAAACAGACTCGTTGACTTAGAGAATGAATTTAGGGTTACTAGTGGGGGAAGGATGGGGGAGAGAGGTAGATTGGGAGTGTGGGATTGACATGTACACACTGCTATATTTAAAATAAAATGTCTTTCCATGGCGGAGGAAAAAAAACAAAGGAAAGCTAGTATTTTTGGATCACTGAGTGAGGTCATACATTAATTCATTGAATACCTGCTGCAGAGCTAAAAGGGAAATGTTTTTATTCCCATTTCACGGTTGAAGGTACTGAGGCTTGGAGAAGTGAAGCAGGGTCATCTGCCAGCAAGAGACAGACCTACATTTAATCTGACTTCCATTCAAGTCAGGCTAACTCATCATGCAGCCTTCCTGGGAAGATAGGTGGCCTGGGGTGCCATTCCTCAGGGAGGACAGGCCAGGAGCAGGCCAACACCACACAAGCAAGCACAAGAGATTCCAGCCCCGCGCTCTTGGCCGATAAAAGAGCGTCCAGGAGCCTGGCAGATGCAAGAGATTGAAGCCATGACTGGGTCCAGTTAAAACAATGCAGGGATTTTCCATGTGTGCTGGGACCTGAGCTAGAGGCTAGGGAGGTGGAGGGTGGAGCAGAAGTGTGGAAAGAAACCTAAAATGATGAGACCCTGGGCTGGACCGCCAGGAACGGGAGAAGGGGCAAGGGAACCGTCACAAACTTGGGTGCTTGCCGTGTTACAGAACCTGGACAACCACTCTGAGACTGCATGTACTGCTCTTGTCACTCTTAGTCTTACGTCAAATGAACCTGACTTTCAAAAGCAGAGGTAATTGTTTGTAAAAGAAAACAAAAATAACATTTAATCTTGCAGCCCCAGATAACCAGTTGGCATAGGGGTAAAATGAAATTGCTACGTGTGCATGTTTAGGAGATTCAAAGCGTGAGAAAGGCAGGGGATGGTAGGGCGTCTGCCTCCTCTTCTGAATCTCAGTTCTCAACCGTCACACAATTAACAGTTTTTCTTTTCACCAAAAAAGTATGCTTTTATCAGTATCCAAACATCATAGATCTCTCTATATATAAATATTTTTGCATAATATATTTATATATTACATATATATATAAATTTTTTTCTCAAGAAACTATAATACAACATTCAACTCCACTTGATGTTTTCACTCTAATTACACTTCTTTGTAGATCTTTCCACATGAGCATGCACCTGCTACCTCACTTTTTTCGTTTGTTGCTTATGTGTTCATCGTTTGAATGTGAAAGCTTTAAACAGTCCTCTATTGATGGGCACTTTGCTTCCACTTTTCCCCCCAAAATTACAAACAATCCTATAGTGAATTAACTAGTACATGTTTTTCAGCAAATGTTTACACAGGTATACATATATTCAAAAGACAATTTCCTACAAGTGATCTCAGTGGTAAAAGGGAGCAAGCGTGCATTCCTAGTTCTGGCAGATGTCACCAAACTGTCTTCTAGAAAAATTATCCCAACATAAATGCCCGTCAGTGATGTGTAAAGCCAACTTCACCATGCATCATCAATCCTTTAATATTTGGCCATCTAAGTTATAAAAATTACTGTTGCTTTTATTAAATTATAACAGAAATTGTTCATTCTTTATCTAGGTCTATTCATAAGCCTCATACTCTTTTCTTACTGACTTTTACGAGTTCTTTGTCAATTAAAAAATTTACTCTTTTGTGATATGTCTATCATATATTTTTCCTCACGTTTTTTTCCTGTCTTTTCACTTTCTGTATATAATTTTGCTTACAGATATTTTAATTTTTAAATCATCAACATTGCCATACTATGCTTTTATGGTTTCTAAATTATGTATCTGCTTTATAAATGCTTCTTATATTTTGTTTTCTGAAACTTATGTAACTTTGTGTTTTTCTATGGTTAAATCTTTGGTCCAGTTGTAATATCTTTCCTAAAAGGGGTAATCCAGCTTATCTTTTTCCAAGTGATTGTCTCAAAACCATTAAAAAATATAATCTCTCCTTTTTCCTGATTCTAAGTGTTGTTTTATCTTCTATTTAGAGCCCACATATATTTGTGTCTATTTCTGTTCTCTCCATTCTACTCCATTGATTTTATTTCCCTGAAATTATTTTCTTCAGGTCCAAAGTAAATTATTTGTTGTGACTGCATAATACATTTTAATATTTGGTAAAACTAGTCTTCTCTCATTATTCTTTTTTTTCCAGAAGTTTTGATGCTTATTTTTCCAGATAAATTTCACATAATATTGTTAAGTTTTTTTAAAAAAAACTCAATACTTTAATTAAGATTTCAGTTTAGATATTAATTTTGAAAAAAAAATTATAGCTTTCTATCAAAGAATTCATTGCATCTTTTATCAGCACATAACTGTTTTTGAGATTCTTAATCTCTTCTATGTTTAGGACCTGCACATATGTTAAATTAAGTTTACTTATAGAAATTATATCTTTAGTTGCCATTATTAGTGGAATTTTTATTCTATTATATTTTCTAACGAATTCTTGCTTCTCCACAGAAAAATGTATTGATTTCTGTACATTCATTTGTTAACTAACACCCTATTGAATTTTTTCTCCCATGTTGAAATTTTTTCTAACAGTTTTAAAGTATCTTATATTTTCTGGGTCTATAATTATATTGTGCAAAAATAACAAATTTGCCATTTTCTTTTAAGTATTTATATCTCTTTTTTTTTCTTTTGCCTGGTTATAATAGTTAAGACTTCTAGTAAAATATTAAATAATAATTATGATAATACCATCTTTGTTTCATTTCTGGCTTTAAAGGAAACATTTCTACTAGTCAACATACCGACTTTTGGTTTGAACACACACACACACAGAGGTATTTAATTATTCCTGTTTTTCTATGACTTTTTTGGTTGTTATTTTCATAGTTAGGAATAAATGTTACTTCTTTATTTTATCATATTAAGGACTAGGTCTATATATTTCTGTTTTTACTAAGTGTTCTTTTTTTAATTTCAGGAATAAGTATTTACTTGGTGAAGTTCCTTTTCAGCACATGTTGATATTATCAATTTTTTGACATAATAATGTGATGTATTCTGTTAGTAGATATTTGCATTTTGAACTCCCTCGTGCATTCCAAGGTTGAATCCTTATTGCTGAAGCATATTATTCTTAATTTTTGTAGTCGTGAATACTTTCTTACTGCTGGCATTTTACCGATTTCCACTTTGTATATATTCAAATTGATAAATGAGGTTCAGCTACAGTTTGTGTTTGTGCATGAGTATTTGTGTGAGCGCATCTGTGTAAATTGTCTTGTCAGTATTTGGGTTTATATTTACTAGTTGTTTACGTAGCGCCCTCTTCACTAGCCTTTGGCTCTTTTAAAGGGGAAAGCTGTGCCTGAATCACGCCTGACCCCTCAGCATCTCTCAGTGCTTAGCATTGAGACGCCACTCAGCACATGGTCATAGAGTTGAGTTCATGGTAGGGCTGCCTGATTAAATAATATATTAGTGTAAGTCTGTTCCAAACATGGTATGGAGCACACTGATACTAAACAATTATTTGTTGTTTATCCAAAATTCAAGTTTGGCTGGGTGTCTTATACTTTTATTTGCTAAATCTGGCAACTATAGTTTTTGGAATAAAGAAAGACATAGTATGGCAAATACCTACACCAAAAGTACACTGAATGAGACCACAACCCCACTTATCTCACGGAGGTTCTCTGAAGAGCCAAGTGATGATGGTTTCCTAGGCCTGGGAGCCTCTGAGAATGAATATGGAGGGGCTGTTTGTGGGAACTGTAACCAACACTTCTGGATATGTGCTATAGGTCTGTCTTGTGGTTGGAGTGCTTGCCTGGCTCTGGTATGATACTATCATAAAAGAGGGGAAAAAAGTAGACCACTCTGGGTTTATAGCAATGAACAGTGCAATAAAATAAAAAGAAACAAGTAAATGGGCATGTTTAGTGAATGGAAGTAGTGATATTTTTTTTTCTTTCCCTTTGGCACTTGGCTGAGACACCCAGAATAAAGCTCCTAAGCCTTGTCACGCTCAGTGGAAACAATAAGCAGACCAACAAAGACTTAAGTGTAGCTGTGTAGACATCAAGTCATCCTTAATTAGGCCCAGTGAAAACCACTTGCTGGGCGAGACTGATGAAGGTGAAAGCTGGTAGCTGCCCTGCGCTCACTAGCCCCACCCTGTGGAGATGTGGGTATGAAACCGCATTTGGTCCCTTTCCCACATGTTGACGGGCCAGTCTGCAGAAAGAAGAGGGTGCGTTTGGCTGGTAGGTGGGTGGAGGGGATTTCCCAAGCAAGAAAAATTTGGGAACCTCGGGGATGGGAGAGAAGTAATGAGGCTAAAGCTTCCTTATTGGCTGGGAACTTGAATGTGATAAGTCCTCAGTCTCATTTGCTTTGCCTTTTAGTCAGAAAATTCCACGTTTCTTAGCCCTTCATTAGGTGTCCCTTCCTATTTCTCAGCTTCATCCCCTGCATTATTCCCCCACCCTTGCTGAGTACACTCTGCTCATAATAAATCTCTCACTTCCCAGGAGGCACCACGTTCTCACCTCGACCCTTGAGCATACTTTGGGCTCTGCTTGCAGGTCTCTTCCAGTCATTATTGCCTCGACAATGACAATCTCTTCAGAGAGATATCCCCGACCCCTCCAGGTACAGTGGCATGGATGAGTCTCTATTCTCCTCAATAACTAATAAGTTTTAAAAGTTTAATAATAATGGTCCCAGCTTTCCCCAAAAGACAAAGAAGGAAGGATGTTCCAGGACTGGGGCACAACCCTAAACTGAGTGAGCCAGTCTGAAATGGTGGATACTTTATTCCATGTCACTGGACCCGTTGTGAGTACCTAGAGTGGGTTCAGCCCTGTGCTGTCTGCCATGTGCACCCCCTGACTTTGAACACATTGTAATCTATAGTCCCGTAGGGTGTAGATGAGACCAAATGTGATTAATATTAAGGTAACCTATTTTTTAAAACTTATTGTAAAATGAATCAACAGAGTCATCAATCGACAAAACATATTCAATGAAAAAGCCTGATATTTTAAAAAGAAAAATAGTTTATTGGAAAGAAAGCCAATCTAGGTTGGAAATCAGGCTCTACTAATCAGACATTGTGTGGCATCAGGCAAGGAAAGAAAACTCACCGAACCTCAGTTTCCTAATATATAAAATAAGGATAATAGTAAAAGACAAGGATTAAATGAGATTATGCCTATAAAGCACTTACTACAGTACCTGCTACATAGTAATATCTCAAAAAATGGCAGCAAATATTATTCTACACCATGCTCAACCTTGAGGTATTTGTGAACATGCAGATATTTCAATGTTACATAAATGAAAATGTTAGAATATTTAGTTTTTTTCTGGTAGTTTTTTTTTTTTTTTAATGGAGGAACACAATATATGTTCAATGAACCACACTCTTTATCTTGGTGGAAGGTTGTTTTCAGTACTCACTCCTGGATCCTGCAAATCAGTGAGACCAGCCTAGTCTGAGTTTCTAGAGGGCCAAACCAAGGCATTGCATGTCTGGATAAATGTTACCGACAGCCAAGTTCAAGTTACCACAGGTTCTGTATGCCTCATACTTGCTCATCCACTGTCTTTCCTGTCGATGGGAAGGTGAGGGTAAGAGGACGGAGGCAGGGAGATTGGTTTTCTAAAGAAGATATAAACATCTGAGCTTTCTAACACTGCTTGACCCCAAGATGTAGATTTTCCTCACAATTGTACAATTCCTTCTCATATTGTGAAAAAAAGGGTGCTATTCTTCACCTCTCTTCAGGGCAAACATGAAAGAAGCAGAATCCTCTGATAGTCCTAGAAGAGAATTCAGCCCCTCATCATTCCTGGGTGCAGCCATTAACTCCCTCCTCTTGAGAGAGAACATTCTGGGTGCTTGCCACTCTTCTTGATGCTTCCTTGTTTACTTGTCTGTCTTCTCCAATGGGCTTTGAGCCCAGTGAGAACAGGGACTGTATCTTGTTCATCTTTATTTCCAGCACCTAGCATAGTGCCTAGCACATAGGAAGCACTCAATAAACATTTGATAACCCAATGAAGAAAATGAACAGATGAATCAATCAGTAAGTGAATATTATAACGTTTCAAGTGTGTTTTTATTCTGTTTCTGGGAAACCATTTGGAGCATTTGCATCTAGGAGCAGTCGACCCAGACTTGTTCCCATTCCTGTCTGGTAAGACACTTTGGAAGATACCTTCTACACCAGAACCAGTTTCCATATAATATGCATGGGATTCTCGAAATAGTCCCATGTTCATGCCAGGGTCAACTGTGACTTGTCAGGCAGCTGGGAAAAAGCTAGAGGAGCTGAACTGCCCAGCAATCCTGACAGTGTGATTCCCAGAGCATGGACACCTAGGTCCAGGGGAGCACCAAGCATAACACACACTGCTTCCACTTGCTCTAAGCTCCCTTCAAGCAGGTTCTCTCTGACCTGTCCAATTCCATGGGCATCTCCACACAGGTCTGTACATACCAGATGCTATTTTTAGATTCTCCAGTTCAGAAATGTTTCTCTGCAAAACTAATGTTTCTCAAATGTTCGTTTTAGAATCATCCTCCTTCTCAACGTAGATTTGTTCTCCTGTCAATCACAATTAAATGGTGCCCTCACGCAATCTCCTGGCAACCCAGGGGATTTCCACAGGTCTCATAAATATCCTGCTCTAGACATCTCCCTCTTGTGTTTGCTTCTGCCTCATCCAAATCAGGGTTAAACCTAGCTCTTCCAATGTATTATGGCAATTAGACCCTTTGCAAAGAAAATCCAGTAAGATATTTGACTATAACAAAAATTCTCCCCCAAAGAGAGGTGATGGGCATATCATACTAGCATACTAGTGAAGAAAGTTGGGGAGATATTTTTAGAAAATCAACAGGAGGGGTTATTGAATGGATGTTGCTTAGGATCTGTCTGCCAGTGTGCTAAGGAGACATATCTTAATCACAGTGCTACTCTCAGTAAATACTTGACCAATGAAAGATGAGGGATCCAAGGGCAGATGTAAAAATGAAAGATATATGAACATTTTACCAATTGGCCACATATAAAAAGAAATATAAATTTGCTTGAAGACTCTGGCCTTTTATTTATTGAGGACAATGGTGAGAGAGATCTGGTCCAGTGCTTGGTATGTAATGTATGTTAAATACACATCGTTATGGACTGAGGGCACATAGAGGCTTTATTTCAATCCCATTGCCTTCATTTGGGAAATCTGTGGAGAGTCCCGTTAATTATCCATTTTTGGTGGAATTCAAAACTACATTCTGAAAAGGTGACTGATCCAAGCTGCTTGTGTGACACTGAGATTCTTGGGTACACAAACGTGACAGTGGAAAGTGTTGTCCTACTGTATCCAAAAGAAGATTATGTGCACGATTTAGCTATTTAAATTCAAAAAACAATGGCTAAATAATATTCAAGTTCAACTTTTGAAGGAAATTGCATCGTAATGTTATGCTTTGAACATAGTCATCTCTCTCAACTCAAACACATAGCTAAGATGGATAAAATACAAAAATTTAAAAAGATAATTAACAAACAGATAAGTAAGGGTGAAGCAGGAGACCTGCAGGGCCCCAGGTCTATAATAAGGTAAATGTGGGAAGGAATTTGTATTCTATTGCTAACAGGCTAAAAATACCACCTCCCTCCCTCCCTCTCTCTCTCTCTCTCTCTCTCTCTCTCTCACACACACACACACACACACACACACACACACACACACACACACACACACGAAGCAAGATAGCAGAGCTTAGCTTACTGGTTGGAACCAGAAACTGAGGCAGGTCATCCTTGCCCATAACTGAAATCTGAAGAAGTTGTCCACATTGTCCTAGGGATGAAGAGAAAGTTTACAATTAAGACTTAAGAGAATTATCCTGCTGGCTCCTTAATCCCATGTGAATGAGAACCCCAAGCCACCAATATAAACCATAGTGTTGCTCTGGGGCATCCCAGGAGAAGAAAGGAACACAACTACAAAGCCACTAGACACTAAGTGATAAGCAAAGGGAGAGAGAATGCAGAAAAGAAAAATTCTTATTCAGGATGAACTAACCTGCAAAACAGAGTTCCAGAATACATGAGGAAAAATGATTTTTAAAAAGTCAGGTTAAAAAAAATCAAATTAGATTTGTTTCTATCCCAAATGAAATGAAAATAAGAGAGAACTCTGAAAATGACTTTAAAGTATGATTATGAAAAATGTAGTAGGTGGTAGCAGACCACTGATTTACAGCAGCAAATTAAAAGTCTAGATAAATTGCAAAAAATCGTGTTTATAAAGATTGAACAGTTGTAGAAACAAAGAATTAAATGGACTAAAATTTCAGAGAAGAGACAGTTCTTCTAAGTGAAGAGTCACTTACTGGTTGTTGGATTTAGCTGAGGGTCAGACCTAACCAACACAAGGGGATTTTTTAGAGGAAAGAGAAGTGAGCAAAGCTTTTAGAGGTTGTGTAGAACTGACATAACAATTTGGAAACCTCAGGAAACATTAATGCACAATTGGTGTTCCCCATGGTTAATTTTCTAAATTTAGGGCAACGTGAAAGGCTGCAGAACTTTGACAAGGGGGGGAATACCAACTAACCTCACAATATTTAGGAGAAATTATCCTGCTTGTGGAGTGTGGCCCACCTCAAACACATGCCTGCCTTCCTCCTCAAGACATTTGCCAAATTTGGAAGAAGCAAAACTGCAAACCTCTGAAGGATGAGTCTAACTTTCTCTAGTATTTTAAGATTGAGGAGATAGAAAGCTACCAGTCTATCAATCAAAAGCTCAGGAGGAACATGTCTAAGAAATGAAGAGGATGCAGAGGTGAAGGAGATGAATCTTACTAAAGCTACAACCCAGTCCCAACCTGGCTCAAACTCTGATTAGATTGACGTGGTCAGCTCCTTACAGGTCTACCTAAAGGTTCAGAGAAACTTTGCTAGTGGAACATATTGTCCAGAGTGTTCATAAATCACTTTTAATAAAATGTCTAGTATATTTTAAAAATTACCAGATAGTGAATTATAAAAGGAATCAAATGAGCATTCTAGAACTACAAAATACAATGTCCAAACTTAAGAATAAGAACAGATAGGATTGGATAAGATAGGACAAGATAGGGTAGGATAGAAACTTGAAGGTAAGTGAATAACAGACATAGAAACTGAAGTTTAGGAAAAAAATACATGGGAAGTAATAGTAGCGCACAAGAGACGTGGGAAATAACATAAAGGACAAAGGTATGTGTGACTGGAGTCCCACTAGGAGGAGAAAGAAAGAATAAAAATAGGTATTATTGTAGAGAAAATTTTGCAAAGCTGATGAGAGATACCAACCTACAGATTCAGAAACTCTAGGCAATGTAAACACAAAGATAAAGAAAATTGAGGCATGCAGAGAACATGTTACTTTCAAAAGATCAACAATAAGACTGAAGGCTAACAATAAAATACTAATAAAACAACATCTTAAAATGCTGAGACCAAATGTTCCAATCTGAAATTTTCCTCCCCTGAAAAATACTTTTCACAAATTTAGGTAAAAATAATAATCAATTACAAACCTTGGAAATCATAAGTGTATTCAACTTAATAAATAAAACTTCAAACATAAAGTCTAGATTGGACTCAAAGAGCAAACTGTGAAATGCAAGATAGTTCTGAGGACTTAACCCAGATTTAGCACAGGAAGATAAAGATATTTAATATTGTAAAATGAAGCTAAAGATGGGCTTAGAGGGAATTTTATAGTCTTAAATGTATTTAATGAAAAAATTATGTGTTTAGTTCAAGAAATTAGAAAAGCAATAAAAACATTAAGTAGAAGGAAGAAATAGTGATATGAAAAGAAATTAATGGATTAGAAAACATGCTAATAAATCAAACACATCAACAAAATCAAAATCTGGTTATTTTAATTAAGACAAATTTTAGCAAGCCTAGTCAAGCAAGTAGTAGAAAACACAAGTAAATGACATTCAGAAGTACAGATGAGACAAAATTATAATAGAGATTTTCTCTCTTTCTCTGTATATATATATATATATATATATATATATATATATACACATCTATATAATATGTAATATATATTGTTAAAACATATAAAGAATATATATTATGGATACCTTTTTAAAATAAAATTTAAAACTTAGAATGTTAAAGTGTCTGGAAAACATAAACTACAAAAATTGACTAAGAAGAATAAATGCTGTGGTACATTCAGACAATGGAATATTATTCAGCACTAAAAAGAAATGAGCTCTCAAGCCATGAAAAAACATGGAGAAACATTAAATCTATATTACTAAGTGAAAAAAGCCAATCTGCAGTGGTGACATACTGTATGATTCCACCTATATGACATTCTGGAAAAGGCAAAAACTATGGAGACAGTAAAAAGATCACTAATTGCAAGGGGTTGTGGAAGGAGGGATGAATTGTCAGAGCACAGAGTATTTTTAGGGCAGTGAAAATTCTCTATATGATATTACAGTGATGGAGACGTCATTATACATTTGTTCAAACCTTTAGAATGTACTACACCATATAAACCATGGACTTTGGGTGATTATGATGTATCAGTGTAGGTTCATCAATTGTAACAGATGTATCACACTGGGGCAGGATAGTGGTTATTGATAACGAGAGAAGCTATGCATGTGTAGGGGCAGGGGGAAATGTAGGAAAACTCTGTACATTCCACTCAATTTTGCTGTGAACTTAAAACTGCTCTAAAAAATAAAGTCCTTCAAAGAATTGACAAAGGAATGAATAGAAAACCTAGATAATTCATAATCATTAAAGTAACTGAATCTATAAATATCTATATCCTTACCTTATATCTTACAGGTTAAAGCTTACCATAAAAGACGCCAACAGATGCTTTTCAGATGAGATTTTTACCAACCTTTAAAGATCAGATAAGCTCAATATTGTATAAGTTGTTTCAGAAAAATAAAAAGTAAGAAAGTGTCCCAATATATTTTATAAGCCCAAACTTGACATCAACACTGGAGAAACATGGGCAAGAAAATATTATTGATCAACCTCACTTGTGAACACTCATGCAAAAAAAAGTCCTAAGTAAACCTATAGCATATCAAACCTATCATTTTAAAAACAAAAATGTTTCAAGAGTAAGGTTTATCTAAAAAATGCAAAGATATTTAGACAGTCCTATATATTCATATGTATGAATACTATCCTTTAACAAAATAAGAATAAAAACCTATAATAATTTTTAAATGCAAAAAAAGAGAAGCAATAGTAAACTTCAACAGTCACTCGTGATTTAAAAAATAAAATAAAATAAAACTTAGAGATCTAGGAACCTCTTTTAACTTGATAGAATATATCACAAATCTATGGAGATAGAGAGAGAGAGATAGGAAGTGAAAAGGAAAGGGAAAAGGGGAGAGGAGAGAGGAGGAGAGAAGAGGGAGGAGAGGAAGAAAAGGAAAAAAGGGAAGAAAATCCTTACAAAACAGCAGCATTTCATTACAGTCAGGAATAACACAAAGGTGACTACAATCATTACACAGTATCATCAGTGGGGAAAAAGATAAACAAAGATTAATTGATATAGATTTTTAAACAGATTTATTTATTTATAAGTGACATATAATAAACTGCATATATTTAAAATGTTCAATTTGCTAAGCTTAAGACCATCACCACAATAAAAGTAATGAACATATCCATCACTCCTAAAACTTTCTCCATATCCCCTTGTAATCCCTCTTTTTTTCTCCCAGACCCAACACTCAGCCCCATGTAACCACTGATGTGCTTTCTGCCACTATACGGATTATTGCAGTTTCTAGAATTTTATATAAATGGAATCTTGCAACATACACTCTTTTCCATCTGGATTCTTTCACTCCTCATCATGACTTTGAGATTCATCCATGTTTTTGCATGTCTCAAAAGTTTATTCCTTTTTATTGTTGAGTTGTATTCCATCATACAGATATATCACAGTTTGTTTATTCATTAATCTTTGGATAGACATTTGGGTTGTTTCCAGTTTTAGACTATTAAAGCAAAGGCTACTATGATCTATATATTAAATATAATCCCAATCAAAATCCCATCAAGCTTATTCTTTAAAAAAATAGACAAGCTGATTCTAAAATTTATGTGGAAATGGAAATGACCTAAAATAGCCAAAACAACATTGAAAAAGTGAAAATTTGGAGGACTTAATAACTGATTTCAAGATTTACTATAAAACTACAGTGAGGGCTTCCCTGGTGGTGCAGTGGTTGAGAGTCCACCTGCCTATGCAGGGGACACGGGTTCGTGCCCTGGTCCGGGAAGATCCCACATGCCGTGGAGCGGCTAGGCCCATGCACCATGGCCGCTGAGCCTGCCCGTCTGGAGCCTGTGCTCTGCAACGGGAGAGGCCACAACAGTGAGAGGCCCGCGTACCGCCAAAAAAAAAAAAAAGAAAAACTACAGTGAAACTACAAGACAGTAGGGTTTAGACAAAAAGATATACATGTAGCTCAATGGAACAGAATTGAAAATTCAGAAGTAAGTCTCACATATATAGAACTGATTTTCAACAACAGTGCCAAAGAAAATCTTTTCAGCAAATGGTGCTAGAACAATAGGATAAACACATGCAAAAAATGAAGCAAAAGAAAACTCAAAAACCTCAACACTTACCTGATGACAAAACTTAACTCAAAATGGACAAGCTTAAATGAAAGAGATAAAATTATAAAATAAAACTTAGAGAAGGAAAGGAAAATCTTAAAAATTTTATTTGGGTTTGGCAAAAAATTTTAAGCACACCACTAAAAGTATGAACTATAGAAGAAAAAAATCAATACATAGGACTTCATTTAATTATAAATTCTCTTCTTCAAAAGGTAATCAAAACAGCATGGTACTGGCATAAAAGTAGACATATAGATCAATGGAACAGAATAGAGATCCCAGAAATAAACACATACACCTACGGTCAATTAATCTTTGACAAAGGAGGCAAGAATCTACAATGGAGAAAAGACAGTCTCTTCAGCAAGTGATGATGGGAAAACTGGACAGCCACATGTAAATAAATGAAGTTAGAAAACTCCCTCATACTACACACAAAAATAAAGGCAAAGGGCTTCCCTGGTGGCACAGTGGTTGAGAGTCCACCTGCCGATGCAGGGGACACAGGTTTGTGCCCCGGTCCAGGAAGATCCCACATGCCACGGAGCGGCTGGGCCCGTGAGCCATGGCCACTGAGCCTGCGCGTACCACAAAAAAAAAAAAATTAATAAAGGCAAAATGGCTTAAAGACTTAAATAAGAGACATGACACCATAAACTCCTAGAAGAGAACATAGGCAAAACATTCTCTGACATAAATTGTAGCAATGTTTTCTTAGGTCACTCTCCTAATGCAATATAAATAAAGACAAAAAATTTAAAATGGGTCCTAATCAAATTTATAAGCTTTTGCACAACAAAGGAAACCATAAACAAAATGAAAAGACAACTTACGGGATGGGAGAAAATATTTACAAATGATGTGACAAAGAAAGGCTTAATTTCCAAAGTATACAAACAGCAAAACAAAAAAACAAACAACCCAATCAAAAAATGGGCAGAAGACCTAAATAGATGTTTCTCCAAAGAAGACATATAGATGGCGAACAAGCACATGAAATGATGCTCAACATCACTAATTATTAGAGAAATGCAAATCAAAACTACAGAGAGGTATCACCTCACAGTTGTCAGAATGGCCATCATTAAAAAGTCTACAAATGATAGATCCTGGAGAGAGTGTGGAGAAAAGGGCACCCTCCTACACTGTTGGTGGGAATGTAAATTGGTGCAGCCACTATGGAAAACACTATAAAAGTTCCTTAAAAAACTAAAAATAGAGTTACCATATGATACTGCAATCCTAATCCTGGGCATATAACTGGAAAAGGCAAAAGTTCTAATGCGAAAAGATCCATGCACCCCAATGTTTATAGCAGCACTATTTACAATAGCCAAGACATGGAAGCAACCTAAGTGTCCATCAACAGATGAATGGATAAAGAGGATGTGGTATATATACATACATTGGAACATTACTCGGTCATAAAAAGAATGAAATAATGCAGTTTGCAGCAACATGGATAGACATAGAGATTATCATACTAAGTGAAGTAAGTCAGAGAAAGACAAATATATCACTTGTATGTGGAATCTAAAAGATAGTACAAATGAACTTATTAACAAAACACAAACAGACTTACAGACATAGAAAACAAACTTACGGTTACCAAAGGGAAAGCGGGGGAAGGATAATTTGGGAGTATGGGACTATAGATCAACAGCAATGATATACTGTATAGCACTGGGAACTATATTCAATATCTTGTAACAAACTATAATGGAAAAGAATTATATATATATATATATATTAATATATATGTATATATAACAAAACAACAAACAAAAAAGAGACAAGAGATACTGTTAAGAAAATGAAAAGACAAGCCACAGACTGGGATAAAATAGTTGTTAAACTATCTGTTAGTCTATGTAACAAAGGACTTTGAATATATAAAGAAATTTTACAAGTTAATTTTAAGAAGACAGACAACCCAATTCTAAAACCTGGGCAAAAGATGTGAACAGACACTTCATCAAATAAAATGTTCAGATGACAAGTACATGAAAAGGTACATAACTTCATAAGACATTAAGGAAATGTAAGTTAAAACTACAATAAAATGCTTCTACATACTAAGTAGAATATCTAAAATTAACAAGGCTGAACATATCAAGTGTTGGCAAGGATGCCAAGCAACTGGAATGTTCCCACACTGCTAGTGGGAATGAATGGAAAAGTTTGCCACCATTTGGGAAAGAGATTGGCAGTTTTTTAAAAGTTAAACATTTACTTACCATAAGACCCAGTCATTCCACTTTTTACTTAAGAGAAATGAAAGCTTTTGTTCACCCAAATATTTATACATGAATAATTATGACAGCTTTATTTGCAATAATCTAACACTATAAAAATTTGAGAGTAATAAAGTCACTCTTATACTTACAATGTAAGTATCTAGTTAGAAAAGCCAAGAAAAGTTTTGAAGCAGTAAGAAAGCTCATAAAGATTTCTAATGGACCTTGAGGGGATTATGCTAAGTGAAATAAGTCAAGGAAAGACAAATACCATATGATCTATCTTACACGTAGAATCTAAAAAACAAGCAAACAAAAAACAATCTCATAGATACAGAGAACAGATTGGTGGTTGCCAGAGATGGGATGTGGGAGATGGGTAAAACGGATGAAGGTGGTCAAAAGGTACAAACTTCCAGTTATAAAACAAATAAGTCCAGGCTTCCCTGGTGGCGCAGTGGTTGAGAGTCCACCTGCCAATGCAGGGGACACGGGTTCGTGCCCCAGTCCGGGAAGATCCCACATGCCGCGGAGCGTCTAGGCCTGTGAGCCATGGCTGCTGAGCCTGTATGTCCAGAGCCTGTGCTCCACAACGGGAGAGGCCACAACAGTGAGAGGCCCACGTACCACAAAAAATTAAAAAAAAAAAAAAAGTCCTGGGGATGTAACATAGAGCATGGTGACATAGTTGCTAAGAGAGTAGATCTTAAAAGTTCTCATCACAAGGAAAGAAATGTAACATGTGGTCTAGAATGTTAACTAGATTTGTTGTGGTGATAATTTCATGATATATACAAGTATCAAGTCATTATGTTGTATACTTGAAACTAATATAATGTTGTATGTTAATTATAACTCAATAAAAATCAATTAAAATGATTTCTAGATTGACATACAAAAATCAGTATCATTTCTATACACCAAAAATAAATTAGAAAGTACCATGGAAAAAAGATAATATTCTAAGTGTTAACAAAACTAATTATTTTTTTAGGAATAAATCTAACAGAAGACATTTTCAATAAACTTACTGGAGAAAAATTACAAAATATTATTAAGGAAATAAAAGATAATCCAAATAGAGGTATAGACCTCGTTAAAAATTTTTAAGTGTTCAAAAAGATGGCAATCTTACCCAAATGAATCTATAAATTCAGCATAATTCCATTCAAATACCAATAAGAATTTTCATGGAGTTAAAAAAAAACAAAACTAAAACCCATATAAATGAGCAAAAGGTCAAAAGTAGCCAAATAAAATTTGAAGAACAAGAGGGAAGATTTACCCTTTCAGGTATCAAAACCCATTATACAACTATAGTAATTCAAACAGTATGGTGTTGGTTCAAAGATAAATAGAGCAATAGAAGAGAGTATAAATTTTAGAAAGAGAACTGCCATAGATAAAAACTTTGTAAAATGACAGAATGGTAGAGCAAATTATAGGGAAAAGGAAGGACTATATCATATATGGTTTGGGGAAAATCAGAGAAAAATTAATTGCAATTCCTATCACTTTACATACTGGGAAAGTATATTTGCTATTCATATAATTAACTAATGCTTGGTATACAGATGCTTGGTATATCAAACATATAAACAATGCTGCAAATTAATAATACCACCTAACAGAAAAATAAACCAAACATATGAGTAGTAATTTTCACATACAAGAAAGTCTGATCAATATATGTCAGATAAATGTTCAATTTTATTAATAATTGCAGGAAGAATCTTTTGAACAATTTCACATCAGATTAGCAGAATTTTTTAAAGTTTCACAATACCAGCACATGGCGACTTGGGAACTCTCATACACTGCTTTTGGGAAAGTAAATTGGTGTAAGCTTTCTGGGGTACAATTTGGCAGCATCAAGTAAAGTTGAAGACAGGACATGAGTCATAGACTGGGAAATAGCGTGATTTACAGATCTTTTAGTGAGGATCAGATTGGTATGTTGCTAACTTTGTATTTTGATTTCTTTCCAACAGCATTTCTCAGAAAAGAAAGAAAGAAATAGAGAGAGGAAGAAAGAAAGATAGAAAAGAAGAAAGGCAGATAGAAAGGAAGGAGGCAGGGAGGAGGGAAGAAAGAAGAGGAAGGAAAAGAAAATTTTAAAAGGAAAAGAATAAAAAGAAAAAGTTCGGCTCTTTCATATAAAAGTACTATAACCTGTTGCTTTTAAACTGCTAGTCTTGGCAGTTGGTGTCAAAAAACAATTTAGTATAAACTAGCATCTTTAAAAAATATTCTTTGGGGATGGTTTTCCTTCATAGTTTATTTTTTACCTTTCATCACACTTCGCAAGAGTATTATTTTGTGAAGTTTTGATGTTGGATATGTGTGTGTGTGCATGTGTATGTACTGATTTGCAGTGTGAAATATATTTATTTCTATGCATTGCAGAGAAAAAATGTTTGGAATACATGGCTATATGGTACCACTGTGAGTCATTTACTCATAGAAAGAATGGCTCCTGTCATGAACGTGTCTTTCTTTACAGAGCTATGACCCATGCTGAGGGCCAGCCCTGGCCAGTGGGGTGCCATCCACACCGTGCTCTCATCCATTGTGCTAAGTAAACAGTGCTGAACAAGAGGACTGATCAGAGAAGTTTGTATGGTCACCAGAGTATGGCCTTACAACCTTTCCTACTCGGATAGGGAGCAGGTAGCTGTCCAACTGACATCAGTGTGGAATAGATACTATTTGGAAGGTGATGACATCTGAACCCACCTGCACTTAGGAAATAATCATTGTAGATCATTTACTCCTGGATGTTATCTGTCCACACTCTGCTCTTACAGCAAAGAAAAGCAATGGATCCTACCAACAACAATAACAACAGCATTTTCCAATTGTGTAGCATTTCCATGAAGGTCAAAATAAAGCAAGAGAAGACATCCCCCCTTCCCTTACTCCTAACCTGTGATATATCTAGACCTGTGAATAGTGCATGTAGTTCTGTCCTTGACATCTAAAAGAGGTAGGATAAAGGTGGGAGGCAATCATGATAAGCAATAGGATTGAGACACTGTCACATAAAGTCTGATCTAAGTGCATAGACATTTTAACTCTGAGAATAAGGCTGAAAAGAGGTTAAATCACCCATCTGTAAAATCTAGAGGAGTTTAACCACTTACTCCTTGAGTTCTGAAGTCATGGTACTTCCCACCAGTGTCACAGGAAAAACAAAGACCTACATCATAGACATGGGCTAAACAAACAGAATCTTACTTAAAAGATGATAAAGAAATGTACTATTTTTAGAAGGGTCTGGATGAATTCTTGAGTGATAAATCTACCCTTGGTTAATACGGGAAACTAGAGCTATTTGAGACGCATCCCTAAAGATGTAATACACTCTTTTCCTTGGTGACTCTCATTGGAAAAAACAAAATCTTAGCTTGGTGAACCATGAAAGCGACCTTATAAAATGTTTCTAAAATCCTTAGTGTATTACAGGAGAACCCTTCAGACCAAGGACACCAAGCCACTAAATAGTCAAAACCCACTGCTTCTCTCAGGGTGGAAGAGTAGCAATCTCATCTTTATTCAGCTCTGGCTCCCCCAGTACTGAGAGCCCTCTCCATTGCTCTCCTTCCCCTTTCACAGCAAATTCCCAAAGGTCTACCAAGGCCAGATGTGAAAGAAGGTGAGACACAGATGCAAACATAAATTCTTCCCTCTGTGACAGTGATTGCTCAGCCATGCATGCCCCCACCCATGTCAAATGCACGGTTCACTCAGAAAAATCAGGGACACATGGTGTTGACATTGCTCAGGTTCCAGAAACAGAGCTGGGACAGCAGGTGATGTGTGTGTGTGTGTGTGTGTGTGTGTGTGTGTGTGTGTGTGTGACAGGTGGTGGGGCTTGAGGACTGGAGTTGGTTTGCTTGTGTGACTTTATGGAAATTAACTTTATAGAAATTGATTTAATTTCTGGCCCGAGTCTGAATAGAGGGCAACAAAAGGAGGTAAGAGTTAGATTTAAAGGAAAGTCAAGGAAGACAGTAATACTTGCCTGGAGTCAGGGAGATGTGAGATCATGTACCGATTCTATCATAGCTGCGTGGCTTGAGGTCAGTCACTTGACCTCTTTAGACTTCACTTTTCTCTGGTATTAAAGGATAGAGTGAGAAGGTTCTGACTACCACGGGACTCCATGATTCACCCTGTGCCTAGCATCAGGAAAAAAAAAAAAAGTTAAATTTCGGCAGTGTAAAATTCAGTGTGTCTTCGCCCAATCTGGTTAAATTGTTCTCAGACAGGTAATACAGAAAATGTATCCAATGTTTCTCGCAGGTGCTGTCAATGCTCCTGTCTCATGGTATTATTAATGTTACCTTGCTTACTTCTCCTGGTCCTTCATCCTCAATCCCCACTCTCGGTGTGATTAGCATCCCCTCAACTGGTCTCCCTGCATCTCCCAGTGACTTCCCAGAAAGCAACTCTGACTGTCCCAAGACCATGCCTCTTGTAACCCAGAGGGCTCCTAATGTCACTTTCTGCCCTGTCTCCCCTTTGTCCCTAATTTGCCTGGTGTTGAGTTAAAAGAAAAGCCTTGGGAGAAAACCAACAAAGCAAAGACTTGCAGAACAACCCAAGCCTTCATGTTGCATCTCAATAGCAAAAATTTAATCTCTGCTTTTTACAGGTTAAACTCAATTAGCTGTCACATAACTTTTCCCCAGACTTTAACTATATGACAAGAGAAAGACTAAATTGTTTTTAGTATTTGATATCAAGAAAATTAGGTTCTTGGTTCTAAAAAATGATATGGTTAGGATCAGTGCTGTCTATGATTAACATACTCTTTTCCTTCTCTAATTAGTGCAAATTTCACCACCAAACAGCCAGTCAACAACAGAAGAATTATACAATGAAGGTTTGATGATGTCATTTATTGAGCAATTATCAGACACTCTTCTAAGCACTTTACATGTACAGACTTCATTGTACTCTCCCCAGTCCTATGAAATAGCTACTATTATTATCCTCATTTCACAGATGAGTCAAGTTTGGGGCTCAGAGAGGTTAAACAACTTGCTTAAGATCACACAGCTAGTCAATGGTAAAGCTATGTTTCTAACATAGTGGCTCCAGGAAGCTCCTGTGTCTTTGATGTATTTATTTCCTTCTGGCATGTACCTATTCATCAAATATTCATTGAATTCTTGCTGTGTGCTAGGTAGGCTCTCGTGTTATAAAGCATTTTGTCTGGTGAGAGAGAGAGAAATTAAGCAAATAATTACACAAATAGGTATTTGAATTATGATTATAATAAGTGCTATAAAGAAGAAGCTCTGAGTGCTTCTTGGAGAAACTATAATAGGTAGAATGGACCTCTGCCAGGGCGTCAGGAAGGGCTCCCTGAGAAAGTGACCTGTAAGCTGAGAGTTGAAAGATAAGAAGGAGGAAGGAAACATGTACCACAGCAAAGAAACAGCACGTTCACAGCAAAGTCCCTGAGTCAGGAACCAGCTTAACATTTGGGAAACCAAAAAGATGAAATTATGGACTCATTTAAGAGTAAGAGAGGAGTGCAGGGTGAGAGACCAGTTGTAGTAGATCTTTATGAGACAAAATAAATCTTTGGCCCTTTATCCTAAGAGCTCTTGGTAGCGCTGTTGGATATTCTCCATTTGCCCCTCCAAATCCACTCTAACTTCCTCACCCACTTCTGGGTCCCATGGAAGTTGACCTGAATTGTCTATGTTCACAAGCTCCCTTATGCTCTGGTTCCAGTTGGGTCAGCCCTAGGAAGCACACGCAGATCAAAGGGCAGGTGAGGAGGGAGGTAAGTGTATCTGCTCCCCAGCCTCCCTCCATGCAGGTCATGGCCACTATATGCCTCTACATAAGGCCATAGATTTTATTTCTCCATCTTTTTTTTTATTATTATTACCTCTTTAAGGAAACTTTTAAAACATTTTATTTTGCTAATCACTCCCAAGTGAAATGTGTTTATGTACTCTGTATATCTGAGCTCTATACATAAAACGGAAATTTTTTTCACATCCCCCAACCAATTTTCTCTCTCCTGGGAGTGATATCACTCCTACTGAGAAAGCCTGAGTTATAGTTGTTCCCTCACACTGACCCTTCAGCCCAGAGGGTCATTGGTGATGGCTCCCACTGTCGCTAGACTGGGGCTACACCACCACACCTTGTTGGTTTCCCTTACCCTTGTCCACATTTTTGTAAATAACTCCTTTATTGAACTCCCCTGCTTACCATCTGAGCCATCATTTTTCTATCAGAATGCTGACTGGTACAGCACCATTAAAAATCTCTAAGAAGGAGAATGGCATTGTCAGATTTGCACTTTAAAATACATTGGAATTGTGTGAAGAATGCAGTGAAATAGGGTAGGAGTAGGGAACCAATTCCAAGGCCATTAACATGGTGACAATGACAGGAAATGGCATTCTAGTTACTGGGGTAGACTTTTCAACTTTATCCAAATAATTGGTGTCACTTCATTAAACGCAAATCTCTGTATCAATTCCAACGGTAATGACCTCTTGAAGGAAAAACATTTTGAGAGAATCTGCCAATTCATATCATCACATAAGCATTTGTAAAACTTACAAGAAGGCTGAGGAAGGAAGCAGGGGAAGTTTTCTCCCCTTTTGGGTATCATACCCATTTTTGGTGTGGGAAGGGCTAAGCTTAATTGTGTCTAGATGCAGAGTCATGGACCAGATGGATCCTCAAGCTCTTTAAGGCTCGAAGCCAGTCATAGTAGGAGCCACAATTAACTGAATGTCCCCTGATACTCTAGTGGGCACTCTACATTTATAATCATATTAATCAATCCAATAGCCCTGCAGGATTTGTCATTATTTCTCTACTTCAGAGATGGGTAAACCAAGGTTAAAAAAAAATAGGTGGTAACATTTCTAAAGTTAAACATATGCAGATGGTGCTTTTCATCATTTAAAAGTCAAACTCATTGTATCTACTAAATGGTACTAAACTCAGCATGATCCTGTCCATAGGAAGAACATAGTTGGCAAATAAGTTTCATTCCTCATTCCAATTCCATCTGATTGGAAGTGACTGCCTGGAATGCTGTATTGAGAATTGTGAGACTGGACCAGGCAAAGTGGGAAAGATGGCTATAATTGATTAGTGATGTCTGTCACAGATAAGAGTGGGAAATGGGGGCATATATGCTACTTACACTCCATCCCTCATAGACTTCTGCTATTCTAGGAGATATAAAAATCAATAGCTCTTACCTCATGCTTACCCCCCACCAGGCTGAAGCTTGCACTGACTGTTCTCAGGCTGCTAAGTCTATCTGTAAATGTGATGTTATGCTTTCAAACAGGATTTGTTTCTGTTATTCCACAGCTTGAGCCAATGAGCCCATAAAAATAATGTGTTGGAACAATCTTCTTTCATTACCTGTCATGCACTCAGCATGTTGACATCTCCAAATCTCAAGGAACTATTTTCACATCATATCACTGGGCCAAGGAGATATAGACTAATTTCTTTGGCGCTTCCCCCGCCATCCTCCCCTGCATAGGTTCTAAGGTCTTTCATGGAATAAAGTTTAGAAAGACAAACACACAAAGCATTGTCACTCGGGCAAGCACCCTAGGATTCTAGAGAGTGGTAATGTTTGTTTTTTTTTTCTGGCAGAGGGACATGAAATCACCTATAAAATAGAACAGAAGCACCAGATCCCCTAGTAGGGGTAACAGTTGAGGGTGAAAATCACAAACATTTAATTTAAGCTAGATATAAACAGATCAATTATGTCATGGACTATTCTATGATATACCATATATTCATTTATTCACCCATCAAGTCTATATGGTGGATGCAAAGTAATATGAGATAGAGTGTCCACCTCAGGTTGCAACTGCGGCAACAGGTCATCTACTAAACAAAAAGGAAGCAGAAGAAAACACAAGAGCAGTAATAAGACCACACCTGCAACCTGGCCAGCTGAGCTACAGCTATCACAGTAAGCAGAACATGTTCACCAGTGGAAGAGACTGTGGCGGGCTGTGCTGGTCACAGAGATTGCACAGAGGGATCAATGGCTGCTCTGAGCTCTGATGGGGGGCAGACACTGAGTTTGTTCTGCTAAGACAAATTTACTGCAAAATGCCTTCTAAATTTCAAAATGTATAGTGGATGAACCAAACCCATAGTGGTCAACCCATGCCCAAAACATCAGTGCTCAGACTAATTTAGCAATAAAATGAGTACAGTCCAGTGCCTACTTCAGAGGCAGTTTAAAATGATGAAACGAGTTAATACAGGGCCTAACACATGGTAAGTGCTCAATAATATTAGCTCTTATTACTATTATTATGTCTGTTATAACAGATGAAATTCACAGTGATGATTATCCAGCTCCTGATGATATTAGCAAATACTGGTACAACTCAGATTACTAAATGTCTTCTGCCTTCAACTGCATCTTCTTGTTTCTTCCTCACCACGGCTCTCTGCTGGTATGTATTACTATCCCCATTCTACAGATGAGAAAAGTGAAGCTCAAAGCATTGAAGTGGACTCCGGTCTGGGTCTCTCTGCTGCCAGAGCCTGTTCTATAAGTTAATGATGGAAAATCATGGCATGATTAATTTATGCATCCCCAGCCCTGACTCGTGCTTGGGTTGTGGGGGGATTTCTCCACACCGCTCAGATTTTACCCAGGATAGCCAAGCAGGATTTAGTTTTAAACTCTGAATCTTGGTCTTCTGCATTCTGCCTGTCTTCTCCCAGTCTCTCTCACCTGGTGGTCAAGAGCAGTGGAGCCAACTCCGAGCTGAAATTCTGTCTCTGCCCTTTAGTAACTGTGTGAGTTTGGGCAAATGTCGGAGTGTCTCACTGTCTCAGTTCCCTTATCTCCAAAAGGAATGATGACGATGTTGATGATGATGATGAAAGGTCCAGCACTACTTTCTCTGAAGTGGAGCTGGGGTGGAAGTAGAGCGTGTGGCTTTTCTCTTCTCCAGCCACGCACCTTTCCCTCTGTATCCCTTTCCTGACCGCCACTCCCCATTTCTTCGCCATCTCTACAACCTCGGCCCACCCCTGGGGCCCCTAGGGAGCCCCGCACCCCTCCCGCCCTGCCGGGGGCAGCATCTTTGCTGAACCCGCACAGCGGTTCCGCGCTTACATACTATCGGCGTCCGTGGTGCCCTGTCCCGGTCCCACCGTGACTGTCTCCCCTCAGTGAGGTGGAAAGACTGGAACAGGACTACAACAAACACACAACAATTCCTTCAGCCTCCTGGACGCACTCCTCATCTGCTTTCGTTTCTTCCCACAACCCCGGAGACTTTTGGTTTCTGACGTTTCCCCGGGAACCTTCAGACCTCATTACCTTCCTATCTCCACAGTCAGCCACCTTCTCCTCCTCAGAGATGGATTGTACCTCATCCCGTGTCCTCTCATCCCTCTCTCCCTTCTGACTTTGTCTCTTCAAGGTATGCACACCAGGGACACAGGGCTGGTGGGCGGTGGAGGCATCTGGTGGGGGCAGGTTGGGGGTTACAATTTCTTACATCCCTGGTGTGCCAGGGCCCAGCAGGGGTGAAGGAGGAAGAAAGATTGGGCAAGTGTGCAGGGTAGTGATCATCACAATAATGAGATCATCACAAATTATTTGGCATCTATCAATATTTTAATTTAATTAATTTTAATGTTTAATTTAAATTCTTTAATTTTAGTTTTTTGAGCTTTATAAAAGTTTTTTTGCATTCTTTTTTTTGCATTTTTTTTTATACAGCAGGTCCTTATTAGTTATCCATTTTATACATATTAGTGTATATATGTCAGTCCCAATCTCCCAATTCATCTCACCACCACCACCACCCACCACCGCTTTCCCCCCTTGGTGTCCATACATTTGTTCTCTACATCTGTGTCTCAATTTCTGCCCTGCAAACAGGTTAATCTGTACCATTTTCCTAGGTTCCACAAATACACGTTAATGTACGGTATTTTTTTTTTCTCTTTCCGACTTATTTCACTCTGTATGACAGTCTCTAGAACCATCCACATCTCTACAAATGATCCAATTTCGTTCTTTTATATGGCTCAGGAATATTCCATTGTATATATGTACTACATCTTCTTTATCCATTCGTCTGTTGATGGGCATTTAGGTTGTGTCCATGACCTGGCTATTGTAAATAGTGCTGCAGTGAACATCGGGGTGCATGTGTCTTTTTGAATTATGGCTTTCTCTGGGTATGTGCCCAGTAGTGGGATTGCTGGGTCACATGGTAACTCTATTTTTAGTTTTTAAGGAACCTCCATACTGTTCTCCATAGTGGCTGCATCAATTTACATTCCCACCAACAGTGCAAGAGGGTTCCCTTTTCTCCACATCCTCTCCACCATTTGTTGTTTGTAGATTTTCTGATGATGCCCATTCTAACTGGTGTGAGGTGATACCTCATTGTAGTTTTGATTTGCATTTCTCTAATAATTAGTGGTGTTGAGCAGCTTTTCACGTGCTTCTTGGCCATCTGTATGTCTTCTTTGGAGAAATGGCTATTTAGGTCTTCTGCTCATTTTTCGATTAGGTTGTTTGTTTTTTAAATATTGAGCTGCATGAGCTGTTTATATATTTTGGAGATTAATCCTTTGTCTGTTGATTCATTTGCAAATATTTTCTCCCATTCTGAGGGTTGTCTTTTTGTCTTGTTAGAAGTTTCCTTTGCTGTGCTAAAGCTTTTACGTTTCATTAGGCCCCATTTGTTTACTTCTGTTTTTATGTCCATTACTATAGGAGATGGATCGAAAAAGATCTTGCTGTGATTCATGTCAAAGAGTGCTCTTCCTATGTCTTAGCCTAAGAGTTTTACAGTGTCCAGTCTTACATTTAGGTCTCTAATCCATTTTGAGTTTATTTTTGTGTATGGTGTTAGGGAGTGTTCTAATTTCATTCTTTTACATGTAGCTGTCCAGATTTCCCAGCACCACTTATTGAAGAGACTGTCTTTTCTCCATTGTATATCCTTGCCTCCTTTGTCATAAATTATTTGACCAGAGGTGCGTGGGTTTATCTCTGGGCTTTCTGTCTTGTTCCATTGATCTCTCTTTCTGTTTTTGTGCCAGTACAATATTGTCTTGATTACTGTAGCTTTGTAGTATAGTCTGAAGTCAGGAAGTCTGATTCCTCCAGCACCATTTTTTTCCCTCAAGACTGCTTTGGCTATTCGGGGTCTTTTGTGTCTCCATACAAATTTTAAGATGTTTTGTTCTAGTTCTGTAAAAAATGCCATTGGTAATTTGATAAGGATTGCTTTGAATCTGTAGATTGCTTTGGGTAGTATAGTCATTTTCACAATATTGATTCTTCCAGTCCAAGAACATGGTATATCTCTACATCTATTTGTATCATCTTTAATTTCTTTCATTAGTGTCATAGTTTTCTGCATACAGGTCTTCTGTCTTCCTAGGGAGATTTATTCTTAGGTATTTTATCCTTTTGTTGCAATGGTAAATGGGAGTGTTTCCTTAATTTCTCTTTCAGATTTTTCTTCATTAGTGTATAAGAATGCAAGAGATTTCTGTGCATTAATTTTGTATCCTGAAACTTTACCAAATTCATTTATTAGCTCCAGTAGTTTTCTGGTGGCGTCTTTAGGATTCTCTATGAATAGTATCATGTCATCTAAAATCAGTGACAGTTGTACTTCTTCTTTTCCAATTTGTATTCCTTTTATTTGTTTTTCTTCTCTGATTGCCATGGCTAGGACTTCCAAAACTATGTTGAATAATAGTCGTGAGAATGGACATCCTTGTCTTGTTCCTGATCTTAGAGGAAATGCTTTCAATATTTCACCATTGAGAATGATGTTTGCTGTGGGTTTGTCATATATGGCCTTTATTATGTTGAGGTAGGTTCCCTCTATACCCACTTTCTGGAGACTTTTTATCATAAATGTGTGTTGAATTTTATCAAAAGCTTTTTCTGCATCTATTGAGATGATCATGTGGTTTTTATTCTTCAGTTTGTTAATATGGTGTATCACATTGATCGATTGGAGTATATTGAAGAATCCTTGCACCCCTGGGATAAATCCCACTTGCTGGTGGTGTGTGATCCTTTTAATGTGTTGTTGGATTCTGTTTACTAGTATTTTGTTGAGGATTTTTGCATCTATATTCATCAGTGATATTGGTCTGTAGTTTTCTTTTTTGTGACATCGTTGTCTGGTTTTGGTATCAGGGTGATGGTAGCTTCATAGAATGAATTTAGGAGTGTTCCTTCCTCTGCAATTTTTTGGAAGAATTTGAGAAGGATGGGTGTTATCTCTTATCTAAATGTTTGATAGAATTCACCTGTGAAGCCATCTGGTCCTGGATTTTTTTTGTTGGAAGTTTTTAAATCACAGTTTCAATTTCATTACTTGTGATTGGGCTATCCATATTTTCTATTTCTTCCTGTTTCAGTCTTGGAAGTTTATACCCTTCTAAGAATTTGGCCATTTCTTCCAGGTTGTCCATTTTATTGGCATAGAGTTGTTTGTAGTAGTTTTTTAGGATGTTTTGTATTTCTGCATTGTCTGTTGTAACTTCTCCTTTTTCATTTCTAATTGTATTGATTTGAGTCCTCCCCCTCTTTTTTTGATGAGTTTGGCTAATGGTGTATCAATTTTGTTTATCTTCTCAAAGAGCCAGTTTTTAGTTTTATTGATCTTTGCTATTGTTTTCTTTGTGTCTATTTCATTTATTTCTGCTCTGATCTTTATGATTTCTTCCCTTCTACTAACTTTGGGTTTTGTTTGTTCTTCTTTCTCTAGTTCCTTTAGGTGTAACGTTAGATTGTTTACTTGAGATTTTTCTTGTTTCTTGAGGTAGGATTGTATTGCTATAAACTTCCCTCCTAGAACTGCTGTTGCTGCATCCCATAGGTTTTGGGCTGTCATGTTTTCACTGTCATTTGTTTCTAGGTATTTTTTGATTTCCTCTTTGATTTCTTCAGTAATCTTGTGGTTATTTAGTAATTTATTGTTTAGCCTCCATGTGTTTGTGTTCATTACATTTTTCCCCCCTGTAATTGATATCTAGTATTGTAGCATTGTGGTCAGAAAAGATGCTTGATATGATTTCAATTTTCTTAAATTTACTGAGGCTTGATTTGTGACCCAAGATGGGATCTATCCTGGAGAATGTTCCATGTGCACTTGAGAAGAAAGTGTACTCTGCTGTTTTTGGATGGAATGTCCTATAAATATCAATTAAATCTATCCAGTCTATTGTGTCATTTAAAGGTTTTGTTTCCTTGTTTATTTCCATTTTGTATGATCTGCCCATTGGTGTATGTGAGGTGTTATAGTTCCCCACTATTATTGTGTTACTGTCAATTTCCTCTTTTATAACTGTTAGCAGTTGCCTTATATATTGAGGTGCTCCTATGTTGGGTGCATATATATTTATAATTGTTATATCTTCTTCTTTGGTTGATGCCTTGATGATTATGTAGTGTCTTTCCTTGTCTCTTGTAACATTCTTTATTATAAAATCTATTTTATCTGACATGCATATTGCTACTCCAGCTTTCTTTTGATTTCCATTTGCATGGAATATCTTTTTCCATCTCCTCACTTTCAGTCTGTATGTGTCCCTAGGTCTGAAGTGGGTCTCTTGTAAACAGCACATATATGGGTCTTGTTTTCGTATCCATTCAGGGAGCCTGTGTCTTTTGGTTGGAGCATTTAAACCATTCACATTTAAGGTAATTATCCATATGTATGTTCCTATGACTATTTTATTAATTGTTTTGGGTTTGTTTTTGTAGATCCTTTTCTTCTCTTGTGTTTCCCACTTAGAGAAGTTCCTTAACCATTTGTTGTAGAGCTGGTTTGATGGTGCTGAATTCTCTTAGCTTTTGCCTGTCTGTAAAGCTTTTAATTTCTACATCGAATCTGAATGAGATCCTTGCCCCGTAATCTTGGTTGTAGGTTCCTCCCTTTCATCACTTTAAATATGTCATGCCACCCCCTTCTGGCTTGTAGAGTTTCTGCTGAGAAATCAGCTGTTAACCTTATGGGAGTTCCCTTGTATGTTATTTGTCATTTTTCCCTTGCTGCTTTCAATAATTTTTCTTTGTCTTTAATTTTTGCCAGTTTGATTACTATGTGTCTCAGCGTGTTTCTCCTTGGGTTTATCCTGTATGGGACTCTCTGCATTTCCTGGACTAACATGGCTATTTCCTTTTTCATGTTAGGGAAGTTTTTGACTATAATCTCTTCTAATATTTTCTCTGGTCCTTTCTCTCTCTTTTCTCCTTCTGGGACCCCTATAATGTAAATGTTGTTGTGTTTAGTGTTATCCCAGAGGTCTCTTAGGCTGTCTTCATTTCTTTTCATTCTTTTTTGTTTATTCTGCTCCACAGCAGTGAATTCCACCATTCTGTCTTCCAAGTCACTTATCCGTTATCTGCCTCAGTTATTCTATTATTGATTCCTTCTAGAGTAGTTATCATTTCAATTATTGTATTGTTTATCTCTATTTGTTTCTTCTTTAATTCTTCGGTCTTTGTTAAACATTTCTTGTATCTTCTCCATCTTTGCCTCCATTCTTTTTCTGAGGTCCTGGATCATCTTCACTATCATTATTCTGAATTCTTTTTCTGGAAGGTTGCCTATCTTCACTTCATTTAGTTGTTTTTCTGGGGTTTTATCTTTTTTTTTTTTTTTTGAATGCAAAAACCACATATTTATTAAACATATGATTAACTTAAAAACACCAAACCAGTTTGTTTTAAAGTGCTCCTCATCCAAAACCTTGGAAAAACCATCACTCCAAAGTGAACTGAAAAAACAGTTTACAAAGCAAACACTGACAATAGGTATGGACAGGCACTACCAAAAAATGCTATTTGTTCTTTAATTAAATAATGCCATTCTCAAGTTATGTAGGGCAGTCACCTTGACAGATTCCTTTTTTATAAGTATTCATAAATAAAAAATGTCTAGATAGTCTAAAGAGCTGCAAACATTAATACCTTACAACAGCAGCTTACGTCTATTTTCGGAAAAAAGCACTAAAATCCTCTTCCATTGCAAGTCATTTATTTCTCTGGTGGGAGTGAGCAAGGTCACTACAATATTAACCTCTTTTCTAGAACAATGTAAATAACAAGGTATACACATCTTAAATTTGGTAGGTCATAAAAGTTAGGATGCAATCATTTTTTCTGATGCAACAGAAAAATAAATAAGTAAAAATTAAATACTTTAACCCAATATTTGGTATTGATAAATCAGTAGTGTCAACTTCATATACAAAGGACAGCACGATCTCGTTTTTAAAAAATCCTCAATGTCATGGTATTTGGGGTAAAAATATTTCGAATATTAAATGTTTCCTTTTTGCTTAAAGGAATATAATACAAACACCATCAAGCTGCGACCGTAACTCACTTTCAGCTGGGGTAAAGTGACCATTTGGTCCATGGCACAAGTTACATATATCACACTTCTGTCAAACTGAAACCTTAGGTTTATAAGATTTCATGTTTATAAGCTACAATACACACTGACTAAGATGTCAGTCCCTCACAGTATTTTAGAAAAATATCTACATTTGTCCTTACAGATGTCAAAATGTTACACCATCATTTGTTCAAAAAAAAAAAAAAAAAGATGCACATTCATACTGTGAAGTTATTAAGAAAATACTCTTGCAAATAAACTATATAAAGATAAAATACACTTCAAAGGTATGTGGGTTGTTTTTTGTTTGTTTTACAATATTCTATAAAGTGCAGAGAAATCCTAAGGGAAAAATTACTCCCTATAACATAGTTTAATTACAGCAGCTTTTGCATAGCAATACTTAGAGGAAGTTGGACACTTCCGTTTCCTCAGGAAGAGAAGGATGGAAGAGGATCTTCCGATTCAGATTTTTTTTTGGCCATAAGTCTGCTTTCTTCAGGAATGGTTGCTGATGCCAAATCTCCATTAAGTGTATTTCTGGAACAGTGAACAGGTCTATCTGGGTCTTCGAGAGGAGCATCATTACAAGAGTCTGTATCTGAGTAGGTTCTTCGGCGCCTCTGGGAGAGTCGGTGAAGTGTAGACACTGTTTCTTTTATAGAGTGGCTACTCCTCTCTGAACTTCAAGAACCAGGGTGGCTGACAGAACGCTTCATCATTTGAACAGGAGAAGGTGACACAGGAGAAACTAAGGGATCCGGATGGCACAGCTGAAACATCTCAGGTTTAAACTTGGCATTCGCTATCTTCACACATTCCTCAAGCGTTGTGATAAATGTATTACACGTGGCACTAAGTAAAGAAGAGGCTTCATTCACGTTCTCTATGCTGGGAGATGAATGATTCTCATCATGGTGAACAAATTCTTGGATCGTATGAACTTGCTTCATTAGGAGGTCACAGTAGAGGCGAAGCTCAGACATTTTGGTTTTCAGAGATTCACTGGTTTCACTTATTTCTTTTTCTTTTTTAGTCCTAGTATCAGACAAACAGGCTTTGGAGCTCCCCAAAGCAACCAGCCACCTTTGTCTTTCAGCTGCATTCACTGCCTTCATGTAGAAATGCTGCTCTCCTGGAATGATTAATTCCATTCTTGTGTTGTCTGCTGAATGGACTTTAATTTCACAAACTGCCATCTTTATACTTCCTTTGCTCCCTTTGCAAACATCATCTTGTGAATCATAGTAGGACAGGATTCCATTATCTAAAACAAACCAACGAGGCTGCCAACCCGTGAGATAGTTGGTCCACTTGTACAGAACTCCCTCCATGCTTCAGAGCCCGGCGCCGCGCATCCTCCTGGCCTGGCGCCGGCTGCGGTTAAGGGGGAAACGCGGGGCCTGGGCAGCCCCTCCCGGCCCGCCCGGGCCCCTCCCCGGGCGCCCCCGGCCAGCACAGAGCAGCCCTCAGCCCGCGCGCCCTGCCGGGACGTGGCGGCCCTCAGAGGCCGGGACGGCGGCCGCCGCGTGGTGCTTGGGGGCCTTGAGACATCCCCGGGCGAGCCCCGAAGGCGGCGGCAAATTCGGGACCGCGGCCGGCCTCCCGCTCGCGCTCCCACCGCCCCGCTGCTCCCTTCCGCGCCCCGGCGCTCCTTCCTCCTCGCCCGCCTTCCTTTCCTCCCCCAGGTCTCTCGTTTGTTTTCATTGACCTCGACGTCGCTTTCCTGGAGTTTTATCTTGTTCCTTTATCTGGTACATAGCCCTCTGCCTTTTCATCTTGTCTATCTTTCTGGGAATGTGTTTTTTGTTCCACAGGCTGTAGGATTGTAATTCTTCTTGCTTCTGCTGTCTGCCCTTTGGTGGATGAAGCTATCTAAGAGGCTTGTGCAAGCTTCCTGATGGGAGGGACTGGTGGTGGGTAGAGCTGGCTGTTGCTCTGGTGGACAGAGTTCAGTAAAACTTTAATCCACTTGTCAGCTGATGAGTGGAGCTGGGGTCCCTCCCTGTTGGTTGTTTGGCCTGAGGTGACCCAACACTGGAGCCTACCTGGGCTCTTTGTTGGGGCTAATGGCAGACTCTGGGAGGGCACATGCCAAGGAATACTTCCCAGAACTTCTGTTGCCACTGTCCTCACGGTGGGACACAGCTATCCCCAGCCTCTGCGGGAGACCCTCCAACACCAGCATGTAGGTCAGGTTCAGTCTTATGGGGTCACTGCTCCTTCCTCTGGGTCCCGACATGCACACTACTTTGTGTGTGCCCTTCAAGAGTGGAGTCTCTGTTTCCCCCAGTCTTGTTGAAGTCCTGCCGTCAAATCCCACAACTCTTCAAAGTCTGATTCTCTAGGAATTCCTCCTCCCATTGCCAGACCCCCAGGTTGGGAAGCCTGAAATGGGGCTCAGAACCTTCATTCCAGTTGGTGGACTTCTGTGGTATAAGTGTTCTCCAATTTGTGAGTCACCCACCCAGCAGTTATGGGATTTGATTCTATTGTGATTGTGTCCCTCCTACTGTCTCACTGTGGCTCCTCCTTTGTCTCTGGATGTGGGGTATCATCCTTGGTGAGTTCCAGTGTCTTCCTATTGATGACCACTCAGCAGTTAGTTGTGATTCCGGTGCTCTCGCAAGAGGGAGTCTTAGCTGCATTCTTACCAGTTTTGTAACATTGGAAAAGCTATGGAAAGTTCTCAAGCCTTATAAAAGTTTTTAGTAAATGTTTCCATCAATTTATTTTCTATATTCCTTATAAACAAAAAAAAAATCACATTTAATACAAACACTTTAAAATATTTAAATTCTATTTTTTTAAATATTACATTTAAATATCATCTATCTGGATTACTGAGTTTTGGGGTGCCCTCTTAAATCTTGCACCAGACAAGCTTTCTGTCTCATTTGCTTCACCCTAGTCCCCTCTTTACTACTAGCTTTGTAAACATACACAAGTGACTAAAATCTCTGTGCTTTAGTTTTCCCATCTGTAAATGGGTATCATACACTCTCCTTCAATGTAGTCCTGAGAGTCAAGGCTAAGTGAAGAAACTCATGTGGAAACTTAGAACAGTGCCCAGAACATTGCCAATGCTCCAGAAATGTTATAATTCTTATTACATGCAGAAGTGGAACGAGCACAGCCATATTCAGCCTCATATTCAGATTATCTTCAATTATCTTCAGAAGATCATTTGCAGACTTCTCTCTCTTCCTCCTCCAACCTCTCCTCAAGTGTATGTCATCCCAAGAATGACCCCAGCCACCTAGCAACATGTCACAGTACTAAAAATTCTCAAAAAGAAATTGCTGATTTTTTTTTAACATTAGCCAAAATTATCATGCGTAAGGATGCATATGGCAGGGCCTGCAAGAGTAAACCAAAGAAAAGACTCTCCAACTTTAAACATCACACATTTCAAATCCACATCTTTGAAAAAAAATCAGTGTTGAAAATCCATTGAAACTAAAAAGATAAGAGCAATGACAGCCAAGGGGTATCATAAGAGGACCTTGGAAAGACCTTATGGTTTGGAGATGGCTGTGGAGGTGGAGAAGGGGTGGGAAATGAATCCCAGAGCACCTATTATCTTGGGAATAATAAAGGCAGTTTCGGCTATCAGATTTCAATGCAACCATCCTCCAAAGCTGGAGAGAGGTCATCACGGAAGATTTTTAACTTATCAGCTGACATATTTTTCAACTGAATTCACACTCGAATTGTCCAACCCCCAACTTTGACAACTATTGTTTCCCACTATTTCCCCACTAGAAGGGAACTTTAATCCATATGTTTCTGATCCATTTACACCTAACGCATCACAATGTTATATTGAGAGAGCTGGTAAAGTCAGGAAAATTCCAGTCCTTCTTTCATTTTCTTGTTCTGCCCCCTCAATTCCCACTTCCCTCACTGTGTGGACCTGGACTCTTCCTTTGGCCAGCCGTAAATCACCTCCACCCCAAAGACTGCAATTGAATTCTTTGTTCCCAGTTCAGGATATTTCTATGGGTTTGCAATTTGGCAAACACAGTTTCCTATAAAATGGAAATCCAAACATATCTTTTATAGAAACCCCACACTTATCGACCCCCCTCCTGCTACTCCCTGACCTGCTACAGCCATCAGGCTGATATGAAATAAAACAGTTGCACTCAGAAAGGCACCACGCACACTAGTCCTCCCCAAACCCACCAGACCCCAGAACCCACTGCCAGCTCAGTCACTTCTACAGTGCAGACCAGCAAATGCTGGAGCTCAGTGCTCTTCCACTGTTGGTCCTGCCGAAAGTCCACAGGGTGTCATTTGCAGGGTCAAATGACAGCCACCAAGAGGTTAAAAAATATTCATCCCCAAAGCTCTTAGAGTATTTGGGATAGGTGGGTCAAAGGTAGAGAGACATAAGAACACGTTAAAATGAACATTTTAAAGCCTGCAATTTGTGGCGGTCAGAGCTCATCTACTCAACAAATGTCTTATTTAAAACTAGTTGAGTGTGTGTGTGTGTGTGTGTGTGTGTGTGTGTGTTGTATTTTTTTTTTAATCCTGTTCTCAAAGACCCGTTAACATATCAGATGCACACCCTTCCAGGAATAAGTTATCAGTTTCTTGGCTTGACCATTAAACTGAGAAAAACAAGTCATTTGTAAACCCTGTACAATTCATAAGTTCCCAGTTATAAAGTAATCTCTGATATCCACTCCAAAGCCCCAGGGACAGCTCAATACAACCAGTTTTTGGTGATCTGGTGATGAAAAATATATTATTGAAATCCAGGAAACCTTGGGAAAAAAATGCAGAGCAAAGCTATCTAAATTGAAATGAAATGCAGATTGCTTGACTGCCAGCAGAAGTTTCTTTCTTCCTTCCTTCCCACCTTTTTTTTTCCCCCAAACAATTCCATATAAATGTCTCAAGGCTTAGGACATGAAATTAAAAGATTTATATGTACACTACACTGGAAGCAAAACTGCATGGGTTTCAGGATCTGGGGCATTTTCAAGATGATTTGGAGAGGCTTGTGGAGGACACAAACTGACATATGACCCATTTCCTCTGCTCCACCAGCCGAGCTGTGCTCTGAGTGCCACTCTCAGAACTCATTTTCCCAAGCTCTCTAAGTCTAGCCTGCTCTCTCATATGACTAGAATTACTAGAATGTCCACCACGTACAGTCGTTGGTGAAAGCTACCTTGTCCTGAGTGGCATTTTTCATTAAGCAACACCATTCGAGGCATGTTTGGGGAAAGAAACCCTATGGGAAAGTCAGATAGCTTAAAAAGACAAAAGAGGCTTTGTCTGGCACAAGGATACAGTTATTGTAGGATTTCACACTTCCAGCTCAACTCCCAAGTCCTCTGTAAGCCAGACTTATGATCACAGTCTGACTGTCCCTCCTCCAATTCAAACAGGAAGGTCTCCAGATTCAGGAAGGATTTCACTTACAATCACAGAACTTTGCCTGTGAAAGGGACACAGACTCGTGTCTAAAAGTTACCAGAGAAGACAATAATATTCATTAGAATTACCAAGCCAGCAACAAGATCAGCAGTTTCTCTCATAATTGCTTCCCTTTCTCATATGCCAGAATTAGAATTTCAAATATATTAGCTCTTTCTCTCTGGCCATTCTTTCTCTCAACACCACCTCCATTATCAATAGCTCCCCAGAATTTAGTAATGAAACCCTGGTGTGGAGTAGATTCCTTCTGAAAGGAGATGTTATTAACAGAGAAATGTACCCTGACGAGTTCAGTGTCTGCAGAAAGAAAAGTCGGATGTGATTCAGTGACCATATTTTCAGAACACTCTATCAATGACAGTTGGAAACATATGTTTTTTATAAATTTCTCATTCCAAAACAAAGACTGACAGTAAAGCCCAGGGCTTTGATATTTATATAAATTGTTAAGTGGTTCACTGGGGAAAGTACATTTCAATTAGCGTGTCACTGCTCATCGTGGAGGCTTCAAGAAAGGTGTTCTGATTAAGCTGGCTGTTTAGCAATACATCAAAAGTTGGGGCTTACCTAAGCGCTGCTCGCTTCAAGGCCAGCTGTGTCACCTGATGCAAGGCAATGTTTCTGAGTTTTTATTTAAAATCAAATTAGACATTCGGAATCCTACTTTAACCTACGTCAATTCAAAACATCACTCCATTTTAGTTCAATAATTATGAACCAAGTAACTGTGTGGTGTCAGGCACCAGGCTAAGTGATGTAAAGAACAGCCATGAATGAAGCCTAAGTAAGTCCTGGCTTCTTGGAAGCTATGATCAGGATGATTCTTGTTGTAAATGATTACTGATTACCAAATGAAAAAAAAAATCTATTTCTAGTTATGAGTTCTTTGGGGGGAGAAGAGATGAGCTATGGTCAAAACCAAATGAAAATAAACTTTGCCTTTGCTTGTGGCTTTACGAAATTACAATTCTACATCTTCAAATAAGAGATTTTCTTTCTTGAAACTTCTCATTTGTCTCTTGAGGCTGGGATTATGTCTATAAACTGTAGATAAATCAACAACTCATCACTCAAAAGTCATACTGTTAGTTGTATTTTTTCCCCTTTTAGGTACTCTGCTGCCGCCATTAGGACAGCATTGTAAGTTATGAGGTTTTCAGTTGGGCTGTTTTCTTTGACATGTCACTATTTGCATCTCATTAGCTAAGCAGACATCCTTAAGATTGACGGTAGAATTTTGTGCAACTCAATCCAGGGGAACATTCCAATCTCTCCAAGGCTGAAGAGTCGGGGAAAGACAAGGACACCAAATTTGTTCTCCTTATCTACCCAATTTAGTAGCTATTTGTCACAGTCAATTAGTCAAGGGTGAAGTAATTACCCATGGCTTCAGTTAGGGAACAAAGTCTGGTTGGCTGCAAAAAAGGGAACAATCAGTTCATATGGGAAATGTGAGGTGAGTAGATGGTATGGTTAGAGGACACAGGGCAAGACAACGCCCAAAATATCTCTGACTCACATCTGAAATTCTGCCATTTATGATTCATCCCTTTGTGTTAAACATTGCTTTCTTCCTGGAGTTGTTTTAAAATACCCACAGTCCAAGAAACAGTAACAAAATAAGTCTCTGCTTCAACAAATCTATATTTATTCTTTTCTACAAATCAAGTGTGACATTACAAAAAGTAATAAGATGTGGTCATAGCCTGCAAGGAGTGGTACACAAGAAGTTCCATTCTTGAGAAGACACACCCCTGATATCCCACTCCTTTAATGACTGCTCTTCTTACTCCTTCATTTCTGACTCAAGCTTATTGAAAGTAGACTTTACTTTCACTAGCTCTACTCCCATGCACTTAATTTATTCCTCACCTCAAGGCTCCTGCCCTCACCAGGCCTTTGAATGAGGTCACCAAGAACATTCCAATCACCAAACTCAAAGATCATTTTTTTCTGTCCATTTCTTATGTAACCTCTCTAGAGAGGTTGACTTTTCCAAACACTTCTCTCTTGGAACTCTCCTCTCTTGATTGTTCAAACTAAACCCTCTTTCTCTACCTTACTTTTATTTGTTTGTTTATTTATTTATTTATTTATTTTTAACATCTTTATCGGAGTATAATTGCTTTACAATGTTATGTTAGTTTCTGCTATATAACAAAGTGAATCAACTATATGTATATATTTATCACCATAACACCTCCCTCTTGCACCTCCCTCACATACCTCCTATCCCACCACTCTAGGTGGTCACAAAGCACTGAGCTGATCTCCCTGTGTTATGCAGCTGCTTTCCACTAGCTATCTATTTTACATTTGGTAATGTATATATGTCCATGTCATTCTCTCACTTCATCCCACGTTAACATTCCCCCTCCCAGTGTCCTCAAGTCCATTCTTTATGTCTGCGTCTTTATTCCTGTCCTGCCCCTAAGTTCTTCAGAACCATTTTTTTTTATTCCGTATATATGTTTTAGCATATGGTATTTGTTTTACTCTTTCTGACTTAACTTCAGTCTGTATGACAGTCTCTAGGTCCAGCCACCTCACTACAAATAACTCATTTTCATTTCTTTTTATGGCTGAGTAATATTCCATTATATATATGTGCCACATCTTCTTTATCCATTCATCTGTCAGTGGACACTTAGGTTGCTTTCACATCCTGGCTATTGTAAATAGTGCTGCATGAACATTGTGCTACATGACTTTTTGAATTATGGTTTTCTAAGGGTATATGCCCAGTAGTGGGTTTGCTGGGTCACATGGTAATTCTATTCTTAGTTTTTAAGGAACCTCCATACTGTTCTCCATAGTGGCTGTATCAATTTACATTCCCACCATCAGTGCAAGAGAATTCCCTTTTCTCCACATGCACTCCAGCATTTATTGTTTGTATGTTTTTTGATGATGGCCATTCTGATTGGTGTGAGGTGATACCTCATTGTGGTTTTGATTTGCATTTCTCTAATGATTTATGATGTTGAGCATCCTTTCATGTGTTTGTTGGCAATCTGTATATCTTCTTTGGAGAAATGTCTGTTTAGGTGTTCTGCCCATTTTTGGATTGGGCTGTTTGTTTTTTAGATATGGAGCTGCATGAGCTGCTTGTACATTTTGGAGATTAATCCTTTGTCGGTTGCTTCATTTGCAAATATTTTCTCCCATTCTGAGGGTTACCTTTTCATCTTGTTTATGGTTTCCTTTTCTGTGCAAAAGCTATTTTCATTAAGTCCCATTTGTTTATTTTTGTTTTTATTTCCCTTTCTCTAGGAGGTGGGTCAGAAAAGATCTTGCTGTGATGTATGTCATAGAGTATTCTCCCTAAGTTTTCCTCTAAGAATTTTATAGTGTCTGGCCTTACATTTAGGTCTTTAATCCATTTTGAGTTTATTTTTGTGTATGGTGTTAGGGAGTGCTCTAACTTCATTTTTTTTACATTTAGCTGTCCAGTTTTCCTAGCACCACTTATTGAATAGGTTGTCTTTTCTTCATTGTATATTCTTGCCTCCTTTATCAAAGATAAGGTGACCATAGGTGTGTGGGTTTATCACTGGGCTTTCTATCCTGTTCCATTTATCTATATTTCTGTTTTTATGCCAGTACAATACTGTCTTGATTACTGTAGCTTTGTAGTATAATCTGAAGTCAGAGAGACTGATTCCTCCAGCTCCATTTCTCTTTCTCAAGATTGTTTTCGTTATTCAGGGTCTTTTGTGTTTCTATACAAATTGTGAAATTTTTGTTGTATTTCTGTGCAAAATGCCACTGGTAGTTTGATAGAGATTGCACTGAATCTGTAGATTGCCTTGGGTAGTATAGTCATTTTCACAATGTGGATTCTTCGAATCCAAGAACATGGTATATCTTCCCATCTGTCTGTAACATCTTTAATTTCTTTCATCAGTGTCTTATAATTTTTTCCATACAGGTCTTTTGTCTCCTTAGGTAAGTTTATTCCTAGGTATTTTATTCTTTTTGTTGAAATGGTAAATGGGAGTGTTTCCTTAATCTCACTTTCAGATTTTTCATCATTAGTGTATAGGAATGCAAGAGATTTCTGTGCATTAATTTTGTATCCTGCTACTTTATCAAATTCATTGATTAGCTCTAGTAGTTTTCTGGTAGCATCTTTAGGATTCTCTATGTATAGTATCATGTCATCTGTGAACAGTGACAGTTTTACTTCTTTTCCAATTTGGATTCCTTTTATTTCATTTTCTTCTCTTGTTGTTGTGGCTAAAACTTCCAAAACTATGTTGAATAACAGTGGTGAGAGTGGGCAGCCTTGTCTTGTTCCTAATCTTAGTGGAAATGCTTTCAGTTTTTCACCATTGAGAATGACGTTGGCTGTGGGTTTGTCATATATGGCCTTTATTATGTTGAGGTAAGTTCTCTCTATGCCTAATTTCTGGAGGGTTTTTATCATAAATGAGTGCTGAATTTTGCCAAAAGATTTTTCTGCATCTATTGAGATGATCATATGTTTTTTTATCCTTCAATTTGTTAATATGCTGTATCACATTGATTGATTTGTGTATATTGAAGAATCCTTGCATTCCTGGGATAAACCCCACTTGATCATGGTGTATGATCCTTTTAATGTGCTGTTGGATCCTGTTTACTACTATTTCGTTGAGGATTTTTTCATCTATGTTCTTCAGTGATATTCGCCTTTAGTATTTTTTCTTTGTGGCATTTTTGTCTGGTTTTGGTATCAGGGTGATGGTGGCCTCGTAGAGTGAGTTTGAGAGTGTTCCTCCCTCTGCTGTATTTTGGAAGAGTTTGAGAAGAACGGTTGTTAGCTCTTCTCTAAATGTTTGATAGAATTTTCTTGTGAAGCCATCTGGTCCTGAGCTTTTGTTTGTTGGAAGATTTTTAATCACAGTTTCAATTTCAGTGCTTGTGATTGGTCTGTTTATATTTTCTATTTCTTCCTTGTTCAGTTTCAGAAGGTTGTGCTTTTCTAAGAATTTGTCCATTTCTTCCAGGTTGTCCATTTTATTGGCATATAGTTGCTTATAGTAATCTCTCCTGATCCTTTGTGTTTCTGCAGTGTCAGTTGTTACTTCTCTTTTTTCGTTTCCAATTCTATTGATTTGACTCTTCTCTCTTTTTTTCTTGATGAGTCTGGCTAATGATTTATCAATTACATTTATCTTCTTAAAAAAACAGCTTTTAGTTTTATTGATCTTTGCTATTGTTTCCTTCATTTTTTTTTCATTTATTTCTGATCTGATCATTATGATTTTTTTCCATCTGCTAACTTTGAGATCTTTTGTTCTTCATTCTCTAATTGCTTTATGTGTAAGGTTAGGTTGTTTATTTGAGATGTTTCTTCTTTCTTGAGGTAGGATTGTATTGCTATAAACTTCCCTCTTAGAACTGCTTTTGTTGCATCCCATAGGTTTTGGGTCTTCGTGTTTTCATTTCATTTGTTTCTAGGTATTTTTTGATTTCCTCTTTGATTTCTCCAGTGATCTCTTGATTATTTAGTAGTGTATTGTTTAGCCTCCATGTGTTTGTATTTTTACAGATTTTTTCCTGTAATTGATATCTAGTCTCATAGTGTTGTGGTTGGAAAAGATACTCGATTTGATTTCAATTTTCTAAAATTTGCCAAGGCTTGATTTTTGACCCAAGATATGATCTATGTTTAAGAATGTTCCATGAGCATTTGCGAAGAAAGTGTATTCTGTTGTTTATGGATGGAATGTCCTATAAATATCAATTAAGTCCATCTTGTTTAATGTATCATTTAAAGCTGTGCATCCTTATTTGTTTTCAGTTTGGATGATCTGTCCATTGTCTACTTTACTTTTAAATGTTGGTGGACTCCAGGGTCCTGTCCTTTGACCTCTTACCTTTATTCTAACCAGTGGTTCTCAATCTGGGCCAATTGTGTCCTCCAGGGATATTTTACAACTTCTGGAGACATTTCTGGTAATTATAATTGGGGCAGGGGGATGCTATTGGCATCTAGTGGGTAGAGGCAAGGGATGCTCCTAAACGTCCTACAATGCACAGGCCTGTCCCGCCACAACAACAACAACAAAAGCAGTCCCATCCACAATTGCATTAAGATTGAGAACTCTATACTATCTGTGGATGTTCTATACTTTCTGTGTTCTCTACTATCCATGGGTGATAACAATCACACATATGGCTTCCACTTCTGCTCCTATGAAGATATTACTCAAATCTTTATTTTTGAATGAGATGGAGAGAACAGAAGTCCAGAGCCACACACTCAGTGGACTGTAGTTATATCTACTTGTGGGTCCCCCAGAAGCTGGAAGTGAAAAAGCCAAAACCAAGCTCATTTTCTTCTCTCACAAAACGTCTCTTGGTTGATGACAAAATCCAGTCTCCCAGATTTGAACCCTGGGAATTAACCTCAACACTTTCCATCCCCACCACCAAGTCCTTCTGATTCTACCTTCCAAAGCACTCTCAAATCCAGCCTACCTCACCATCTCCATGGCCACTACCTTAGTTCAGGCCCTCTTCATTATCACATGCCCTCAGAATTGACTTAGAACTGACCTTTTATATGCAGGTTCACACCCCTGCCACCCATCCTTTAAAGAGCTGCCTGAAAGGCTTTCCTATTCTGCTTTCTCTGAGTCCTCCATTCTTTTATCACCACACCCAGTTAATGTAATAATGTTTATTGAGCATTTTTCTATGTGCTTTACATGAATTCTCTGTTTATCTTACCTACAGGATGGGGTTGATATCCTATCCGTTTTACAGATGCAAGGATGAAACCATGGAAAGTTAATTAACTTGACCATGGTCACATAGCTATAAGTAGCAAGTAAAAATTTAAGCCTAAGATTGTTGGCTTCCAAACCCAATACTCATAATGATCATATGCTACTGTCTCCTTTGTCTTCACCCTGGGCAGATCCTCCTATAAAAGAGGATTAATTGAACATATAATATATAATGGAGGACTAATTTAACATGGACTAATTTATTCTCAGGTATAAGTAGTCCTTGCCCAAACCTCTGCATTGTATTTTGTTTGTTTAATTCAATTCAAATCAATTCCACAAATATCTGATATATGGTAAATATGCATATATCAATATATTTATAATACATATGTATCACACATTAAAATATTGTATATGCTTGAGACCAAGAGCACATAGTTAAGTAAATACTCAGAGAAGTAAATGGCTGGAGTCTAGACCCTGGGCTTTTGAGTGTCAATCTATAATTCTTACCCTAATGAAGTGGCTCCCAGACAAAATTCATCAACTTTTCAGTTTTACTGAGGATCACTGTAGACTCTACAAAGACAACTCCTGGCCCTCAAGTTTCTCCTTTGTAAAATGAAAATAATAGTTTTCTATACTTATTATCTTCAATTACTCTTCTTCTATATCTCTTGAATACATCCCAAGCAGGCTTCCATCCTGCCTCTCCACCAATGTTATCCTAGTTAAGGCCATGTTATTAATCCAGTAGTTTCCATTTTACTTGATTTAGCAGCAGCATTTGCTTTAAATGTCACATATTCTAAATGGTAGAGATAGAAGACAGAGGAAAGCTGCATTATACCCACTAGAATTTACATGAAAAGAAACAACCTTTTATTGTGTTAAGTCACTGAGATTTCAGGTTATGGTAGGCAGGAAAATGACCCTCCAAAAATGTTCACACCCTAATCTCCTAGACCCTGTGAATATATTTTCTTACATGACAATGGAATTTTGAGATATGATTAAAGACATTGACTTTGAAATAGGGATGAGTATTCTGAGTTATCTGGGTGAGTCCAGTCTAATCACATGAGTCATTAAAACTTTTCCCAGGTAGGTCAGAGAGATGCAATGGGAGAAGGACTCAACATGCCATTGGCACTATGAAGATGAACAAAGGGGACACTGAGCCAAGGAATGCTGGGAATTGGGTCCTCATTTACAGCTAGAAAAAGGGAGCCTGAATCCTACAGCCACAAGGAACTAGATTTTACCAACAACATGAATTTAAAAAGTGGATTCTTCCTTATAGCTTTCCAAAAGAAACACAGCCTTGAAGACACCTCAATTTTAACCAGGTGAAACCCAGATCAGGTTTCTGACCTGCAGAACTGTAAGATAAATAAATTTGCATTTTAAACCATTAAATTTATGATAATTTATTATGACAGAATAGGAAAATGATAAGCAAGGTAATTTTGTTACTGTGTTATATCCCAGCCTGTACTGACTAATGCATACATGTAAGTCATTGCATGGAAGGATATAATGAACACTCAGTAAACCTTATCTATAATAATTATTTTTATTATATGGCATAGCCGTTTCATGTGAACAGCCCCTCATAGAAAAAACATATTGTGTTTCACTGCATAGCAACATTTTTAGATTTTTCATGGTAATTTTTCAGGTTCTGACTGAAGTGGCTATAGGCACAAAAAGTCTCCTATATCAGCCAAACTCTAATTTTGAATGGAAAGAAAGCATAGTGGCTTTTTCAACCTCATCAACAGAACTGACAGACTGGGACAAGTAACCACCCCCAATCCCCATATCAACATGGCTTACCCTAGAGTGCCCTCTCTCCATGGTCTCTATCTCACAGCAAGCATCGATAGCACTGATACCCTGGCTACCACAGATAAATAAAAGTGAATAAACAGTAAATAGAGACTGTTGAAAAAGTCCATTTGGACCTGGAATGACTAGAAAGAGAGTTAGATTACATATGCTAGGTCTTTTTTCTCTGCAGTGTTTGGGAAAAAATATCCAGCCACACTAGAAAGAAGTTCTAGACTTCTTCAGGAATGGTGATGGCAGAGGCCGAAGACATACAGTCCAGGCTACCTGACCTACCCAACACTTCTCTTCTCACGTATGGGCAGGACTGTGGTGGTAGGTGGCTTCTCAATGAGTCAAGTAACCTCTTCCACCGGAGCTTTTTTTGAATGAATGACAGGGAAAACACAGCCCTGAGGAAGGGCTACTGGTCCTGACTTTAGATATCACTTCACCATAGTGGTGCACTGGTGAGGAAAATGTTCTGACCAAATCAAGGCACTTGGATTCTACTCCTGGCTCTACCACTAAGCACCGTATACCTTTGTTTTCACAGTTCATCTTTTTTTTTCTTTTTTTAAAAAAAGATGATTGAAAACACTATTTTTAAAATGGGAATAATGTTGATTTACAATATTGTGTTACTTTCAGGTATAAAGCAAAGTGATTCAGTTATACATACATATATATGTGTGTGTGTGTGTGTGTGTGTGTATAAGATTCTTTTCCATTATAGGTTATTACAAGATATTGAGTATAGTTCCTTGTGCTATACAGTAGGTCACTGTTGGTTATCTATTTTATATACAGTAGTATGTATCTTTTAATCCCAAACTGTTAATTTATCCCTCCCTCCCCTTTCCCCTTTGGTAATCATAAGTTTGTTTTCTATGTCTGTGAGTCTATTTCTATTCTGTAAATAAGTTCATTTGTATAATTTTTTTAGATTCCACACATAAGCGATATCATATGATATTTGTCTTTCTCTGTCTGATTTAGTTCACTTAGTACAATAATCTCTTGGTCCATCCATGTTGCTGCAAATGGCATTATTTCATTCTTTTTTATGGCTGAGTATCTATGTGTATATATATCACATCTTTATCCATTCATCTGTTGATGGACACTTAGGTTGCTTCCATGTTTTGGTTATTGTAAATACTGCTGCTGTGAACATTGGGGTGCATGGATCTTTTTGAATTACAGTTTTCTCCAGATATATGCCCAGGAGTTGGATTGTTGGATTATATAGTAATTATATTTTTAGTTTTCTAAGGAATCTTTATACTGTTTTCCATAGTGGCTGCACCAACTTACATTGCCACTAACAGTGTAGGAGAGTTCCTTTATCTCCAATTGAAGACAACACAAACAGATGGAAAGATATACCATGTTCTTGGATTGGAAGAAGCAATATTGTCAAAATGACCATACTATCCAAGGCAATCTATAGATTCAATGCAATCCATATCAAATCACCAATGGCATTTTTCACAGAACTAGGACAAAATTGTTTTTAATTTGTATGGAAACAGAAAAGATCCTGAATAGCCAAAGCAATCTTGAGAAAGAAGAATGGAGCCAGAGGAATCAGTCTCCCTGACTTCAGACTATACTACAAAGGTAGTCATCAAAATAGTATGGTACTGGCACAAAAACAGAAATATAGATCAATGGAACAGGATAGGAAACCCAGAAATAAACCCACACACTTATGGTCAGTTAATATACAACAAAGGAGGCAAAAATTAACAGAGGAGAAAAGATAGTCTCTTCAATAAGTGGTGCTGGGAAAACTGGACTGCTACATGTAAAAGAATAAAATTAGAACATTCTGGTCTATATGTAAGACCAGATACTATAAAACTCCTAGAAGGAAACCTAGGCTGAACAGTCTTTGACATAAATCACAGCAATATTTTTTTGGATCTGTCTCATAGAGTAAAGGAAATAAAAACAAAAAGAAACAAATGGGAACCTAATTAAACTTAAAAGCTTTTGCACAGCACAGTCCTTCTTTGTAAAATCTTAATTTCTTCATTTGTGAAGTGGAAATAATAATAGTCTCTTCCCTACCAGCTTTATTAGCTACTGTGAAGATCCAATGAGAAAAAAGTGTTTGCAGTTTTATGGTTTGAAGAAAGATAAGAAGGATACTGCAGTAAGTGTTAGAAGGAAGAGGGTTCCAGGAACATTGGAGAAAATGAGAATAAAGACAGGTGTAATGAAGTGACCACCTTCATAGTACAACTCCAAGGCCTGGGGTGGACCTAATGCTCCCCCAATTCTACTCTTCCCTGTTGGCTGATGTGGAAGACAGAAATACATTTTTTTTACAGTGACAGATGAGACTTAAAAATTAATACACCAGAGGGAAGGAACACAGTGATTCATTCCTGCTAAGATGTAAACGGTAGACAGATGCTGTTTTCCTGAAATCAACTCTGGATAGCGCAGAAGTAACTCAAAAGGTCTGTGTACATAGGGGTAGATACAGTCACTCAGAGGATGAGGAGGTGAACCTCAAAGACAAACACTTTTGACTTCTGTGTGAGAGTCAATCCTGTGAGAATATCTAGGATGAGAACAATCAGATTATGCCAACCACCACCTCTTGATGGGGCCAACTGAGTAGGCGTGTCCTTCCTCTATCATCCCATCTGTGATCCTCCCCAATCAGGGCACTTAAAAAGTGTTAAAGAGCATCCATTTTTGGTCCAAGATATTCAAAGATCTCTGCTTCTCTGCGAAAATCTCCAAACCAGCTCTGAATATTCGATGCTATCCCTAATAGGACAAAAGGTTGCCCTTGAAAGGTAAGCCAGAGTACTTGGAATTCTTCTTTGACTTCATTAACAGTAACTTCTTAGAAACATCAGCTATTTTAGCAAACAAGGTTTTATTTGGTTCTACTCTAGCTAGTTTTCCAAGGTTTTCAATATTATTACTACCATAACAATAAATAATTCCATGGCTTCTCAAGCCTCTTCTACTATTTATTGAGAATCTATCATATGCCTTAGACCTATGTTTGTAAAAATGAGAGGGTTATAAAATGAATAAACAGTGTAATTTCTTTCCCTTGGGGCTCTTGCTCTCATCTGGAGAAGCATATGTTCTCCACAGAATAACCGCATAGACCACTCTGGACAACACATCAGGTAAAGTGAGATCAGGTCCAGCTTTGAGCCACCCGGTACAGTTACATTTACAAGAAACCTTCTTCTGAATTGGTACTAGTAGCAAATTCACATCTATGTGTATGATTTTTTTCTTTTATCTATGTCAGGAAAAGACCAGAAAGAAACATACCAAAATTTAATTAATATTTCCCCTTGAGTAGGACAACAAGAATGCTTTTTCTTCTCTTTTCTACTTCTGTGCACTTTCCAAATTGTTTTTAACATGTAATGGAAAAGATAGGACAAATTTTATTTTTAAAAGGACAGATAAAAGGCAGTTGTCCACATGGGTGTTGAAAAACTCTAAGTTTTTAATGCATCCAGCCAATATGTACTCACCAGCAATGTGTTCCTTTACATACAACAATTGTAAAGGTTAAGTTCTGTTATGATCCTCATTTTTTTCTTCTTTTTTTTGCAGTATGCGGGCCTCTCACTGTTGTGGCCTCTCCCGTTGTGGAGCACAAGATCCGGACGCGCAGGCTCAGCGGCCATGGCTCACAGGCCCAGCCGCTCCGCGGCATGTGGGATCCTCCCGGACCGGGGCACGAACCCGTGTCCCCTGCATCGGCAGGTGGACTCTCAACCACTGCGCCACCAGGGAAGCCCCATGATCCCCATTTTATCATGTATGAAGATTTTGAGGCATAGATAGATTACATTTTTGCCCAAGTACACACAGTTGGTAAGTAATAGACATCAGAAGTAAACCAAACAATCAAGCTCTAGCTTGCCCCCTTGGCCATTCTGTTCTACCATATAATTTTTCAGTAAGTAAGTGATCATACATTTTATTTTCCCAAAGCCTGTAATTCCTAGAAAATCTTTTGAACTTTCCTGAAATTATTTCAAAAGGTAAAACAAAAGGAACCCACAGAGGAAAATGATTCAGCTTCAACATATCCCTTGACCATTTTCACCATAGGTTGTAGCTAGGATGATGAGCACATGTCCTGAATGACGCATTCTCCCAAAATGTGGAACTGTGATCCTAGGGGGCTATGAAGTGTGAAAGCTGGTGGGAGCTGCCGACACAGATGCAAGCTCCCCAGGAATCCAGGGACCAAAGTCAAGGTTTACAGTAAGTGATGAATGCCAACCAGTGTTCTGACCTAAGCATGGGCTTTTGTGAAACTCATGCTCCAGTGTCTTAAAATGCTTCATGCATGAAATACATATTTCTCTTATTTTATAATTATTTTTAAAACACATGGACCAAAGGCTTAAACCCTTCCTCCATTTCCACAGCAGCTATAAAAGGGGATTGAGGCAGTTTGATGTGGTGAAATTTTCTCACCATACTTTCTACACCCTCCCCTCCCCGAATTCTTCATCCTAGGCACAACAGAGCATTATGGAGGGATATGTGACTGTTGCAGGGGGGCGGATTTCTTGACTTAATTTTGAAGTTCTCTTGTGAGAAGGTGGAATTCCTGTTTGTGAACTAATCTCCCGTATGTTAAAGAGACCAGTTCTTTGATGAGAGAAAAGGACGACTAGAGATGTGAAGAAGTGAGGCCAGATTCCCCAGAGTGCAATGTTTCACGTGCCAAAGGAAAAAGAAGACTGAGGATGTAAAGATACAAGTAACTTCCTTAATGAAACAAATCTTAAATCATCTAAGTGTGCATTAGAGACATTATTTCCAGCTAGGGTGGGTCATCAGGCCACTAAGTTTGCTGCTTTTTCTCCCCAAGATTCTCCTTCCCCTCAGAGCTCTCTAAGATTACCCCTGCCCCACAACTCTGACCTCTGGGGATAGGAGAGACCACTGTCTGCTGACACTCTGTTCCTAGGGCAGGATTATGGCCCTTCCCAAGACACTCTGTGCAGAGCTGAAATGAACTTTGTAAGTGGTAGGATTTCAAAGGGGAAATCAATTCAGAACTCAGAGCATGGTTCTCAAGATGGAACTTCCCCTTCATTCAGCCTGCAGCCAGTTTCCAAGGTGTCCTCCTTCAGCCTGTCTCCTATAGTGGGTGCTGCCTTACTATTCCTCCTCCTCCCACCCCGAGAGCACCATGAGGAGTGCTTGTCAAGAAGTCTTTCCTGCTCAAAGGTTAGTCTCAGTAGAGCATGGAGGGTTCAGAGACCCTGAAGTTGCTCTCTCCTGCCTCCCTCTCCAGCCCACTCCTTTCCTGGGGGACTGACTCTATATGTGAAAATCCATTCTGAGAAGACCTGCCAGGTCTTCACATAAAACAGATGACAACATTACAAGAAATACACAAAGAACAAAGGTCTTTATACACACACACACACACACACACACATATATATATATACATATAAATACATACATATATGGTGAAAGTGTATTCTTTGTATTTTTCATAGTGAGTCAGAGATGTTAGAAATCCCTGTTGATTTAGAATTTTTCTTACCTAGACTGTAGATTTACTTCCTCCATTAACTTTATATGTTACTCTAGCAAGTCTCTTCATCTCTCAGAATTGAAGTTTTCTCTTCAGTAAGATTTGGGAGTTGCATCAGATCATCTAGAAGTTTGTCTGTTGGGCTCCTCTCTGTGAGAGAAATTAAAGAGACAGCTCTCATTTATTATATATAAAGAGGTACTGGATTTGTTTCTTTCCCTCCAGAAGATTATAGTAGCATAGGGTTAAAATCAATGTACAGACAACTTTCTAATAAAAATGTCTATGCTAAGGGGAAATGAGACAGGAAGGAGGGAGATAGTACAAGAGACTGGGGCAATTAGAGGTGGATTCTGGGAAAAGAAAGTAGTAAAGAAAGAGTGATGTTAGTGTTGGTCTCTTTCTGGATTTTCTATCTTTTACATGAGCATGTGGATATGTCTTGTATGCCATAATCTTAATTACTATAGGTTTATATTGTCTTGATATCTGGTAACAGAAGAATCTTGGTTGCTCTCCTTCAGGCTTATTTTGATCATTATTGGCCCTTTGTATTCCCATACACATTTTAGTATCAGCTTGTCAATTTCCATTTTAAAAAGCAATGAAAATTTTGATTAAGATTGCCTTGAATCTGTTGATCCATTTAGGGAGATCTGACATCTTTACAATATTGAATATTTCAATCTATGAAACATGATATATCTTTCTAGTTATTTAGGTCTTCTCCAATTTCTCTCAGTTATGATAGTTTTTACAGCAGAAGTGTTTGCATCATTTGTTTGATTTATTTCTAGGTATTTGGTGGATTTCTATGCTATTGCTTACTGTATCTTTTTAAAAGTTTGTATTCTAGCTGTTTGTTGATTGTGTGTCAAATACCATTAATTTTAAAATAGTGCTTTATATCTAGCAACCTTAGTAAAGTCACTTATAGTTTACCTATAGATTCTTTTAGTTTATGATTATAAAATCATGCTGTCTGTAAATAATGATAATTTTATTTATTCATTTTCCATCTGTAGTAGATTGAATGATGACTATCCAAGGATGTCAAATCTTAATTCTTGAAACTTGTAAATATTATCTTGTTTGAAAAAGGCTCTTTGTAGATATAATTAAATTAAAAATCTTGATCTAAGGAGATTGTTCTGAGTTATCTGAATGGGCCCTAAATGCCATCATGATTGTCCTTATAAGAGGGAAGGAAAGGGAGATAATAGACACACAGAGAGGGAATTGATACAAACATGGAGGCAGAGACTAGAGTCATAAAGGCAACTGCAAACCCAGGAATACTAGGTCAACCACCAGAAACTGGAAGAGACGAGGAATGGATTCTCCTCTAAAGTCCCCCGAGGGAGCACAGTCCTCTTAAATTTTGGACTTCTAGTCTCTAAACCTATAAAAAGAATAAATTTCTGTTGTTTAAGCCACCAAGTTTGTGGAAATTTTTACAGCAGTCACACGAAACTAACACACCACACCATCCTAATGGTATGTATGTATGTGTGTATGTATTGCTTTCTTGCTCTGCCTAGGACTTCCAGGGCAATGTTAATATGAATAATACCTTTATTTCAGTAGAAAAATTATTTCCTAAAAATAGGGACAACCAGTGTTTCTTTTTTGTTGATAACAGATATTTTTGTCTTGTTTCTAAATGATAAAACTTTAAATATTTCAGCATTAATTATGATGTTGGCTAAAAAGTTTTTGTAAGAAATTCATTAATTTTATTTGGGTAAGTTTTGTTTGTTCCTGGTTTGCTAAGAATATTTTTGTGAACCGAAGTTAAATTTAATAAAATTTGCAATTATGTAAATTTTTCTGCAATTCTTGAGATGAGGACATAGATTTCCTCCATTACTCCATCTATGTGTCAAATATACTAATTGATTCTTTAATGTTAAATATGCATTGCATTCCTGGAATAAACAAGTTGCTCATGCCGTATTATCCTTCTCTACTTCTGGATTTGATTTGCTAATATTTTGTTAAGAATTTCTGTACCTATTCTCATGAAAGAGATTAGATTGTAACTTTCCTTTCTTATAATGTTCTTAGAAAGATTCTGAAATCAAGATTATACTAGTCTCTTAATACTAGTTAAGAGGAGTGTCCTCTTTTTCTATTTTCTGAAATAGTTTTTGTAAAATTGGTTTTATTTCTTCCTTCAATGTTAAGAAAAATTCACAAGTGAATTTATGTAGGTATAGACCTTTGTTACAGTTTTTGTGTGGACACATGCTTTTATTTTGGGGGGGTATATACCTGGGAGTCGAATTTCTGGGTCCTATGGTAACTCTATGCTTAACTGATTGAGGGACTGCAAGACTTTTTTCCAGAATGGTTAAATCATTTTACATTCCCGCCAGCAGAGTATAAGCGTTCTCCATATTCTGCCCAAAACATGTGATTATCTAACTCTCTTATACTGGCCACCTTAGTGGCCTAGAAATAGCATCTCATTATGGCTTTGATTAGCATATCCCTGATAACTAATGATGTCAAACATCTTCTCATGTGCTTTCAGTTATCTTTTAGAGCAATAAAATATAAGAGAAAAAACTTTTTTGTAGTTTCCTTAATTTTATAATTTCCACTGTTTAATTACTTTGTGTAGAACTAAATGTCCATTTATTCTAATATTTATTCTGCTTGGAGGATTTCATTTAACATTTCTTAATACTTAGTGCAGGTCATTTGGCAATACATTTTTTCAGCTTTTGTTTATCTGAAAAATAATTTTCTCTTCATTTTTTTAAATATATTTTCACTGAGTTTAAATTCTGAGTTGACAGCTTTTTTCTTTCAGTTGCTTTACAGATGCCTCATTATTGTCTCTTGGCTTACATAGTTTTGACTACATGTCTGCTGTCATTCTTTGTTGCCCTGTTTGTAATGTTTCCTTTATTTCTGCCTATCTTCAATATTTTCTCTTTAATTTTGATTTTCGGCAGTTGTGTTATCATCTCTCTTAGTGTGTATGTGCTCTCTCTGTCTTTCTCTGTGTGTGTATGTGTGTGTGTGTGTGCATTCGTGTGTGTTTTTGTTCTGCTTGGATCTATAGTTTGTTGTTTTTTATTAGGGGAAAATTCTCAGTCATCATCTCTTTAAGTATACATATTTGACCTTGTTTCCTCTTTCCTTTCCTTCTGGGTCTTAAGTTACCCTTATGTTCGACCATTTGATATTGTCCCACAGTTCTTGGATGCTCCATTTTTGTCACTCATTTCTTTTTTTCTCTCTCTGTTTCAGTTTGGATTATTTCTATTGACGAATTTTTGAGATCATTGCTTCTTTCTTCATGTGTGTCCTGTATTATTATAAGCCCATCTTGGGAATTATTCATCTCTGATATCCTGTTAGCATTTTCCCTCAGATTTCTATTTGACTCTTTTTTATAATTCTCCATTCCTTTGCTGAAATTCTCCATTTGTTTATGTGTGGTTTTTGTTTTTCATGAGATCTTTAATATAAATTATCATAGTTATTTTAAAGTCTCTATCTCATAGCTCCAACATCTGTGTTATCTCTGAGTTTCTGAGTATAGTTCTGTCAATTGCCTTTTCCCTTGACAATGGGGTAGTATTTTTTTTTTGCTCATTTCTATGTATATCTCATAATTTTTTATTACATATCTGATATTATGTGTAGAAAGACAATAGAGACAGAAGCAAATAGTATTTTTGCCCGAAAGTAGCCATGTGTCTCTTTGTATCAGACAAGAGTGTGTATATCTGCTGGGGTGTAGTGACTGGAGGTTTGAGTCAATGTAGATAATAATTAATTTGGGTTTTTGTTTTGTTGTTGCATATTGACCACAAACTTTAAGTTTCTCCCTCAGTGGTGTGCTGTTAACTTGTGCTTGGAGAGACGTCTAGCTGTGGGATGACTTTTCTCAATGTCTGGCTCCACTCTCAGCTTTCAAGAGTCTCTGGACACCTGTGCCATGTTCTGGCCTCTCCTCTAGGATTAGACAAATGTTGCTTGTTACTCACTGCTAAGCTAATAGTTGGAGCAGGAGGATTCTTCATTCTTCTCAGTCAGCTTTAGCCTTACATACACTCTGTGCACCTGCCTCAGGGGTGAAGCATTTTCCGTGTTGCTGTCCTTCCCCATCCATGGCAGTTGAGCCTTTCCTTTTACTTGTGGAGGCTCTTGGACAGAGATAATTTCTTGCCCCTTCCCCAATGATAGCAGACTTCTGCTTTATATCTCTGCAGAATCCCTAGGACTAAAAATGTTTTCTTCTCTCTCTCAAGAAAAGACAGCTTTTGACCTCTACTCCTTCTTTTAGAAACTATGGATTTTGCTGAGCCCTGGGCAGGAAGATTTCCTACCCCTCCTTCAGTGGCTTAAGTCTTTGTTTCATATGAGAAAAGGGTTCAGAGATGTGCATGGTGTTTCATGCCTGTCTCCCCACCCCACAGCTATCAAAAGCTTGGTAGCTTGCATGTCTACACCATGGAAGGAAGTTTTCTGGTCTCTTGACCTGTCCCCAATCTTTCTTGGGATAACACAGTGGAGGCTCATAAAGCATAGCTTGCAAGAGAGTACGGCTTCTTCTTGTGGCTGGGATTCTCAATACTCTAAATTGTCACTCTAGCCCACACTTAGCCTTAATAATGTATTAAATTGATGGAGGCCATCTCTTTCTCTCATGTTCTGTCAAACATGATTTGTGTGACTCATCGCCCTTCGAAGAGGTTTTTCACTTTTTGGAATTTAGTTCATTTGTTGTCTTGTGACCTCTGTCTGTGACAGGCTCAAGGAAAGTTTGATTTTGTATATTATCCTGTTTTTTTCTTATTGACAGGTTGGGAGCTATGTTTTTCTGTGGTTTCCCACATTTTAAGAATGAGCACACACTCTGTGCCAAGCTCTCTTCTGGAAAAAACTGGCAAGACCCATCCTTTTTAGGAATTTATATTCTAGTCGAGACAGACAGACAGAAAATAAGCACATAGATAAGTAAATAAGCAAATAGGAAGTGTAGGATAATATATAGATAAACTCAATCCATGAAAAGAACTATAAGGAAAAACAAAGCACAATGCAAGGACTGAGGGTGATTTTGAAATGTTACTTTCCAGTAATTATTGAGAAGAGACTTGAGAATTAACCAGCTATGCACAGATGTGGGAGAGTATTCCTGGCACAGTAAACTAGGAAGTGAAAAAAGTGCATGAAGCATGGACTTAATATTTTCAAAGAAACAACAGAGAACTGATCTGGATAGAACATAGAGAGTGATGGACAGAATGGCAAGAGATAAGAGAGGAAAAACTGGTGGGGGGGTGTGATGTAAGACTTTACAGTCTATAGTAAGGAGTATAACTTTTATTCACTGGAGTGTTTTAAGTCAATTATATCCTGATGATCAGTCACTTGATTAGTTATAGTAATTCTAGTAATTAGGGATTAGATGAAGTTGATTTATTTCTAAGACTAAAATCCCTAGCACATCTTGACCATTTCTTCATATACTAGTCAGACTTGCTGAGGTGGAAAGGATGGTAGAGATCTCACCTCATTAGTAAGGTTTCTTATCTTGACACTTCCTGGCTTCTTAATTCTATCTATGCATCTTTATGCATCTCTTTTGAAAGAAAAAAAAAACATCAAAATTCACTCTGTAACCTTGAATTCAGAATTCTTAGACATCTGAATTAATCTCATGTCCCAAGAAGAAAGGCCTCTAGTGGAACTGCAGCACTTTCCAGATTAACTTCACAATACAGTTCCCACAAGGTTGCACTCAAAGTTCAATATATGTATCAAATTTTAAAATACTAATGCATTTTACCCTAACCCAACCTAGAGACTTTCCTGAAATGTGCACTTTCCAGGGGATTGTCCCACTTTTCTGTCCCTTGAATGAGGAAAAAAGACATAAGTACTTATAAATTTGATTTTTGAAACCTCTGAGACTCAGATGCCAACCTTCTCACCTTTTAAATGTAGCTAACAGTATTAGAAGCCACTTACTACTTATACACTAAACTCTTAGAAAATATGATGCACAGATTTTCAGAGAAGGCATGCTTTTAAAATGCCATAAGACCTACTGTAGTCATTAAAGTCCAGAGAACTCAAAGCTGAGGTTCCCTTAAGAGAATATCTTGCTTTTTCATCTGTTCATTCTCTTATTTATTCTTTTAGCAAGTGTTTATTGAGCATATACTACAAAATCTCTATTTGACGTTCTGTGAAGGCCACAAAAAATAAGCAACACATCTCCTGCACTGAAGGAGCTCATACAGTTTAAAACAGGGGATGAGACAGGCAAAAATAGATATAGTTGTAACATGGGAGTCACTTCCATGGTGCCAAAAGCTAGAGAATGAAAGGTACTTAGTTTTTGGCCACTACTGAAGTAAGAATGCTCAATTCGTTTGCTGTATGTAGCATTGGAACGTTCAGGGCTACTTCTTATTGAATGAGTCTTCTTAATGTGAGGGTAGTCTCCTCCTCTAAAGGCACCCTTTCCAAAGATAAGAAGTTGGAAAAGGGAAAGTAGTTTTACGTGTTGGTGGGAGTTGTGTGCTTGGGTAATTGAGACAGTGGGAACATGGTAGGTACCTGACCTGAGTCTCAGAACCAGTGATCCAAATATAGTAAAAGACAGAAGATAGGGCTCTGGAAGGCTGCTCCTATTGGGGTAGTAATTAAAGACATGAGACCGGATGCATTCTTAAATAGAGACGGTATAAAATGAGAACAGTGAGAGCTGATCCTGGAGCTTTGGGGAATACAAATTCTTTCACAGAGTCTGCAGCCATGGCAGAGCCCTGCCTGGGTGGAAATCACATCCAGAGCCCTTGAGTCATTAACACACATCTAACTAACTGCAATTTTTCCTGGTACAAAGCACCATGCAAAGCAATTATGTACCACTGACTCCAGGCTGGATGTTTATGTGAAGGCTAGACATGGATCCCAAGTTATTTAACTTGACCTCTTGTGTATAAAAACACTTTAGTCAAAGGTTGCCTGTTCATCTTTATTTCGTGTAAAGCAGATCCCTCATTGTAAGGATCTCTCCTTCTTACTTTTCACTCCTAAGTAAACTTTATCCTCCTGGTCCTCTGGGGAATCACCCAGGTAAATTGACAAAGCACATAAACCCAAACTGCCTGGGTCAAGCTTTGGTTTCTGTTCTTTCTTCAATTAAACCTTTCTCAGGAGGCCCTGGGGCTCAGAAGACAGATAGAATTTATCTAACTGCTGCCAGAATGTAATTTAAAATGAGTCCAAGAGGAAAAGAGCCTTCCCAAATATTCCCACTGTGGGACAAGGGGTGGGAGGGTGCTTGCTGGAGCCAGGCAGGAGGGGTGAGGAAGCTTGTGAGCTGTTTCTGCTGACAGCCTTTCACGGACTTTAGAAAAGTAACTAACATGACTGGCTATATCTTCTGCCCTTCTACCTTGAAGAGTGGGTGCTTTCTCCAAAACTGACTCTATCTGATGTATATTTAGTTCAAATCTTGTGGGAGTTTTCAATTTACAAACAGAGCCAGCATTAAGCCATGGTTGTAGTGCAACTCTGCAAAACAGATTTAGTAAACATCTATACAGACTTCCCAGATGCTTTGTGACCGAGCCAGGACTTAAATTCAGACTTTGCACCTTTTCCAATGCTCTGCACTTAATTCTGAGCAACTGGAAGCATCTGATGTAGAGCATGAAAAATTGCTGGTAGGAGAGTGGCTAAAATGTCATTCATTATTCGTCTAGGCCATTGACGGGAGAGGGAAAGGAGACAGAAATTAGCAAGCCAGGAGGAAGACAGAAAGGCTGAGGAGAGATCAGGAGAAAGCAGGGGGAGAGGAGTAATCCTAAGTGGGTGAACAGTCAGGGAGAAGGGACCCAGGAGGGTGTTAAACCCTGAACATTTGCACTCTCCATGGTAGAGCAGGATTTGTACCATCGTGGAGCGTGAGGCCAGGAGATGCCGTGGACCAGGCAGTTGGCTCCTCCTCTCAGCTCACGGAGGAATTTATTAAGCCAGAGCTGCTCAGAAAGGAGATGACAATGAGTTTGCCTACCTCATTCTGTCTCACACTGGAGGCAACACAAATGGGGAGGGGGAAAAGAAGAGCATCGTAATGGCTTGCTGGAAAAGACGAGGAGGTCAGAGTATCCAACAAACAAATGAAACCTGCACTTGAGACTTCCCTTTAAGGCTGAGGATAGCTTACACCAGCCAAGATGGAACTAAGAGAACATAACAGGTGGGGAATGAGAACATGCTTTGAAGTCTCTCTCAAAGATTTTTGCGTGATTTGGGCACACACACATCCCTATAGACCACAAGGGCTACCCACAGATGCTCCACAGGCACGGATTGCTTCCACTGACAAATAGGGTGACCTGGCCCTACGGGGACCTAATAAGGAGAAGAGGGAAGTACAGAGAAGGCAAATGTGACCAGCAGTGATTCTAACTTAGAATAATTCTTATTCAAAGGCAAATGCGTACTTATAGATATTTTGTCTTTCTTTTTCCCATGAAACAAATGCAGTGGCCACTTACCTGGAAGGTGAGTCTTCATTCTGTTTTTAAGGAGAGGCACTTTCCAGTTGAAGGTGATTGACACAGGGTACTGTTTGTATTTATACGTAACCCGTATATTTCACTACAGGTGGCAAAGTTTTAAAAAATGATGGTGATCTCTAATATATTGGGAAATGATTCATAAGAAAAACTATTAAAGTTATCTTTGAAATAAAAAAGAGGGAGGGATTATGCAGAAAGCAAGATAAGCTTTCTAATTGTCTTATAGATATTAACTGGGAGTAGAATTTTGCTATGGTGGGAAAAGAGAGGGAATAAGATATTATTTATTGGTTTATTTCAATATTGTTTATAGTAAGAAACTAATAGACAGTATCTAACAAATGAGGTATTAAAGGTATTGTATAAAGATATTCACTGAAAGGTAATGAGGAAAAAATGAGCCTTTTCAGCAAGAGAAATATCAAAAAGAAAGTGAGAAAACAAATGAACAGACCACATAGTGTAACACATGTGTGCACACATACACAGTGAAAGTCAAAAAGCATTTTTTTGGGAAAAGTACATTTTATAATGCTAAAAGCTATAATTCACAATAAACATATAATTATATCTATGTATCCAATAAAACAGCAACAACTTGCATAAAACAGAAACTACAGGAGAAACAAGGAAAAATGGACAGAAATGCATTAATAAAAGACAATTTTTTTTATTTGTGTGGTGTGTGGGCCTCTCACTGTTGTGACCTCTGCCGTTGCGGAGCACAGGCTCTGGACGTGCAGGCTCAGCGGCCACGGCTCACGGGCCCAGTCACTCCATGGCATGTGGGATCTTCCCGGACTGGGGCACGAACCCGTATCCCCTGCATCGGCAGGCGGACTCTCAACCACTGTGCCACCAGGGGAACCCAATAAAAGACAATTTTAACACATTTCTTATAGTCCAAGATAAATAAACAAAAATATTGTAAGCAAAGAAGACCTAAGAACACAATCTGTAATGTAGATCTTATGGCTATATGTCAAATTCTTAATTCCAATAACAGAGAATAAATCTTCTTTTACGTACACATAAGAAGTGTTTTAATTAAAAAAAAAATTAAAGGGGGGAGGTATCTGCTGACTCATGTACCTGAGAAGTTTAGGGGTTAATCTCATTCAGGTACACTTAAAATCCAGGTGCCCAAACAATGTCAAGAATCTCTTTATCACTTGGTCCTGTTTTGCTTTCTTTTGGTTTGATTCTCAGGCAGGTTTTTACCAAGAGGTGACAAAGATGACCCCCAGAAGCTCTAGCTTGCATTGTGCTGACAGTTAAAGATTGTGACTCTGTCCTCTAATATCCATATCAGTCTCTAGAAAGAACTCCCACAGGTCATTTACTCACATACACGTCTCAATGAAATCACTATAGAAGAAGTACTCCATCGTTCAACCTGAGTCATATGCCAATCTCAAGAACAAGGAGATAGATCCATGTGGCTGAAAGCCTCTCTAGCATCATGTAAACGAGAACAGAAGGCTCCCGAAAGAAAAGCAGGAGGCTTCTTATTATGAGAGAAAAAGTTGGGCAAGCAAAACTAAAAGTTATCTGCCTCACCTTCAATGCAAAGAGAAGAAGGTTATAATGCACAATAGAAACAGAATGCAGGGGTAGAACACATAAAGGAGTGATAAACTCTATTTTGGAGAGATGTAAGGAACACTTTAACATAGAAGATAGTGAGGTGGGTTTTGAAAAATAAGTGTAAATTATCTAATCCTATCAAGGGGAGGACATTATAAGTGGAAGGAACATTCACCTAAAGTGAAAGAGAATGATACGTTTAGGGAGCTCTGAGTAGTTCAGTACAGATTGGGGGAGAGGAGAAGTTTGGGGAATGCTGAAACATGAAGATGGAATAAGTACGTTTAGACCACAAAGGTCTTATATGTCACTGTGCTAGTCATTTTCCCACTTTGCTTTCAGTTCCATTTCCACCTTTGCTCTGCAGGAAACTACAGTATAAAATCCTTCATTTATTGGCTACCTGGGAAGTTTAAACAATGAAAGGCACAGGTAGAAACTGGAGGGTAGAAGCAGGACAGAAGCCAGGGATTTGTTTCTTGCTCTTCATTGAGTGACCTTTCTAGCACCAGCCGCTTATCTCTGTGGCTGAAGCTCCTGCTGGCACCCCCTCTCAAAGATCTCAGTCCCACCTCTACGCCTACCTGCTCCTTGTTAATGTCTGCATTGCCTTATCATCCTCTGTTTGGTTTTTTAGCTCTTCCATTAGCTGTGAAAACAATTCCCTCTATTAAGCTCCATCTATTTGAAAACCTAGAATAATTGCTCTTTTCCTCACTGGACTATGACTAATATGGTAATACTATAGAATTTGGACTTTATCCTGTGCCCAGTAAGAAGGGTCTTATTCAGGGAAGTGATAGCCTAATTTATACCTTAGAAAAACCCTTCAGGCAACAGTTGGGGAGAAATTGGAAGAAGGAAGGTGTTATATAAGAGAGATATGATGAGTATCTGAGCTAGAGCAGTGATTGAGAGAATGCATTGGATTAATAATATATAAAGGAGGTGGCATTGTCAAGTTCTAATGACTTATTAGATAAGAGTGTTTGCACATAAGTATCATCCATTTTAATATAAGCTTGTGAGGACTGTGAGGGAATGGCACATTTTCTCTCTCATCCCCCATCTTTTAATTCACATCAAAGTTTAGCATCAAATGATTTGTGTCTGGCTCACTTGGAGAGCAGCCTGAGAGTGCAATTAATAGGAAGGTCCTAGAGCTGGCCAAGGGAGGAGTTCATTCCTGATGAATACATTCTTGGGTATAATATGTACAGAGGGAAAAACCTAGATGGAGAAACTAGGAGACTAGTCAGAGGCAAAAATGAGATAACCAATGGATTATTAGAATACCATTGAATGGCCCAGAGTACACTGAGGGCAGAATCTTAGAAAATGAGTCAAGAAATTTGGATCTTATGATCTCTCAATTTGCTACAATCTTGTTCTCTTTCCATTAGCACTGCTAACTGAGCTTTTTAAATTTTATTTATTTATTTATTTTTTGCAGTACGCGGGCCTCTCACTGTTGTGGCCTCTCCCATTGTGGAGCACAGGCTCCGGACGCGCAGGCTCAGTGGCCATGGCTCATGGGCCCAGCCACTCCGTGGCATGCGGGATCCTCCTGGACCAGGACATGAACCCATCTCCCCTACATTGGCAGGCGGACTCTCAACCACTGCGCCACCAGGGAAGCCCCCTAACTGAGCCTTAATAAGAAGACAGAGTGATAATCTTCACTTTCCAAACACAACAGTTGAGCACTGATCAGTGATCAATCATAACTACTCTGACCCTTCTAGACATGAATTTCCTCCTACTGTCACTTCTTTTCTCCTCATAGGCATAAGGACATCAGAATCTTCTTCATGTTTCATCCAACCCATGATTATATCTCTATCAGAGGCACCAGGAACTTTGTGGTAGGAGAGTATGGTTGACTCTTTCATGTCTGCATCAGAAGATTTAGGTCCATACAGCAAAGGTGATTGTTGTGACTCAGCCTAGCACATCCATATACCAGGCAGCACATCCATATACAAGGTAAGGTATAATACCCCAGAGATGTTCTTGTTTCCAACTTGTTCTTGCTCTGGTCACACTTTTGCTTGATGTTAAACCAATGACTGCATTTATCAAACCTGATCAAAGTGCTGACCCTTGGGTATTCCCTGACTCCAAGCTTTCCCTAATGGGCTCTGACCTTTCTAGATTTGGAATGTCTCAGAGAAGACATTCAAGTTTCTCTTCTACACCTAGGAATTCAGTCATACCTGTCTCAGTTATCTATTGCTATATAACAAACTAACCCAAAACATAGAGGTTCAAACAACAAGTATTTTATTATTTCTCATCATTTTGTAGGTTAGGAATTCAACCAGAGCTCAGCTGGGTGATCCTTCTGTTCTACATGGCATCCATTGACATCCGTTGGGATGTCAACCTGATACTTAAGTTGGGTCTGGATCTGGTGGATCCAAGATGACATCACATCTATGCTGGCACCTTTTACAGGGTAGCTGACCAGATGGCTTAGCTATTGATCAATATACCTACAGGTAGCCTAGTTTCTGGATAGTTAGATATCTTAAATGGTAGCTTAGAACTCCAAATGTGATGTGGCAGAAGCTATGTGGGCATGCATGATCTACTCAGAGCACACTTCTGCTGTATTCTATTGATTGAAGCCACCCAGATTCAAGGAGGGTAGACATAAACCATGAAGCCATGTTTCAAAACTATCATATTCCCGGAATTTACTTGGTGGTGCAGTGGTTAAGAATCAACCTGTCAATGCAGGGGACATGGGTTTGAGCCCTGGTCCGCATTGCAACTAAACTCACACGCCACAAATACTGAGCCTGCACTCTAGAGCCTGGGAGCCACAACTACTGAGCCTGCGTGCCACAACTACTGAAGCCCACATGCCTAGAGCCCATGCTCTGCAACAAGAGAAGCCACTGCAATGAGAATCCCTAGCATCGCAAAGAAGAGTAGCCCCCACTTGCCACAACTAGAGAAAGCCCGTGTACAGCAACAAAGTCCCAATGCAGCCAAAAATAAATAAATAAATTAATTAATTCATAAAAAATAAAATAAAATAAATAAATAAAATGTAGGGGAGACCTTCAAGATGGCGGAGGAGTAAGACGTGGAGATCACCTTCCTCCCCACAAATACATCAGAAATACATCTACATGTGGAACAACATCTACAGAACACCTACTGAACGTGGGCAGAAGACCTCAGACTTCCCAAAAGGCAAGAAACTCCCCAGGTACCTGGGTAGGGCAAAAGAAAAAAGGAAAAACAGAGACAAAAGAATAGGGATGGGACCTGCACCTGTGTGAGGGAGCTGTGAAGGAGGAAAAGTTTCCACACACTAGGAAGCCCCTTCAATGGTGGAGATGGGGTGGTGGCGGGGGTGGAAGCTTCGAAGCCACGAAGGAGAGGGCAGCAGTGCAGAGGGCAAAGCGGAGAGATTCCTGCACAGAGGATCAGTGCTGTCCAGCACTCACCAGCCTGAGAGGCTTGTCTGCTCAACCACTGGGGTGGGTGGGGGTTGGGCGCTGAGGCTCTGACTTTGGAGGTCAGATCCCAGGGAGAGGACTGGGGTTGGCTGTGTGAACACAGCCTGAAGGGGGCTACTGCACCACAGTTAGCCAGGAGGGAGTCCAGGAAAAAACCTGGACCTGCCTAAGAGGCAAGACATCATTGTTTCAGGGTGTTCAAAGAGAGGGGGTTCAGAGCACCATCTAAACAAGCTCCAGAGATGGGAATGAACCTCAGCTATCAGGGCAAACACCAGAATGGACATGAAATGCTAAGGCTGCTGCTGCAGGCACTTACAAACCTGTGTGCAAGCACAGATCACTATCCACACTTCCCCTTCCTGGAGCTTGTGCCACGGTCCCGTGATCCACGTTCAGCTTCCCCGGGAGAACACACGGCAGGCCTCAGGCTGTTTCAACGTCACGCTGGCCTCTGCCACCCCAGACTAGTCCCGCATCCGTACCCATCCCTCCCCCCGACCTGAGTGAGGCACAGCCCCCTAATCAGCTGCTAGTTTAACCACATCCTGTCTGAGCGAGAACAGACACCCTCAGGCTACCCACACGAAGAAGCAGGGCCAATCCAAAGTTGAACCCCAGGAGTTGTGCAAACAAAGAAGAGAAAGGGAAATTTCTCCCAGCAGTCTCAGGAGCAGTGGGTAAAATCTCCACAATCAACTTGATGTACCCTGCATCTGTGGAATACCTGAACAGACAATGAATCATCCCAAAATTGAGGAGGTAGACTTTTGGAGCAACTGTAGACTTGGGGTTTCCTGTATGCAGCTGATTGCTGACAGGATCTTGTTGCTCTGGTTGGGTATCAGGCCTATGTCTCTGAGGTGGGAGAGCCAAGTTTAGGACATTGGTCCACCAGAGACCTTCTGGCTCCATGTAATATCAAATGGCAAAAGCTCTCCCAGAGATCTCCATCTCAATGCTAAAACCCAGCTCCACTCAACGACCAGCAAGCTATAGTACTGTACACCCTATGCCAAACAACCAGCAAGACAGGAAAACAACCCCACCCATTACCAGGGAGGGTAGCTAGTGTCCTAATAAGGTCACAGACACCCCAAAACACACCACCGGATGTGGTCCTGCCAACCAGAAAGACACGATCCAGCCTCATCCACCAGAACACAGGCACTAGTCCCCTCCACCAGGAAGCCTACACAACACACTGAACCAACCTTAGCCACTGGGGCAGACACCAAAAACAATGGGAACTACGAACCTGCAGCCTGTGAAAAAGAGACCCAAAACACAATAAGTTAAGTAAAATGAGAAGACAGAGAAACAGCAAGGTAAAAACCCACCAGACCAAACAAATGAAGAGGGAATAAGCAGTATACCTGAAAAATAATTCAGAATAATGATAGTAAAGATGATCCAAAATCTCGGATATAAAATGGAGAAAATACAAGAAATTAGCAACAAGGACCTACAAGAATTAAAGAGCAAACAAACAATGAGGAAAAATACAATATATGAAATTAAAAATTCTCTAGAAGGAATCAATAGCAGAATAACTGAGGCAGAAGAACAGAGAAGTGATCTGGAAGATAAAATAGTGGAAATAACTACTGCAGAGCAGAATAAAGACAAAAGAATGAAAAGAACTGAGGACACTCTCAGAGACTTCTGGGACAACATTAAACACACCAACATTCAAATCATATGGGTCCCAGAAGAAGAGAAAAAGAAGGGACTGAGAAAATATTTGAAGAGATTATAGTTGAAAACTTCCCTAATACGTGAAAGGAAATAGTCAATCAAGTCCAGGAAGTGCACAGAGACCCACACAGGATAAATCCAAGGAGAAACACATCAAGACACATATTAATCAAACTATCAAAAATTAAATACAAAGAAAAAATATTGAAAACAGCAAGGGAAAAATAACAAATAACACACAAGGGAATCCCCATAAGGTTAACAGCTGATCTTTCAGCAGAAACTCTAAAAGCCAGAAGGGAGTGGCAGGGCATATTTAAAGTGATGAAAGGGAAAAACCTACAACCAAGGTTACTCTATCCAGCAAGGATCGCATTCAGATTCCACAAAGAAATTAAAACTTTTACAGACAAGAAAAACTAAGAGATTTCAGCACCACCAAAGCAGCTTTACAACAAATGGTAAAGGAACTTCTCTAGGCAGGAAACACAAGAGAAGGAAAAGACCTACAATAACAAACCCAAAACAATTAAGAAAATGGTAATAGGAACATACATATTGATAATTACCTTAAATGTAAATGGATTAAATGCTCCCACCAAAAGACATAGACTGGCTGAATGGATACAGAAACAAGACCCGTATATATGCTGTCTACAAGAGACCCACTTGAAACCTAGGGACACATACAGGCTGAAAGTGAGGGGATGGAAAAAGATATTCTGTGCAAATGGAAATCAAAAGAAAGCTGGAGTGGCAAATCTTATATCCGACATAATAGACTTTAAAATAAAGACTATTGCAAGATACAAAGAAGGACACTACATAATGATCAAGGGATCAATCCAAGAAGAAGATATAACAATGGTAAATATTTATGCTCCCAATATAGGAGCACCTCAATACATAAGGTGAATGCTAACAGCCATAAAAGGGGAAATCGATGGTAACACAATCATAGTAAGCTACTTTAACACCCCACTTTCACCAATGGACCGATCATCCAAAGTGAAAATAAAGAAAGAAACACAAGCTTTAAAGATACATTAAACAAGATGGACTTGATTGATATTTATAGGACATTCCATCCAAAAACAACAGAATACACTTTCTTCTCGAGTGCTCATGAACATTCTGCTGGATAGATCATATCTTGGGTCACAAATCAAGCCTTGGTAAATTTAAGAAAATTGAAATCATATCAAGTATCTTTTCCAACCACAATGCTATGAGACTAGATACCAATTACAGGAAAAAAATCTGTAAAAAATAGAAACACATGGAGGCTAAAGAATACATTATGAAATAACCAAGACATCACTGAAGAAACCAAAATACACCTAGAAACAAATGACAATGAAAACACAATGACCCACAACCTATGGGATGCAGCAAAAGCAGTTCAAAGAGGGAAGTATATAGCAATACAAACCTACCTCAAGAAAGAAGAAACATCTCAAATAAACAACTTAACCCTACATGTAAAGCAATTAGAGAAAGAAAACAAAAAAACCCCAAAGTTAGCAGAAGGAAAGAAATCATAATGATCAGATCAGAAATAAATGAAAAAGAAATGAAGGAAACGATAGCAAAGATCAATAAAACTAAAAGCTCGTTCTCTGAGAAGATAAACACAATTGATAAACCATTAGCCAGACTCATCAAGAAAAAAGACAGAAGACTCAAATCAACAGAATTAGAAATGAAAAAGGAGAAGTAACAACTGACACTGCAGAAATACAAAGAATTGTGAGAGATTACTACAAGCAACTATATGCCAATAAAATTGACAACCTGGAAGAAATGGACAAATTCTTAGAAAAGCACAACCTTCCAAGATGGAACCAGGAAGAAATAGAAAATATGAACAGAGCAATCACAAACACTGAAATTGATACTGTGATTTAAAGTCTTCCCACAAACAAACAAAAAGCCCAGGACCAGATGGCTTCACAGGCAAATTCTATCAATCATTTAGAGAAGAGCTAAGACCTATCCTTCTCAAACTCTTCCAAAGTATACCAGAAGAAGGAATACTCCCAAACTCATTCTATAATGCCACCATCGCCCATGGTTATGCACCCATAACCAGACACAGATGTCACAAAGAAAGAATACTACAGGCCAATATCACTGATGAACATAGGTGCAAAAATCCTCAAGAAAATAGTAGAAAACAGGATCCAACCACACATTAAAAGGATCATACACCATGATCAAGTGGGGTTTATTCCAGCAATGCAAGGATTCTTCAATATATGCAAATCAATTAATGTGATACACCATATTAACAAATTGAAGGATAAAAACCATATGATCATCTCAATAGATGCAGAAAAAGCTTTTGACAAAATTCAACAATGATTTATGATAAAAACCCTCCAGAAAGTAGGCATAGAGGGAACTTACCTCAACATAATAAAGGTCATATATGACAGACCCACAGCCAACATCATTCTCAAAGGTGAAAACCTGAAACCATTTCCTCTAAGATCAGGAGCAAGACAAAGTTGTCCACTCTTACCAGTATTACTCAACATAGCTTTGAAAGTCCTAGCTATGGCAATCAGAGAAGAAAAAGAAATAAAAGGAATCCAAATTGGAAAAAAAGAAGTAAAGCTGTCACTGTTTGCAGGTGACATGATACTATACATAGAGAATCCTAAAGATGCCAGCAGAAAACTACTAGAGCTAATCAATGAATTTGGTAAAGTTGCAGGATACAAAATTAATGGAGAGAAATCTCTTGCATTCTTCTACATTAATGATGAAAAATCTGAAAGAGAAATTAAAGAAACATTACCATTTACCATTGCAGCAAATAGAACAAAATACCTAGGAATAAACCTACCTAAGGAGACAAAAGACCTGTATGCAGAAAACTATAAGACACTGATGAAAGAAAGTAAAGTTGATACAAACAGATGGAGAGTTATACCTTATTCTTGGATTGGAATAATCAATACTGTGGAAATGAATATACTACTCAAAGCAATCTAGAGATTCAATGCAAACCCTATCAAATTACCAATGGAATTTTTCAAAGAATGAGAACAAAAAATTTTACAATTTCTATGGAAACAAAATACCGCGAATAGCCAAAGCAATCTTGAGAAAGAAAAACAGAGCTGGAGGAATCGGCCTCCCTGACTTCAGACTATACTACAAAGCTACAGTAATCAAGACAGTATGATACTGGCACCAAAACAGGAATATAGATCAGTGGAACAGGATAGAAAGCCCAGAGATAAACTCACACACATATGGTCACCTTATTTTTGATAAAGGAGGCAAGAATATACAATGGAGATAAGACAGCCTCTTTAACATGTGTTGCTGGGAAAACTGGACAGCTACATGTAAAAGAATGAAATTAGAACACTCCCTAACACCATACACAGAAATAAACTCAAAATGGATTAAAAACCTTAATATAAGGCCAGACACTATAAAAGTCTTAGAGGAAAACATAGGCAGAACAGTCTATGACATAAATCACAACAAGATCTTTTTTGACCCACCTCCTAGAGAAATGGAAATAAAAACAAAAGTAAACCAATGGGACCTAATGAAACTTGAAATCTTTTTCACAGCAAAGGATAACATAAATAAGATGAAAAGACAACCCTTGAATGAGAGAAAATATTTACAAATGAAGCAACTGACAAAGGATTAATCTACAAAGTATACAAGCAACTCATGCAGTTCCATATCAAAAAAAAAAAAAAAAAAACCCAATCCAAAAATGGGCCAAAGACCTAAATAGACATTTCTCCAAGAAGATATACAGATTGCCATCAGACACCAAAGAATGCTCAACATCACTAATCATTAGAGAAATGCAAACCAAAACTACAATGAGGTATCACCTCACACTATTCAGAATGGCCATCATCAAAATATCTGCAAACAATAAATGCTGGAGAGTGTGTGGAGAAAAGGGTACCCTCTTGCACTGTTGGTGGGAATGTAAATTGATACAGCCACTATGGAGAACAGTACAGAAGTTCCTTAAAAACTAAAAATAGAACTACCATATGACCCGGCAATCCCACTACTGGGCATATACCCTGAGAAAACCATAATTCAAAAAGAGTCATGTACCACAATGTTCATTGCAGCTCTATTTACAGTAGCCAGGACATGGAAGCAACCTAAGTGTCCATCAAAAGATGAATGGATAAAAAGGATGTGACACATATATACAATGGAACATTACTCAGCCAAAAAAAGGAAATGAAATTGAATTATTTGTAGTGAGGTGGATGGACCTAGAGACTGTCATACAGACTGAAGTAAGTCAGAAAGAGAAAAATAAATCCCGTATGCTAACACATATATGGAATCTAAAAGAAAAAAAATGGCTCTGAGGTACCTAGGGGCAGGACAGGAATAAAGACTCAGACCTAGAGAATGGACTTGAGGACATGGGGAGGGGGAATGGTAAGCTGGGAATAAGTGAGAGAGTGGCATGGACTTTTATATACACTACCAAATGTAAAATAGGTAGATAGTTTAAAGCAGTCCCATAGCACAAGGAAATCGGCTCGGTGCTTTGTGACCATCTAGAGGGGTGGGATAAGGAGGGTGGGAGGGAGATGCAAGAGGGAGGATATATGGGGATATATGTATATGTATAACTTATTCACTTTGTTTTATAGCAGAAACTATCACACCATTGTAAAGCAATAATACTCCAATAAAGATGTTAAAAAAAATTGTAATAGACACACACAAAAAAACTATCATATTCCCTTTTTACACAAATCTTCTAAATTCTGTTCTAGAAAGAACTATTGAACACCTCTGCCAAACTTATCACTTATAACTTATCACTTATGAGTTTTAAAAAATGTAGTTACACAAGGTTAAACAGTTTTCTTAAGTATGCAGGGATTCTCATAACCTTTAGAAGGCTAATATACATTGGAAATCTCCAAGAGTAGAATATGGTGTGTGTCATCTTGCAAAGTATTTTAACATTGGAATGCCCTAGGATTAGTTTTCTGTATAATACATCTCAAAAACGAGGACTTAAGACAATGACTGAAACAAATAGAGAAGAAACAGACATCATCTCTTACATTCTATAAGTTTGAGGAGGACAAAAGCAAGAATAAAATTTTTAAGAATAAAGTGGACATGGTTTTCTAAGATGACTTAAGTAACTAGAAGACACCTAAAGCTGAATGACAACAAAAGTGTTAACATGGGTTAAAGAAGCAAGCTCATAGATGCCCCCAGTTACTATGGAGATAAAAATAAGTACCTGCTTCAAGAAGTATTAGTCATATACTACCCAGAATCTTTTATAGTCTTTTTATTTTTACTGAACATCTTAATTAAAATTTAAAATGACTGACAATGTTAGCTTCCTTGAGAACTGAAGGAGCTTCCATAGAAGTCCACAGAATGTGCAATGTCTTGCAGTCCTTGCTGAGGGCAAAGCAACCCCATAAAACAGTAAGATATCAATTATTTATTATAGTGCTATGGAAGAAGCCAGTGTATCGGGCCTCTTTGGGGATTTGGGTTTGCTAGTTACAGGACAGAAGGGAAGTAACTTTGAAATTACAGGAAATCAGAGACAGGAAATTTCAGTTTTGGTCAAAAGCAGTAATGTCTTTTGGGGAACTCCATTTGGTGAACCTGAATAATAACTGAAGGGGGTAGGAGAGTCTATTAAGCTGTTTCAGGATGTGGATATATCCTCCTGGAAAGATATACAGCTTCACATTACTTTCAGCATATTAAGGTGCCATTCACAAACAAGATGATCTACTGTAATCATCATTCACAACTCACGTCCATACAGATTGGGAACAGTACCCTGAAGAGATCCCACCATGTATCCAAAATGCAACATACAAAGACATGAACGGTCTGGTTTTGATTTGGGGATAGGATGAGGCTACAGGAAGCTGCCCCAACACCAAGATAACCTCTGGGCTCCCACTGCATCTCGGTGGGGACAGGCATGGAGGGTGAGGGAAGAGCCAGGACCACTGCAAGAGCAGACAAGGTTAGCAGCATGGTGAGGTGCACAGCCCATTGACCACTTTCTCTCTTTACCTTGGTGACATGAACAGCTTTGTGTTGCTTCTCTCATTGAAACAATGAGGGAAAGGGGATGTAGGAACACAGGGACAAGGAACCAGTTGACACTTGCCAAGCAAAGTGTTTGTCTCACATTTTTCCCTTTGCCAAAGGGAGTGACTTCTACATACTCTCTTCTTCACCATTTGTCCACTTCCCTACCTCTTGCTAGCCAGATTCTAGAGGATCACTGGGCCAGTTTCCATGGTATGGTACAGTACCTCCCCCGGGGCTCAGAAGGATGATTTTAGGCGGTGTGCAGGCAAGGCATGAAGTAACATTGGCTTGCACAATGAGAAAATGAGTGCTTTTCAATACTCTCCAAGCCTTCTGATTACATCAAAGAGGTCTCTAACACTGGCTAATCTCTTTTGCTTCTTGCTCTCAATAGGATCTAGCCAGATATACCACAGGGTTTTGTTTACATTTTATCTATTTTACAGTTGTCTTCTGTTGTGATTCTGGGTTTTTGTTTGTTTCTTTAAAATTTTTATTGGAGAATAGTTGCTTTACAATGTTGTGTTAGTTTCTACTGTACAGCAAAGTGAATCAGCTATACATGTACATATAACCCCTCTTTTCTGGATTTCCTTCCCATTTACGTCACTGCAGAGCATTGAGTAGAGTTCCCTGTGCTTTACTGTAGGTTCTCATTAGTTATCTGTTTTATTCACTGTATCAATAGTGTATATATGTCAACCCCCATCTCCCAATTCATCCCACCCCCTCCTTCCCCCTTGGTATCCATACATTTGTTCTCTACGTCTGTGTCTCTATTTCTGCTTTGCAGATAAGATTATCTATACCATTTTTTTAGATTTCACATATATGCGTTAATATACAATATTTGTTTTTCACTTTCTGACTTACTTCACTCTGTATGACAGTGTCTAGGTCCATCCACATCTCTACAAATGACCCCATTTCGTTCCTTTTTATGACTGAGTAATATTCCATTATATATATGTACCACATCTTCTTTATCTGTACACCTGTTGATGGACATTTAGGTTGCTTCCATGTCCTAGCTATTGTAGATAGTGCTGCAATGAACATAGGGGTGCATGTGTCTTTTTGAATTATGGTTTTCTCTGGGTATATGCCCAATAGTGAGACTGCTGAGTTATATGGTAGTTCTACTTTTTAGTTTTTTAAGGAACTTCCAAACAGATGGAGAGATATATCATGTTCTTGGATCGGAAGAATCAATATTGTGAAAATGACTATACTACCCAAAGCAATCTACAGATTCAATGCAATCCCTATCAAATTACCAATGGCATTTTTCACAGAACCAGAACAAAATATTTTACAATTTGTATGGAAACACAAAAGACCCCAAATAGCCAAAGCAATCTTGAGAAAGAAAAATGGAGCTGGAGGCATCAGGCTCCCTGACTTCAGACTATACTACAAAGCTACAGTAATCAAGACAGTATGGTACTGGCACAAAAACAGGAATATAGATCAGTAGAACAGGATAGAAAGCCCAAAGATAAACCCACACACCTGTGGTCACCTAATCTATGACAAAAGAGGCCTAGAATATACGATGGAGAAAGAATGAAATTAGAACACTCCCTAACACCATACACAAAAATAAATCCAAAATGGATTAAAGACCTAAATGTAAGGCCAGACACTATCAAACTCAAAGTTAGCACTGAGGGAAATTGAATCCCCAAGGGTTTAGATAAACTGCCCATGCTCACAGGAATACCACCCCTTGTAGGAGGAGATAAAGAACAGACAGTGGCTGCTATTTCTATACAGAACTACAACATGCACGTTACAATGCCTACAGCTGCAAGTAACAGAATAGCCAACTAAAAGTAACTTAAACCATATGGGGTCATTATTTTGTCACCTAACAAGAAAGTAAATATTGACCCAAATCAGATAATAAACTTTAAAAACATTCTGAGTATGATCTTAAGTGAGAGACCATCTGTGACATCTTAGGCATTAAGCCAAATAAAGTAGGAAAAAACCAATATTTCCCCTTCAAGTCCCAATGAGATTGCCCACTAGACTCTGGGGAAGGGTATAGTACCCTTCCCCAGTATGGACAGGAAGTGGGGTGAGACACAGAGTTGAAGTGAGGGGCAGATACTGAGAGAATCTCAGGTGGTGGTCAGAGAGTGTGACCTAGATACCAGACAGCTGGACAGGAGAGAATACAGAACAAAGCAGTGGGGATGGGGCCAGATTGCAGTGTGGGACTTGAGGCATGTAGTCAGGTAATCAAAGGAAGAAAGAACAGCCAGCTCCAAGTTCCTGGGTCAGGGGCACAAGCAGGGTGAAACTCAAAACCTAGACAAGACCTATAATGTCCCTATCTGTCTAGTCCCATACTTTGAACTTTCTATTGAAGTATAACATGCATAAATTAAAGGTCATATATTTTAAGTGTGTAGCTTAATGAATTTTCCCAAACTAAACACATCCAAGTAACCAGCACCCAGATCATGAAACAGAATATTGCCAGCACCCTAGAAACCCCCTCCGAACAACCTTCTGGTCATCAACCCTGCAAAGGTGAACAACTACTCAGCTTTTGCACCTTCTATAAGCACAATCATAGCATGTACCTGCTTGTGTCTGATTTCTGTCACCCAACCTTTTGTTTGTAAGACTCCACCATATTGTTGTATATAGTTGTGGTACATTCATTTGCATTCTGAATAGTTTTCCAGTGTGAATGTGTCATAATTCATTTATTCATCCTGTTGATATGCATTTGGGTAGTTTCCAGTTTGGGGATATTACCAACTCTGACTGCTGTTATGAACATTTGAGTACATATTTTTGGCACACAATGTATGTTTTCCATGAGGTATATACCTAGGAGGAGAATGGTTGGGTCATAGGGTCTAGCCTATTTTTATACTATTCTGACCCTTGCTCATCTTGCTTTCCTCCTGAGGGTCTTCCCATACATGCTATTTTCTCTTCCTGGTGCATCTTCCCCCTCACCCTTAACCTGGCTAATCCCCACTTGTCAGCTGATGGGGCAAATGAAGCTGTTCAGAGGAACCTTATGGTGCCCTTACTATGACAAGCCCCATGTTGATTTGCTCTTTCCTAAATTCCCACTGATAATGAACAGGTTTGTTTTCATGGCCTAGGATAGAGCTAGATCTACGGGCAGGAGTCAAGTAGCCCTTGTATGAGCTCTTATGTGTGTGGGGAGGTGGGGGGAGCAATCTGGACCTGGCTCATGGGTTTTACAAATAGTCTTCAAAGAAGAGCTTGTTTCTAAATGATGTAAGCTGAATTTGCTCTAAGGGAGATTGTCTCCAATCCCATTCCTCCAACTTCTTCCTCTTCTCTTAGGACACTTCTCTTTCTTCTTTTCATCCCTTCTCTGAATTATAACAGCTGGGCCCCCACCAAGCTTGCAAGTATTGGCAGGTCACTCCACAGATCATGGCCAGCTTCCGTTTCTTCTTGGCATTAGGACACTAATCTATAAAAAGATATTAACATTTAAATAGCTCTTTCATGTGTATAGGAACCAAAATGTAATTTCAGAAACCTCTTTTCAGAATTATACCCCAACTTCACTTTAATAGCAACAATAATAAAAACACACTATATAAATGTTAAATAACATATGGGTTTTTAAACTCTTTTCCTTTATTACAGATTATAAACCAAGGGAAAAAAGTTTAAATAAGTTGCCAAATTCACACAGCTATTAAATACAAGAGTCAAATTCCAATCAAGGATGTATGGTTCCAGCCACTGTCATCTGAGATAGGAGTCAACAACATTTCTAAGTCCCTTTCCCTGAGCTTTCCACCAGATCGCCCCAGTTATACATTGGTAACCTGGATAAGAAGAAAGAGCTGAATCAGTCTACTGTCTTTTTTCAAAGCTGTCACACTTTTTTTAACTTCCCAATCAGTGGCTTCCATACTATGAAGGTGTCATTCCTCTATGGCCAGTAATGGTAAAGAAAGAATCAATGTCTTGGAGGAGGATGAAGCCACAGTCAAAACAGGTCTGTGGTAAGTAGTGTTTTTCTCTTTTGTGGAAAAGTATAGGTATTAGGTTAATAAATTAAACTATGTATATATTTAGAATCCATTGCATACGTATCATATTTATTAAAGTGCTGAAAATTTATTATTTTTTAATCAAACATCAATCCACCAAAGGTAATGAAGAGAATAAAGGATTCTTCAGAAGAATAAAAGATTCAGGACATACTTCCCAAGATGTGTTTTTGTGTTTATAGCCTAGGAATCTGTTTGATTGATTTACTGGTTCTTTTAAAAAGGTGGAGTATAGGGAGAGCTTTTCCTTCTTCCCCATCTTGAAGGGTATATACTCACCTCCCAGCTGGCATGAACCTACTAACCCATAATTTGACTGTCTACTCAATTCTAGTCTTCCACCAAAAATAAACCAAAAAAGTTCATTTCTAAACCATTTTGGTGAGATTTTCCATGTCACATACATGTTTTTTAGGTCACATCCAAAGTTCTCTTATTGCTATATATCCTTCATAGACTTTAGAAAAAAGAAAAACTTACCCATCTCAAATTTAGGATATTTGATAATAGTCTGCTACAAGGAAATGATTAATTTATCAACAAAGAAGGAAGTACTGGCTTACCAAATTGAGAATTTCTTTTGATTAATGAATAGATTTAAACAACCATCACAGAATTTGACACATGGTGAGCCTTCAATGACAGTTTCCTTCGCCTCTCCTGTTATAAATTAATGCATTCATTCACTCAATCACTCATGTATTTGTTTCTTAGTTTGTTATTCCATTCGACATTCACTGGGCACTTAACGTATACCTGTCAGTCCCTGTATCAGTCACTCTTGAGATAAAGAGATGAGTTTGAGTTTTTAATCTCATCATTTCTTCCTTTTGATAATTATTTTTGCTGTACACAATTTCTCTCCTTGAAGCAGTCAGATAGAGTTGAACTTTTCCAAATTGATAATGGGCCCATCCAGCTCTTGAGTTTAGTCTGGTCAGCAAATGCATCACAAATCTTTTCCTATAACACCGGCCTGTCTTAGAGCGTGGTGTCCATCTCATACCCCCAAATCAAAAGAGCACACAAGAAACTGAATATAGGAAACCAAATATAAATGACACAAAAAAAGTAAAACCAAGAAAAGGATGCATTAGTCACTGAAAGGGGGGAAGAGGAGTCCTTCATTATTCCACAAATATATGTTGATCTCTTACTATGTGCCAGTTATAAGTCCTGGGGAGACAGCAGTGAGCAAAGATGAAGACTTCTCTCCTCATTGGCTTTACATCCGGAGCAATCCCTGAACACATCCTATTTGCTGGGTCTTTACATATAATTCCACCTGTCCTCCCCTCTCCCAACAATCCGTCTGAAGTTCAAATGGATTAAACAGCTACAAGGCAGCAGAGCTAGACTTTGAATCTAATCAATGATCTGTCTAACCATGGGGCTGATTTGACAGCTGGTCTGGGGAGTTAAGACAGTCAAATTCTGTCCTCCATCTACCACTTCCTGCGTTGGTGGCCTTTGTTAGCAAATACCTGTTTGAAACCAGAGCAGGACCAGATAGCTACTGGTGGTATCTTTCGGCTCCAAGAAATGTTATTTGTGAATAAAAGTTAAAGGTGTTTCCTAAAGGCCTTCCCTAGAGGGTGCTGTGGGGATGCCTGCCTTACTAGCCTAATTATGGGACCAATGTCTGTCTCAGAGACAGGCTAAGAGGTGTCACAGCTACTGAACTTACCCCTCTGTAGCTTGCCCTCTACTGTTCACAAATGTGTCATGATTTTAAACCCTCCATGTTTGTGCACATTCCCCAATCTAGAAACCCACCTGCCCCATCCATGGCCCTAACTTCTGTGCCCATTAAATCTAATTGTTCTTCAGGGCCAGGCAAGGCCCTCCTCCACAAAATCACCTTCTTAGTCTGTCTTGCCTAGACCCTTTGCTTGGGTCCCCTCCCCCAAATTTCTTTCTGTTTTGAAATGCATCAGGGTTGTGTTCCTATATGTCTACCCCACCTGACTGAGAGCCCCCGAGGGCAAACACATGTCTCATTTCTCTTTCTTTTCTCAGGCTCTGGGTCTGGGTCTGATACAAATTCATTGCTAACCTTATTTTTTTATTAAATGAAGGAACAAATTAATCAACTTTGATTTGTGGGGAAATGAATGAATGATTGAATAAGTAAATAAGTGATTGAAGGAGTGAATGAGGAGTGGCAATGCCATTTGAGGCAAGGGGAGATTTTACAATGATGAGCTACATCAACCCTTAGTAACAGTGGGGAGAAGGGCATTTGCTCTGAGTGGTCACTTTCTGAATTGAAGGCCTAAACTGTTATAGATCCATAGTCCTTTAAGCACAATTCCAAACTCAAAAAACTCTGAAAATCACAAATTTTAGCATAATTCATTTGGTGACATGAAATTATGGGTAGTGTTTACTGACCCCACTTAGTGGAAAATAGTTGTATGTTTTTCTGCAGAAATGCTTCCACGTTTGATTGAGGGTGACTCCCAGATCCTCCTGAGGTGTTATTTAATATGAAATATATGGACAGTATTGTTTTTATAAAATCTAAAGCTGGTTTCTGAAACACATCAGGCCCCAAAAAGTACAGACAAGGGACTGCATGTGAGTCTCCCCTATATTCAGGAGCCAAGGAACCAAAGCCCAGTGGATGCCCTAAGAGGTTCCAAGAAGGATGGATGGAAAATCTAGTACCATCTCTAGAAGTAGATGTCAGGAGAGAAAGAAGGACGTAGAAGCCCAAACCAGAGTACTTCCCTCCTGTGGACTAGATTCCATCCCAGGGGACATGGGTGCATGTGGAGATCTCCCTAGGTCACTAACAAGAAATGGCTGTCCCCAAACCCTGGCTTCCATGTGACCACCATGGCCAGTTCCTCATAAGGCCCCATACCCTCATCACTATGCTGGGCTTGCTGGCCTTCAAATGTTAGCTTATTATTAATCACAATAATGAAAGCTGTGTCCTGCAAATGCTTTCAGTTTGCACTGTATCTTAAATGTCCATTCCTCCAGTGCCTCACTCAGGGAGTGACATAGAATAAATAATAAATGGGCTCAATAAATTTTTAACGAATGTATACAGTATCTTATTCTTCATAATGTGTTTTTATATGCATTGTCTCATTTACTCCTCAAAATGACCCTGTGAGTCAACCAAGTGAAATGAGTCCCAGGGAGGTTGAGGTATTTGTCCAAGATGACAGCAAGCAAATGGTTCTGCTGGGACTTGCACCAAAGTTATCTAGTAAAAATCCTCCTCTCTTTTTGGAACATTATTGTGCTTCCTTCCTATGTCAACTGAACCCTCAGAAACAAAGATGGTCTGGTAAAAATACTTGGTCAAAGGAAAGACCTGGGAATAAGAGAAACCACTGATACACTATTAGCAGGTGTCTCGTGGACTTCAGGTAGAGCCATCGGGAGATAATGCCTTTGCCTGTGTATATCCTCTAGGGAAGTTAATTTGGTGAGAAATCCAAGACTTCCAGGAGAAGGGGGTGCCAAGAATGCATAGACAGAGGTCACAGAGGAGCCAAAGCTTGTTCCAGGGCATCCTAGATCCCAGCACTGCTGTACCCCTTTTTTGCCCATGTCTGAACTGACCTCAAGACCAATGAAGGGATGGGGACTTTTGAAGGTTAATGGAGGAAACAGGAACTACTTGACAAGGAGACAGATGGTACCAGTGCCCACCTCAGGTAATGAAAAGATGAACTTGCTGCAAAACAAGAGCTCCATAAATGTCTTTGGTAGAGGAACTTGCCCAAGGTAAGGACGCCACCTCCCTCTGTGAGAACAAGTCTGTAAAGGAGGTACTAACCTCGCATGCAGTCATCCCAACTCTCCTCCAAGTGAAGGGGAGGATGATTCAGCCTGGTACCCATCCCTCCTCTGTGGTCTCTGTCTGACCTCTGGAGAACAGATACTGGGTCTGGAGGGAATGAAGTGTGGTGAGCAGAGAGGGGCTCAGTGTCCTGTGATCCTGCACATTCCTCAGCAGTAAGCAGGGTCCTGGGAACCACCCCTGCCCTGCGATTCCCCACACCAGGGAAGGGAGCAGGTATTCCACACTTAGTATGGCTTTGTTTCCAGTGACTCACATGGACCCATTCTTCCTTCCCTTCCCCACTCTGAACAGCTCAAAAGCTGGTCGGATACATGTTATGCGAATTTCAGGCCAGTCCTCTAACTCCCTGATGGCAGAGAAACCAGAAAACTGAGAAACCAGGTTAGGCCTCAGCCTCTATCTCATCTTTTACTCCTGGCCTGGCCCAGGCCATCCATCAGGAAACACTTCACGGGATCTTCTTGTTTCCCCTCTATTTACAGATTCCTTGTGCTCTTTATCCCGAAACTCTGGATCATGTTTGCCTGTTGGTGCCCAGCTCACCACAGGGCTGTGTGCTTTAGAAACATAGGTTTTGTGAAGGACATTATATAATGATAAAGGGATCGATACAAGAAAAATTACTATACTAGTTAACATATACACAACCAATACAGGAGCACTTAAATATATGAAGCAAATTCTAACAGCTGTAAAGGGAGAAATTGACAATAACACAACAGTAGTTGGGGGCTTTAACACACCCCACTGACATCCATGGACAGATCATCCGGACAGAAAATCAATAAGGCAACAATGGTCTTAAATGCCACAATAGAGCAGTTGGACTTAATAGGTATCTACAGAACACTACATCCAAAACCGGTAGAATACACATGCTTTTCAAGTGCACATGGAACATTCTCCAGGATAGATCACATACTAGACTACAAAATAAACCTCATCAAATTTAAGAGGGTAGAAATTATGAGTTAGTGAATGCTGGAATCACCTGCTCTCCCAGAGAGTTTGTTAAATGCAGATCCTTTGGTCTATTCTAGACTCACTAAACCAGGATGTTGGGATGGGGGATGGATTCCAGGAATCAGTGTTTTAACAAGCTCCCCAGAAGATTCTGATGCAGACACATAGAACATTCTTTGAGAAACACCTGTAGAGGCTTTGGGAGTTAAGCCTAAGTTAAACCTTAGCCCCATTGGGTAACCTTGGATGAATTAATTCCTCTGAGTCTCTGGTTCTTCATATAAAATGAGGCTAGTAATATCTACTTTATATGATTATGTGGATTAAACAGAATATGTATATACATTGTCCAGCAGATAGTTGGCGATAAACAGCAGCTATAACAATCCTGAGCTGTGGATCAGTTTGCCTGGCCCAGTGTCCTTCCTCATTCCCTTGATCTTGCAGTGGCTCCCAAGTGCTCAACTCTGTTTCCACTTTTTAACTCAGTGAGCAGAGCTCATATATCTGTGGTAAACAGAATAACACCCCCTTCCTAAATGTCCATGTCCTAATCCACAGAACTGAGGGAATCAAAGTTTAGATGGAATTAAAGTGGCTAATCAGCCAATCTTAAGATAGGAAATTACCCTGGACTATCTGGGTGGGCCCAATCTAATCACAGGGTCATTTAAAGTGGAGGAAGGGGACAAAAGAGGCCAGGGTGATGCAATGTCCAGCAACAGAAGGACTCAGCCCACTGTTGCTGGCTTTGATGTTGGAGGAAGGCGGCCAGGTGCCAGGGAATGCAGGAGCCTTTAGAAGCTGGAAAAGGCAAGGAACCAATTCTCCCTGGAGCCTCCAGAAAAGAATACAGCCTTGCCAACACCTGGATTTTAGCCCAGTGAGACCCACATCATAGTTCTGACCTATATAACAGTAATACAATAAATCTGTATTGTTTTGAGCCACTAAGTGTGTGACAGCAGTCATAGGAAACTAACAGTACCAAAGACTGGGCTGCTAGGTTCTGAAAACCTCACTCTGTTCCCTGCTTAATGACTTTGTGGTGGCATCAGTGTTTATACCATCTTTGGGGTCCAAATGACACAAATGGGGTTTCTAGATGAATTTCTATCCTACCAGCTAATACTACTAATAATAATCAAAATGGCTAAGATGTATTGAGTGCTTGCTATGTGCTGAGTGCTTTATATCTCATTTAATTATCAAAACCATCTCTGCAATTTATTCTACTATCAAACCAATTTTACATGGGGAAACAGGCTAGGAGAAGTACTCAGTCCAAGGTCACACACTAGTAAGAATCAGAGCCTGCATTTAAAGCCAGGTTTGCTGTGCCCAGAGCCCAAGCCCCTAACTGTATCATTAACAGCCTAGTTCTGTCCTGTGGCCAATGGAAGAGGGAGTGTGTTCTCATGAAATCTCAGGTTGAACTACCTGCTAAACTTACTCATACATGAAAAGCTGCCTCCCACTAGCCTGGCAGCTTCCTGGTAAAAGCTGGGAAGGCTAGATGGAATGGGAGAGTACTTTGGAGTCATGCTCTTGCCACGGTTGGTGGCATCAGCAAGAGAGAAAAGTTCAGAGACCTAACTGTAGAATTCCACAGCCAGGCACACGGGCAGTCATGTTTAGGTTGTCCCAAGTGTTCTGTAAAAGATGCGGGACTATTAAGGCTGGGGCCCAGGCTCTTTACCAGCCACTGATAGGCTCTGTGACCTTAAGCGAGATTCCTGACCTCTTTCCATCTGGTCTGAAAATGGGGCCAATTGTATCAACACTTCCCCATCTCACCTGGCTGCTGTGGCAATCCAATGAGATCATGTTTGTGGGCATGCTTTGGGAATTACAGAAGCATCACACCCTTAAAGAGTCCTATGATCGCTATTACTTAATTTTTATAACTCGAGGTGAATGTGGCTCATTATTGCTGTGATTCGTAATAATTATTATATTAAACCACACCAGAGAGGAGAATGTTCTCTCAGTGGCTTCTTCAGCAGGATCTGTGGAGTAAGCATTTCTCAAAAAAATGTTTTAAAAAAAATCAACAAAGCTGTAATGTTCTGACCCATCATTGTGCAGAATGTGCTTTGTTTCTTTGTTTTGTTTTGTTTTGTTTTGTTTTGTTCATTTTTAAAAGAGAAAGTTCAAAAGGATGACACCTTGAACATTAGGTTAAGATTTGCTTCTGCTTAAAAAGGATTTTAAGTGAAAATGCCCTTTCCAAAAATGCTTTTTCATCAGGAACATGGAATCAAGCTTGGCCATGGCCCCTGGGGTGATTCCAATGAGAAGTGAAGGGCAGACACACCTTAGAGACTAAGGTAAAATGTACCCAGGGAGCACCCCACGCAGAAGAGGGATCACCACTACCCAGAGAGTGCAGGGCCATCGCCAACTGTCCTAGAGTAACCAGGAGTCCCTGGGATCCACGGAAAAGCCCCAGACTCTAGGAAGAGTGGTCCTCTACCCAGAGATGGAGTCGCTCCCCACCAGGTGGAGGCCAATCTCTCCTAGAGATTCACTCTGCTTGACTCTGCCACCACTATTAATTCAAAACTGTGGGTAGATCATCTGCTTCTCATAGGCCATTACTTGTTAACACATTGGGTCACAGTGGTCTTCAGGGCCCTGGGGCAAATTGTTGGAACAGATTCAAGACCATTGTTCCTTCTTTCCTCCACTTATTTTCTCCCCCTTTCCTTCCCTCCTTCTCTCCCTCTCTAATTTCCTTTCATTAGTTGGCAACATTTAATGAAAACATACCATAATAATTATAATACCAGATGCTGGGCACAGATGCGTTCAGTACCATTCACAGACTAGCATGGAGTTCAACATGTAGACACGTGGTACCATTTAGCAGCTTCATTGTTTTCACAGTGGCAGGTGCCAAGTGCAGAAGAGAAGGAGGCGTTGTGCCTACCTGCCTGTATGGAGAGTCCTCAGCAACTTTGTGAAGTAATATGCAAAACAAGGGGTAGGCAAAATACAAGCATTGGGTCAGACTCGTTGGATTCAAGTCTCGGGTCTGCCCACTCCCTCACTTGCTATATGACCTGGAGTCTCAGTGACCATGACAGTGACAAGAAGGTTATGCCCAAGTCATGATGCTGTTGCAAAGGGCCTAGTACAGTGCTTCACATAGCAGAGTGATACCAGCTAGTACCTATCCAGAGAGTGACTCCCAGGTGGCACACCTGTTGATGCAGATTCAAAATCACGTGACTGTGATTGACTCCTTGCAGCTGTACAGGCTTGTCCCCATCCTTTCACAAACCTTGCAACCATGCAACTCCACATGAGATTGGATTGGGCCTAATGACCTCTCCTCTATCACTGTCACTGACAGGAATGGTAGTAATAATAGTATCAATAGCATAGTAGTGAAAACACTCCTCAGCCTCATCTCCCTCAACTGTTACAAACTAATATTTGGAGGCAAGTGTCTCCTATTTCTCTGTACTTCACCAATACAGTGCCTGTACAAATTTTACATTACCTACGTGTCCTTGGATTCAAGAACCTCATAAACATTTATAATGAGTGTGTGCATGTTTTCCACCAAGATTTCTTTGGGCAGCTTTTAGTGACTCATCAACAGAATCCCATAAATTCAAAATTAAAATCTGAGTTTAATTCAAACTAAAAGAACTAACAGATTTTTAAAATTCTAATACAAATTCTAATGCTGATGAATGTGTGGAGAAATGAGTACCCTTGTGTACTGCTGGTGGGAGTAGGTTTGGTACAACCTTTCTGGACAGCAATTTGGTGATGTGTATCAGAAGCATTACCTACGTTTTTACCTTAAACTTAAAAAATTAAATTTTAATTTAAATTTTACCAGTGATACTACCTGTAAAAATTTTTATCCTAATAATCATGAATGTGCAAAAAAGATTTGTCTTCAAGTATGCTTATTTCATGATTCTTTATAACAGAGAAAATTTGGAAACAACATAAATGTACAATAATAAATTCTTATTAAATACATTGATTTAATAAAAAATGAAATTTACTTGCAACCATTACTCGTAGAGGAGTATGTAACAATACAGAAAGTGTTTATGGGAACTTCCCTGGTGGTGCAGTGGTTAAGAATCCATCTGCCAATGCAGGGGACATGGGTTCGGACCCTGGTCCAGGATGATCCCACATGCCGCAGAGCAACTAAGCCCGTGCACCACAACTACTGAGCCTGCACTCTAGAGGCAGCTAGCCACAACTACTGAGTCCACATGCCACAACTACTGAAGCCCACGTGCTATAGGGCCTGAGTGCCACAACTACTGAGCCCATGTGCTGCAACTACTGAAGCCCACATGCCTAGAGCACGTGCTCTGCAACGAGAAGCCACCACAATGAGAGGCCCATGCACCGCAATGAAGAGTAGCTCCCACTCGCCACAACTAGAGAAAGCCCGCGCATAGCAATGAAGACTCAATGCAGCCAAAAACTAAATTAAAAAAAAATTTTAAGTGTTTATGATATATTAGAGGATGCAAAATATTTTTTAAAACTGTATAGTCTAAACGAATTTTGTAAACTGAAAAAAAATGCTTAAAAAAGAGACTAGACCTATCTAATCCCAAATATTAGTAGTACTTATCTCCAAATTGTGAGATTACTAATAATTTGTGTGTGTGCCTTCCTACACTTTTCAAATTTTCCATAACCAATGTCTTGCACGGTGAAAAAAGAAAAACAAAACAATTTAAATCTAAAGTTTAAAATTTTGGAGGTTTAAATTCAAATGATCACTCACTTTGTTATGTGTCCTAAGATAAACTACTTAACCATTCTAAATTTCATTTTTTTCCATCTATAGAAAGTAGGTAATTATACCTACCTTATAAGGTTGTAGGAGGTTATATTAGATAATACATGTAAAGGGCTGTGCATATAACATGAACCCAATAAATTTATATTCCTCTCACTTCTTCTTCCAGGAGTTCACTAACAATGTTTAAGGCTTAATGCAGGAGGTAGGATCAGAGCTTTGGTAGAGTCTTAGTTTAGGCCTGAAGTTAAACCTGGTGTGATGACAGGAGAGAGGAAGGTATATGATGGGAGAGCATAAGAAAAGGCATGGAAACACACAGAACAAGTAACCTGGGCACTGTTTCTTTGCTCTGCTTCTCCTGCTACTCTATTGAGCAGGTCCTAGATGTTGTCTCAGTGCTGACTCCTTATCTTCAGCAATTCTGCTGAAAAAAATTTTTTCACTCCCATACTTGTTATCTGTGTAACAAATTACTCCAAGATTGAATGGCTTAAAATGACAATCAGCATTTATTATCTCATATAGTTTCTGTGGGTCAGCAATGAGAGAGCAGCTTAGTTGGCTGGTTCTGGCATGGGAATCTCTCCTGAGGTTGCACTCAAGATATAAGCCAGGGCTGCTGTTTCTGAAGGCTTGAGGATCTGATTCCAAGATGGCTCATGCATATGGTTGGCAAGTTGGTACTGGCTGTTGATAGGAACTCCCAGTTCTTCCCCATGTGGACCCCTCCACAGAGTTGCTTGAGTGTCCTCATGACATGGTGGTGGGATTTCCCCAGGGTGAGTGATCAAAGAAAGACCAAGGAAGAAGCTGTAATACCTTTTTTGAACTAACCCTGGAAGTCACACTATAGTTCCACAATGTTCTATACTGGTCAGTTCTTTTCAATGTGAAAAGGGACCACACTGGGGTACATGTGTATTCGGAGGCAACAATCTTTGGGACCTTCTTGGAGGCTGGCTACCACAGTTACACTTATAGTCCCTCTGCTTGGAATACTCTTCCCCCAGGTGTCAGCACAGCTTACACTCTCACTCCCTCCAGGTCTCTGCTCAAAAGTCACTATACTGGAGAGGCTTCCCCTGAACTCCCTCCCAGAATGGAATCCCTCTCACCATTCTCACTCTCTCTCCTCTTACCCAGTTCTATTTTTCCTTAGAGTACTTATAACATCTAACATGCTACATACTATTTGTTTGCAATCTGTTCCCCCCTCCCTAGTAGAATATAAGCATCATGAAAGGTTTGCCATGATTTCTCCTGGTACCCAAGAGGAGCTCAGTAAACAAATGAATGAGGCATGACATCACCTGACATTTCTGGTACTTTCGTTGAAGTGGTGTTCATATCACCCACAGACACATCAATAATTCCCTCTTTGGTGCCATCACCCTAGCTTGTAAATCCTTCTAAAACCGGTGGATCTAGCTTTCTGAATGTGATCTTCTTGCTTTACACCCCTCCCAACCCAGCCTCCTGAGCCCTCCTTGCCTGCCCTGCCTCTCCTAGTACTTAGCCTTCTCTATCCAGACTTCCCCCTTCCCTGGCTGCCTCAGTGTCCTTCCCTTGACATCCACACTGTTGAGGCTTCCTTATTCTTGGCTTTACCTCCTAAATGTCTACAGAAAACGATAACAACTAAGAAGCATATATGCCCCCACTCCTCCCATACCCATGGCAAATATTGCTAAGAGATCAGGCCATCTCTGACTATATCTGGGCCAACAAGCTAATGACACTTTGCCAGGAAGATAATTGGTCTCTGTTGCTTAACACACTGTCAATTCTAGTAGCAGGCACTGTAACAGGGAAATCATAGAGATATTTGAATGTGGGAGGGACAAATAATACAATGTAAGTAATGTATACTAAACACCAAGCATTGGTCTTAAGAAACTAATGTGGGTACCTCTAACATTTAATCTTCCTAACTATCTGCAAGGAAGTAACTATTAGTATATCTATTTTACAAACGAGGAAACTGGGGCTCAGAGAGGTAAATAACTTACACAGGATCCCGTAGCTAAGAATTGGTACAACTAGTCCAAATTCAGGCAATCGGGTCTGGAATCTTCTCTTTAACCATTATGATATTGTCTTAAGGTCTTCAATAACCAACTGGCTTCATGGGGTCTTAAGAATAAATGTCTAGCTGTCGGGCCTAACTAAGAGTCCCCAGGAAATTTTCTCTGTCTAAAGTTGCACCCAGAGAGTTCTCACTCACCCTTAGAGATCCAATTCACTTCTTACACCTCTACAAAGTTTTCATTGATATATTTATGCCAGCACTGCTTTGGACATCATACTATTATTTAAATTACCAGCCTGAAGTGCAAACCCATGTTTTCTTGTAGGTTTTCTTTACTGCATCATGACTGTATAACTTTCTTATTTCTTACTCCTCATAGTTTAGCAAAGTATCTGGCCTATGATAAACGAGGTAAATAAATAAACATCTCTATTTCCACGATATGCTTCCCCAGGTTATTTTCAAAACCTAACATTCAAAGATAGGCTAAGTTGTATATATATATATATAAAACTGAGTTACTTTGCCATACAGAAGAAATTAACACAACATTGTAAATCAACTATACTTCAATCAAATTTGTTTTTAAAGATAAGCTAAGTTGTACATTTTTTATTGACTGGGTATTCTGGTCTTCAGTGGGTACTGTTATCATGTCAAAATGAAGAAGTTGAGCAAAGGATAGCTTCCCAGGAAATGCAGCATGGAAATCTTCTCTAGAAGTGCACTTCATGGAGAGTCATAGTCCAGAGAATGAGTGTGAGTGCACTCCAGTTCTGTCCTAGGAAAGTAATGAGACACTGTATTTAAATATCACTCACCATGGCATCGCCAGGCAGAGTTTCTCTACTACTGAGCTTATGACTCCCCTGCCTCCAGCCCTTCTAGTCGCTTTGCTAAAAGGAGGTTTAGAAAATCTCTGGGAAGTCACAAAACTGACACGGCAGCAAGAAATCTGTGTTAACTTCCACCAGCTCTTTCTAACCACAGGGCTCTGCCGAGCTCAGAAGTGTTCATGGGCTTGCCAGGAGAGCTGGACAGACACGGTAATGCAATGGGAAAGCTGTGAAGGGTGAAAGTTACATTCTTTTCAAAAGTGGGAAAAGCTTCCAGACTTACTAAAAGAAGGTAGACTTAAAGCATAAATGGGGGCTTTCCTGGTGGCGCAGTGGTTGAGAGTCCGCCTGTAGATGCAGGGGACGCGGGTTCGTGCCCCGGTCCGGGAAGATCCCACATGCCGCGGAGCGACTGGGCCCGTGAGCCATGGCCGCTGAGCCTACGCATCCGGAGCCTGTGCTCCGCAACGGGAGAGGCCACAACAGTGAGAGGCCTGCGTATGGCAAAAAAAAAAAAAAGCATAAATAAGTATGGAATTAGTGCCAACCTGCCCAGGATGTGTCATCAGGTGGCGTGATATGGTGTTCTTTAAGTTGACACCTATGTAAATTAAAATTGCTATAACCTGGGGGACAAGAAATGTGACCTTCCATAAGGCCTTCCTCATTTCAGGACCTTGGTTTCTTCCCTGTAAAATGAAGGGAGTGGAGCATGTGAGGAAACATTCCAATCTTAGTGAGGGTGTATAGAATGTGAAGTCAGTCATTCAAGATGTCAGAGTGTAATTCCTACTGTAGCCCTTACTCCAGTTTGACTGTGGTCTGTGTCTCTCTGCTCCAGGATGTATGCTTGACTCACCTCTGTATGTAGTCCTCATTGTACATTGAACAGTGTTTGACATAAGATAGGTGCTTGGTAGGTGAATAATGAATTGCTTAGAGTGAACTGAAATCTACTTTGAACCATTTTTTCCAATCAGACACCCCACCGTATTTTGGGTTGGACCAAAATATTTTTACTAACATAAGCTGGCTCTGAATCATGATGGGAAAATAGGGAGAGGGATCTGTTTTCTAGATCTGTCCAGAAATACAGGGATAAATTGAGCACTGAGTACCTAGTTCACTTAAGGCATCTCTCCAGTAAACGGTAGAACAAAATAAAGAACAGTTCTGTCAGACTCTGAAATCTGTAGTTTTCTACTAAACAAGGGGAATATTCTTCCATAGTCATAGAAAGTCCAATGTTCTGTGTGTAAATGCAGTCTACAGACACGATTTAAAGATGCTTAATACTTGAGTGACCCTAAAAATGTGTTCTCCATTAAAATGTAGACGGGGATTTGGCAATACCAAGATTATGATGGGGAACACAACTTTGGAATCCCAAAGAACTTTCTTACCTGCCATCAGTGTGAATAAAATGGGCCTGCCATGTCCTATACTTGTTCTACACTTTCTCTAGTCCCCCTTGTGATACAAAAAAGGAGACGAGATGGACAGCCTTCCCCATAACTATTTATCAGCAGTATGTCAGCATAAGGAACTATGGACTCTCCGCAGATTTTTCTGTAAAGGTAAAGCTCATCAGGATAATGGGAAGGCATGATGAGCAATGCTGGCTGTAGTAAGCAAGGACATTGTGTTGAGGTATGAGGACCCTAAAGCTATAAGATCTGACATCCTTGTTAGCACAGAAATTTGACCTAGAGCAATGATTCCCAACATTTTAAAAGTCACAGTGCCTTTTTCAAATAAAATCTTAATGGAACCCCAATATATAAAACAGATACAAACAGACCTGATTGAAACTAAGATGGGAGGCCCGTGGCCCCACCTTCTCATTTGTTCCCTCCCTTCCGAGACATCTCAAGACATTTCCCTGGAAACCTAGGGCTTCACAGAACTCAGTATGAAAATCTCTGGCCCAAAAGAAACATCTCTGTGACTTTTTTCCACATCAATACCTAATTCTCTAAAATTAGAGATGGTAGTTTTATTGTTTGGGTAAACAAATTGATATCAGTATGGAAAAACATCATACTTAAAAATGGACTAAGCCTTTTCCGCTTATTGAAAGAGGACAATGTGAAATACTGCTCAAAAATTCTTTTAATCATTGCAAAGTGCCTGAGGATATTTTCTGGTGACCAACAGTCTAAAGGTCGAAGGGAGACACAACAGTGTCAGCTTAGCTGAAGCATACACGGAGGACAGAAGAGTCCCTTGGCGTCCAGCCATCTCTCTGCCCAATATTCAACAGGAGGGCAGCATAGAAAGCAATCTAGTAGAGTGTTGACAGAATTAATCAGGCTCTATTTTCCAGTTTTCTTTTGCTCCCTGGGCTAAGAAATTAGAAGGCTCTGGCTGAATCAGCTACACTTTGGGATTTCCCCAGAAACACACTTTTCCTGGGGAAATAAAGCTAATGCAAGGAGAGGTTGACAATGTTTGATTTCCTCAAAGCCCACTGCCTGATTTTATGTGAACTGTCTGATTTATTTTAGACCTTTAAGTCCATAGCTCAGTGACACTACATTGCTCAGAGAAGACAGAGAAAAACATTTGTGAATAAATCAAAAAGTCATAGTACTGTACCTTGCACATGGATGGCACTCATCTAATGTCAAAGCCCTTCCACAGATTATTTCAATACATAGTAATAAATATCTACCATTTAGTCGAGTCTATCTCTAATCCTTATCATAATAGGTGAGTTAGATATTATCCCTCAATTTTACAGAAGTGGAAACTGAGCCAGCACGAGAATAAATCACTTGCCCATAAATGGCAGATTTCCATTTTGAATTCAGGACTCTTGGACATCTAATCCCTGAGTCTGACTGCCTCTCCAGGCTTCTCTTCCAAATCTCAGTTCTTCTCAGGCATGATGCAGTATTATAAAATTACCTCAAGAGCTGGGAATGTGGTCCTAATCAAGACAAATTCTCTTCAAACAAGACGACTGGAGAAGTGTGTTGATCTTCAGAACTCAGGGTAGAGAGCCGGCATGATTCTTTCTCAGAGATGGGGAGATGGGCCAGTTTAATCTTTCTGGGTATTGGGGGAATATTGTGGTCTCCATAAACATGAAGGAGTTTGTCTGTTATCCTAAAGGCAACAGGGAGGAACTGAATCTTCTGTAATATTTTACAGAGGTGGGATTGAAGGTCCAGAAAGGCTTAGCATCTTGTCCAAGATCACTGGTCTCAACCCTGGCCTCAGTATATGATTCACATTCCCTGCAGCATCAGCATCAACTGGTCAGAAATGCATAGTCTCAGGCCCAGACTCACTGAATCAGAAAATGGTTTGAACAAGATCCCCAGGTGATTCAAGGTGCATCAAAGCTTGAGAAGCAGTGCTCTAAGGCATGTGTACTTTCCCGAATCCTGGGCCCCTGCCTGCTGTCAAATTCTGCATATTTGGGCCTCCTGCAAGTCAGAGGCAAATGGAGAGTAGGGGGGAATATGTGGTTTCCTTTAGGGGTGGTTGTCAACGCCCTCTGCTACAGGCTCCGCCCCACCAACCAAACAATTATCAGCTCCTGGGCAGGTGGAGCCCGGGTCCCCAGATTGGCCCACTCGTGGTACAATACACGTTTGCTTAATCACTGTTTCCAGAGGCACCTCATCAATCATCACCTCAAAGCACCCAGGAGAAAGAGGTCCTGGTCGATGAGCGCTCGGCGCTGAGAAGGACCGAGGCTCCGAGTCGCTGATAAGAGGGGCGCGTGGAGTTGGGATGAGGAAGGTCGGGACTAAGGAGCATTAGGAATTCACCCTGCTGCTCTGATTGTTAATTAAGTGACTCGTCTACTGGAGGACAGTCCTGCATGTTCCCCCAGGCATCTGTTAGTTCTTCGAAAACCACTACTGACAAAATGAGGTTTGCCCTTGGTACACAGATAATGAGACTGAGCTTGACAGGTGTGGCGCGATTAGAAAATTTCTACATGAAGCTCATTTTGCTAGCCACTCCACAGTAAACAGACTCATTAGAACTTGCAGGTCCCTGGAGGCAAAGCATGTTTGACATTATTAATTGGCTTTTCTGTATAAGGAGTCAAATAGATGAAAAGGTTTATCAAGCTGAAATAATTAATTTTGCCTGAATTCGCTGACAGTTCATTTCTCCTGTAAAAGACCATTTTAAGGTTCCCTTTTTTTTCAAATTTCAAAGTTCAAAAGACATAATAGTGGCAAAAGTGAAGCTTTTTAGTAAATTATAATTAAAGGGAATTTAATTAACTTAGACCTGGGGAAGGGGAAATAAAGGAATTGCTATCTGTGTCTATACAGAGGTCTAGATGGTTGAACATATCATGACTTAATAATGCATTAATTTTAATCTAATCAAAGCATAATAAAAGAGGTAATTATATGTTTAAAAATTACCAGGCTCCAATAGTGGGATTTTTAAACACTTAATACTCACCCAGTTTCTCGTTAGCAAAGTTATAATTGTTGTTCTCAGATTCTGCTTATTTAAAGATGGGGGTTACAGGCAAGAGGTTAATTGAATAAATCATTGTAAGAACCCATGTTGAAACTACGATGAACTACAAAGTTTGCAATTCCTGGCTGCAAAAGATTTTTTCTTCCCTTTTTTCTCTATGTCTTTCTGTGTCTCTAAAAATAGCAAATTATTTCCATTCCTTTATATGTGCTTCTGAATCCTCCCACACCCACTCTTTGCTCCACAAAGCCAAAATCCATTTCACATGAGATTCTGAAAAGTTTTCCCTCATCTTCCAAATTCTACCACTTTCATCTCCAACAAGGCATTTTGTAGTTTCAGTGCGAGACTTCCCAGCCTTAAACAATGGATGATAAGGTGCTGGTATTGGGTGCTTGGTGAAAAGTATCATGATCTCTCCAAGTGGTCGTAGAACAGTGGGGTTTTGATTTCTGTAAAGGCCAATGTGTCTGGACATTTCATTGATTAAAGACTGAGTTCTTAGAAATGTCTTAAAGGGTATAGCTGTTTTGTGGTAAAGAAGCATCTTGCCACATCAGCCAACATACTCATTTTGTAGTTCAAAGATGATCCAATATCTCCTAAATCTCTCTGACCCTGATGAAATAAAAACTGGTGTGGGGGGAGGAGAACTAGGTAGAGGAGTTATGGAGAGTGGTTCTTCCATACCTAGTAGTATATTTTCAACCAGTTCCTTCAACCAGGCCTTCACCTCCTTCCATCACAGGCTGGGCTCAGGCAACCTGAGTACATTCACCTAACCTTCCACAGCCCCTACTCCATCCCATGGTGACTGGCCTCCTGAAAACCTACTGACAATATTGGTTCTTTTCAGCCTTTCATTGATGCTTTTCTAACCTAGAAATACCTGTTGGCTATCTTCATTAAACAGCAGAGTGTTTATGGAGTCTCCTTCTTTATTCCCCATCCTCAATCGGAGGCAAGAGCTTGGTTACCTGAGACTCACTCTTATATTCCTTCAAGTAGTGTTTTTAAAAAGTGATCCCATTCAAGGGAAAATTTATGCAGAAATATTCACATCCTATTGCATTATTTTGCAAAATGCAAGTTCACTTCTGCCTTTTGCCAAAACATCCTTAGGTACACTCTTCAAATGAGGAAGGAGAGAGGTAGGGCACATATAGTGGCCACTTTACACATACCATCTCAGTTCTCAGAACAACCAAGTGAGATCATCCCCATGTTAGAGGTAAGACAATTGAGGATCAGAGGTAGGAAGAAAGTTCCTTAAGTTCACACACTTAAGCAGAGCTGCTCTGCCTGACCTCAGGCCCTTATAATTTCCATTAGAAAGGAGTAACCCAAAAAGTAACAGACATCAGACTCCCAAACGGTAAACACTTGTAACATTTACCAAAGAGTTAACATTTGGGGTAAGAAATGTCATAGCCCAAAAAGCAAATATCTACTTCCTTGTACAGAGGAATACTCAAAAAGACATATTAAAAAAAAATCCTGGGAAACTTGAGACCTTCCGGTGCAACAATCACAAACTTACTGTTGATCATATTTCCCACTCCTGCTTCCTTATATTAGTTCCTTAATTAAGCACATATTAATGGCCAGGGACCATCGTGATTGAATAAAGGGTTGGACATGAGTGGGGCAGGAAGCGGGAGGAGGTTATATGTGCCAAGATTCAGGGCTTGTGCTGTCATCACTCACCAGCACGTTTGCTTCTGAAGTCAATACGTTGTTCCATTTGAAACACACTTAAAGAAAATACGAACTGATTTATTTACAATTCTGAACTACTTATCAAACAGTAATGATCAGTGTCTGGTAAAACACAGGCTGAAAATATGCCATGCAATGCTTAGTCATTCTGCTAATGGAACTAATATTTCTCCTCTATGCCTCCCGTTTTCTCATTCTACTCTCCCTGTGCTTGTCTTTATTTCTTTCTATAATTCTGCCTGATAAGAATTAGAAACTCAGAAGGGATCTGTGTTAGTGTGGTCAGTTCCGAAGACTCCAAAGCCCACATCTACCAAGCACCTCCCTTTCATTCATTAACCCACCAGGGGCCAAGACTAATTAGATCAGCCTGCTCATTTTGAGCTGATAATTGATTTAAATAGGTTGCTCATTTAAAATAGAAGAAAAGCCTGCTAAACATTTGGTTCTGGGATTTTTTTTTTCTTCCTTCCCCGTAACTTTCAATTGCTTGTGCAATGTAGCATAAAATGTAGAGGTCTCCCTTTCTTTTCTCTCTTTTTTTAAAGGGGCCATAAAATTAATTATAATAAATAGGCAACGGGAAGGGGCAGGGGGTTAACTGATGGCTCTAATGAGCAGCGGAGCTTTGGGAAAGCTGGGCCACTCATGCTGTTTGTTGGCTGCAAGGGGGCCGTAGCTTCCAACACGAGCGCAGCCTAAAAAGGTCCTTCGGACTGAGTCTGTCTTCATGGCAACCAAAGTAGCTTTGCTAAGCTTCAAACAAAAAGGAGCCTTCCTTTCCAAATGTGGGGACATTCTGAAATTGTTTCCTTACCATTAAGCAAGAAAAGACCTTCAAAAGGCCATTCCAAGATACACTCCCTGCCCACTCCCCCCCAAACCCCTGGTTGTTACACAATTTGTGAGTGGGAAGGTGAGAGGAAAACTTGGACCTACTCTATATTCTAAAGACCTTTCCCTTCTCAAAGTGTCTTTCATGACCTGTCCTGCACCATATTGATTTATTTCAAGCACGGATCAAAAAAGTTTAGACTAGGCTCCTCTTGGAAACTAAATTGTCCTTCTAGTTTATACTATTCGGCTGACTCTATCCCTTTGACACAATGAAAAGAGCTTTTGTCTGCAGCCTGGAGGGCAAGAGGTAGAAGCAACACTTGTAATTTGTCCTGTAAATTTTATTTTGCAGTGTTTCCTATCACAGGAAGGGAGTTCTCGGCCTGGTGAGGGGAGCTGAGGCGTGTTACAAAATCTTTAAAGGTAAATAAAATGATTGGAAATAGAAAAGTTACCCCTCAAAGTGCATGTGCTATATTTCAGATGTTCCTAAGTTCCAACTTTACAAAGCAACACGATCCACATGAGAAGCCTGTGGGTTTTGGAGGCGGACAGACAAACCTGGGTTTCTAACCTGATTCAGTCCCTTCTAAACTCTGTGTAAGTCACTCGCTCTCTCTAAAACTCATTCTCCTTACCTGTAAAGCAGACACACTAAAGTCTATTTAGGAGGCATATCCTAAGGGTTAGAGATAATGTCAGCCTAGCAGAAGGCCTAGCTTTAATAAGCACTCAAAAAATAGTATCGATAATGCAAAACTGCCTTCCTAATAACCAGGGAGGGTCACTCATACCTGTTTTGTTGTTGGAGTCCAGGCACTTAGGGAGACGTTGTCATCGTATTGCACACAGGGCCAGCCTCAAGGGTGTACAACCTGAGCAGTGACACAGGGCCTGACACTTGGAAGGAGCCCACGTTGCTGTCTTAAAATGCTTAATTTTTCAACAGGGGACCCTGCATTTTCATTTTGCACTGGGTCCTGCAAATTATGTGGCCTGTCCTGATGACACATTCCCCTCTGAAAATGCTGTTCCTGCCAATCTTGGTATCTTGAAGGGTCTCCTTCTATGAGGTCATGTCTGTGCTGGTGGCACACTGCTATTGCACTTATAAATCACATTTTTTCTGCCCCTTCCACAAATTAGAACCAGAGGTGTAGCCTCTCCGTTCCTGTGGGCCCAGGGCATGACTGCCATGAAAAACTATTCAAGAGCACATGCTAGTGGCCGAAGGTCAGAATGGCACCTCTGCGGTCCCATCGCTGGCCCACTGAGAGAGCTCGTGTCTCTCAAGTAGAGGATGGAGGCCTGGGAGTTGGCAATGAGGACAGACCATCCCTTTGTTAATTCAGCATTCTTGTGGTGGATCGTTTTCACTGTTAATGACATACGAGTTGAGTCTCAGGTAATTTTTTTCAAAGCAACCAGTTGTGAAATATCTTGAGAAAACACTGCCAATTTCCAATCCTAATGACAGAGACACTGAAGGTAAATAAGATGAATATTTATGGGATACCTGATTGCCTAAATGAGTTCCCTAAGGTATGAATAATTGAATGAGTGTATGCTAATTAATTGGGAAAAGCCAGTAGGTAACTCCTTTCTATTTACGTTAGCCTCATTTTATTTTATTTCTTAGAACTATTACAGTTCCCAGTTATTTCCTATGCTTCAGTAAATTTGAGTGTCATTGAGAGAATTTTTAATAGACATCATGAGTCTTAATTTCAATAAATGTATAAGCCATGGTAGAATATGTAACGATGGTTCTTAAGACATAGTTACTTGGGTTTCCCTAACAAAAGCTATTGTTCATTGGTGCCTACTGCTGGCTAGTTTTTTACGTACGTCTCCCAATTTAATCCTTACGCTAACCCTATAAGGTTAGATATCAAACAATTAGCTCCATTTTACAGATGCGGAAACTGAGATAACAGTTCAGTGAGCTGCTCATGGCCATGTGACTGTAAGTATTGGAGCACAGATTCAAATCTGGCTGCTTCAAAGCCGAAAGTCTTTCCAGAAAGGGAACACTGACTTTCGCTTAGAGTAGAAGTTTGAGAAACACAGTCCTTTCCTTATCATGTTGCAAATATGGTCCACGAGGACTTCAACTTGATGTCTGTCATCATTCTCAAAGAGCCACCCAAGTCAAACCAGTCGAATCAACTAATTTTTTTTTCAGAGGCTATGCTTTTTAAATAGTTTTTATTTGGCTTATTTTGTTTTAGTACACAGAATGTACAGAGAGATGTCATACGTCTCCCTCTTTCCACACCCAGTTTCTCCTATTATTAACATGTTGCATTCCTGTGGTATATCTACTGTAATTGATGAGCCATTATCGATACATTATTATTAAGTAAAGTTCATAGTTTACAGTTCACTCTCTGCCTTGTACCTGCTATGGGTTTTGACAAATGCATGTAATGTATCCACAATTATGGTATCATATGGATTAGTTATACTGCTTTTCCTCCACCTATTCATTCCTCTGCCCACCTTCCCCATCATCGCGCATCCGAAACCCTGGCAACCACTGATCTTTTTACTGTCTCTGTAGTTTTGCCTGTTCCAGAATGTCAGTTGGAGTCATACAGTATGCAGCCTTTTCCACCTGTCTTTTCCCACTTAGCAAAATGCATTTGTTTCCTCCATGTTGTACCATGCCTTGACAGCTCATTTCTTTTTATTGCTCAGTAATATTCCATTGTAAGGATTATCACAGATTATTTATCCATTCGCCTATCAAAGAACACCTTGGTTGCTTCCAAGCTTTGGCAATTATGAGTAAAGTTGCTATAAACATTCATGTGCATGTTTTTGTGTGGGCATAAGTTTTCACCTCATTTGAGTAAATACCTAAGAACCTGATTGCTAGATCCTATGATAAACCTATGCTTAGTTTTGTTGAAAATTGTCCGACTGCCTTCCAAAGTGGCTTCACCATTTTGCATTCTCACCAGCGAGGAATGAGAGAGCTCCTTTGCTCTATACATTTCACCAGCATTTCATGTTGTTATTGTTTTGGGTTATAGTCATTCTAATGGATGTGTAGTAGTCTCTCATTGTCGTTTTAATCAGCCATTTGTTCTTGTTCAACTAAGAGTAAGCAGCCATCTCCAAAGTAGGATGTGTACATCCCATTCTGCGGACAAGATAATCCATTGAAATACTCAGAGAAAAAATGCAACCACTATTTTTTTCATTCATTATGTGAGATTTTCTATTCTTTGTGTATATTCTTAATGCATATATTATTAGCATAGAAATTGTGTATATTTAATAAATTAAAAATACTTATCTTGTTGAGATTCATGTCTTCCCTTTTTTTTAATTGACGAAGGTGTTCTATTAAAAGAGGACCCCACTGCCATAGAGAACCGTGGATCTATGAAGACGTCAAAGACAGAGATCTAATATTTCTTTGAAAAAGTGAAACTTGATTTCCATTTAATATTGAATTTGATGTTTAAAAGTCTGAATTATGTCAAAGCTGAAGTTATCTCTGCTATTTTGTACTGGATACATCTACTAGTGTGACAAATTGGCTGTTTTCCCAGAGTGGCAGTTGTCTGAATTCATCTGCAGGAAGAATACATACAGGTGTGTTTTCAGAATATTGTCAGAGTGGTCTTAGCTTTTCAAAGCGGTTTTTCCTATACCATTTCACTTCACACGTTAACACAATGGCTACTGCTGGTTTAGATTCGTTTTCAAAACTGGTTTTTGAGTATGGCTAAAAGGTGTTGAACTGGTAACCCTTACAGAGTTAGCTCTATTGTTAATCTCATTTTACAGATGAGCAAACTGAAACATAGAAAATTTAAATAACCTGCCAAATGCCCCCCAATTTGTAACTGGCAGAACCATGATTCACACTCAGGCATAGATGCCAGAGTCCAAGCTCTTACCCGTTAGATTATTTGTGCCTAAAAACATCTATATGCCAGTGTCTACATGATTTAGAGAATAACGTGACCAGTTTAGCAAAAGGAAACCCAAATTATGGACTGCACCATCAATATAGATCTTTGTTTTCAAATGCAAATATATGCTTTTTTCCAAAGCAATATGTGTGCAGGGAAGACACTGGCAAAAATTTTGATTGCTACACATCCTGTGAGTTTGATGAGAAATACTAAATATCCTCTGTATATACAGAGAAGGTCTAAACCAAGAATATCATATTTGTAAAAATATCACTTTTCACATCATGAAAGCAGCGTGAGAGCCTGTAAAAACACCAAGGAACAAGTTGATACAACCAGTAGAGAAAGAAATGTATGTTTGGAACTCATTAATGAGCCTGATCCTTCAAAATGAGATATTGGAAAATACTATCTTCAGTGTGACAAGTGGAACTCCAGAGCTCTTTAAGAACAAAGATGAGAAACATTAAGTAGGATTTTCCTCCCTTCCTCCTTACTTCTTTTCCTCTTCCCCCCCTCCCTCTCTCCCTTCCTTCTTTCTGAAATAAGAGAGGATATTAAGGATTGCATACTCAATTCGAGAACCACTGGTTGGGAACAACAGCTCTAAAGAAAGTTAAGGAGGAAATTATGTTCATAAAGTACAAGAGAACCTTTTTCCTGAGATATGGAGTCAATAGCTGGGCTGGTCAAAATTTTAGATTTGGACCCACTCTTGAAAACTCAATGAAGCATGATGATAATGTGGTTGTCAGGCTTTGATATGGCCTCCAATAATTTAATACCTTCTAGTATTCTCTCTTTTGTGTAGTCTCCTTAGAGCTCTGCTGGTGTGACCAACAGAATATGGGGAAAGTGATGTGACCTAAGCTAGGTCACAACAGACATTGAAGCTTCTGACTTTCTCTCTTAGATCTTTTGCTCTGAGAGAAGCCAGTCACCATGCTCTTAGGAGACTCAAGGTGTCCTGTGAAAAGACCCACATGGAAAGGAACTGAGGCCTCCTACCAATAACAAGTACCAACTTGTCAGCCACATTAGTGAGCCACCTTGGAAGAGGAGCCTCCAGCCACAGTCAAACCTTCAGATAACTGCAGCCCCAGCTGACATCTGACTGTGACCTCATGAGAGATCTCCAGTCAGAACAGCCCAATCATGCTGCTCCTGGATATTTAACCCACAGAAGCTAAGAAATAGCAATTATTGTTTTTTTAAGTTACTAAGTATTAGAGTGATTTGTTATGCAGCATTAGGTAACTGATTCTGTCAGTAAGCCTGGACATTTGGTCAGAAATACAAAAGGTCTGAGGCTACCACTGAGCTGAAGTGATGCAGGTTGCTTAGCAGAGGGCTGTTTTGTGGGAGACTTAAGATATGTGGAACTCTGACCCTAGAGCAAAAGTGTGAAGTAAAGGATGTCCTGAAGACTGTAGACAAAACCCACCAAGTCAAAAACCACCTGTCAGCACCAAATTAACACTAAAAAATGCCTGAACTAAAAAGTAAGTGGCTAAATTAATGTAATGCAAACTGGAAAATATTTTGTTTTTC